>NC_139636.1:2820807-2883307 GCF_964638095.1 Poromitra crassiceps
CATCGTCATCATACATAAAATTGTCAAAGTGGCGTCTGTCTGTCTGTTTTTCTGTCTTTCTGCGATTTTGGTCCCACATTGTGAGATTTGTAATGATGTCACTGATGATGTCACAATGTCTATGACATCATCAGTGATGTCACTCGAGCAATTGTGATGTCATGTCTATGACATCATCAGTGAGTCACTCTAGCACTCGATGATGTCATCAGTGATGGTCACATCACCTATGCTCTGTCACTTCCTGCTTCATTCTGATGAGGGCAGTGGACTGGTCTGTGGACTCTACTTTTCTCATCATCTGATGTCCTGCACCTGCAACACTCTTGACTAACACTGCGTTAGGCAACGGCCTCTCTTTCAAGATACCTCAGGATCATCAACTCGAGCTCCTGAGAAAAGGGCTATGACTATTGCTGAGAAAAAGCAAGTTCTAAGGGCCACAAAAAGCTGCTGAGGCTGCTCCAGCCAAGAAACCCAAGACTGATGCTGAGCAAAAGCAGGCCTCCAGTGAGTGAAAGCAGGCCCCCGGGCCAGTGATGATGTCACAATGAAAATCCTATTTTATGACATCACTGATGATGTCATCATGACTAACCTATTTATATTAGTGTTCTGTCACGCTTCATTCTGATGAAGGTCACCATGACCGAATGCAATCTACTTTTCTCTCACTACTGATCACTCACTGACGTCATCAGTGATGCGAAGTTAAGCAATTGTCCACTGAGTGATGTCACTTGAGCGCTCCATGATGTTATCAGTAATAGTCACTCGAGCAATTGTGATGTCATCAATGAGTGATGTCATCAGTGATGCGAAGTTGCGCAATTGTGCACTGAGTGATGTCACTCGAGCACTCCATGATGTGATCAGTGATGGTCACTCGAGCAATTGTGATGTCATCAGTGAGTGATGTCATCATCAGTGATGCAAAGTTGAAAATTGTGCGCTGCGCACGCCAATAGAGCAGGTGAGGCCACGCAGTAGCCGAGCTGGGGGCGAGGCCGCACAGTGGCCAAGCTGCCTATGCGAGCCTGTGCAGCGGCCAAGCTGCAGGGCGGGCGATGGCAAGCCCGCGCAGCGGGTGAGCCTAGGAATCGAGCATGTGTAGCACGCGAGATTTCTAGTGTTATATATTTCTCTTCTAGAATGCGAGCAACTGCAACGTAACCCAAGTTCCCCTCAAGGTCAATAAAGTATTTTGATTCTGATTAAATCATAAATGAAACTTTTATTTTTGCCTGATTATTATTTTGTGTGATGTCATCACAACTGACAGCTCTGTTCTTTTCAGAATGAGAAATGTCTTGGATGTTGATGTAGATTTGGACTTCCTGGGACAGTTTTCTATTTTCTGATGACAGCTCGGACTTGCACCATATTAGACATTAGCTTTTGTTTTAAAAACCACAGAAACCCATCAACAACCCCAACCCCCTCCAGGGAGACTATGCATTTTTTATTACAGCATCAGCAAGTTTTAAAAGCTTCCCAGCAGCAGTTACATAAGAGGACTTTAGCATGTGACCACACTCTGCTGTCTGACTTCACTGCTGCTCTGCACAGGCCAGACCTGCTGTCTGACTTCACTGCTGCTCTGCACAGGCCAGACCTGCTGTCTGACTTCACTGCTGCTCTGCACAGGCCAGACCTGCTGTCTGACTTCACTGCTGCTCTGCACAGGCCAGACCTGGGCCTGATTATGGTCAGTAGAGGTCGAGGATTTATCATCTCTGAAGCTGAACTGACTCAGCAGAAAGACGGCTTCCAACAACAGGCACTGCTGCTGGAATAGGAGGGCCAATGAAAGGGCCCAGGCCCGCCCACCTCTTGCCTAAGCGCATCCAATCATCATGACACTTAACGTCATGTGAACACTCATTCCAATCACTTTCTTTGGTTGGACTCTCGCCTCTTTCTGAACACACCCGCACATTTGACTGTCGGTGGGGTTTTCTTCCCGTTAAAGGGAAGTCTTTTCCACAACACACTGAGCCATATCTGTTCACATTCATGTTCCATTCATGCATGTTACTGACTTGGCTTCTTCCCGGAGTCTTTGTGCTCTCTCATCCCTGCAGGCACAAGCCGCGGAACCGCCCGGGCCACACGGGCCATGGCCAGGGTGCGTTTTTTTACCTGCTATACACCGAGTTGAGCCAAGCGTCTCTGTCCCACTCGGGGTCATCTCGCCATTCCGAAGTGTCGGCATTCCGATCATTGACTTCTATGCTTTCGGAGAGGCGGGCCTTTTTATCTCCAAAAAATGTTTCGCCGAGAGGTTAGGTTTAGGGTTAGGTTCTGGGGGAGGTTAGGCTTAGGCGTGGGGGGTGGGAGAGGTTAGGTTTAGGGTTAGGGTCTGAGGGAGGTTAGGTTTAGACGTGGGGGCTGGGAGAGGTTAGCTCCAGCCGGTCCCCCGGGTTAGGGTTCTTTCGCAATGGCGAGACAGATCTCAATTTTGTCGGAATGCCGGTATTTCGGAGTGCCGACATTTCGGAATGCCGAGGTGTCCCCGTCTCACTCATCCGCTCCCAGTGATAGCTCAGCTGATGCGATTTGATGAGACACACAATGTGCGTGCGGGCTAGGGCGCTGTAGAACCCTCACAAAACAACAACCATCAAACAAACATCGCTGGTAGGCGCCCCCTTCCTTTTCTGCACAATCATTGCCTGAAATTGGCTGCAGGATTGCGGGAATCCCGCATCTGTTTGCGCGAACCGATGTCTATTATTAGCACTTAGGCGATGGTGCAGAACGCGACATATGATGTTGGACAAGCCGCTTGTCACAGTCAGACAGGATCCAGGCACAGCGTCAGTACAGCTGCAGCAGGTGAGTAGCCTACGTTGGGGGTGGTGAGTGTCTGAGTTTCACGTCACCTGCCTTCTTCTCCCCGTCAAAAGTGAACCAGGAAATAGGCTGTATAGGCTAGGCTGCTTTAGTTTTCCTCTTTTTTAGTTTTTGTTTCTGTTTGACATCTGCTAGACAAGCGTTTAATGCTGATCACTTTCAGTCGTCTGGAGCCTTGTTTAAACATTTCCTGATGACTGCTGATTCATATAAGGTGAACTTTCATTGACAAAACACCCGGACAATTTTTATTGTGAAGAACCTACAGATACAGCTGTGAGCTGTGACTATTGACAGAGGGAGAGAGAGAGAGAGGGAGGGAGGGAGAAGAGAAAGACGCGAGTGAAATAGCAGAGCAGATGGTGGGCGTTCAAACGTGCAAGTAACGAGCCTGCCTGGATCCAGAGATGTGCACAGTTTAGGGTCCAGGTGCAGAATTGTGAAAAAGGGGCACCCCCTCATAATTATTTATAAAAAATAAAGTGACATACAAGTCAGGCCCGGATACCAGTGACACACTTGAAGTGCTCCCCTGATATCAATTTACATATCAATAGAAATTTCTTTATTTTCACACAATTTGAAATCACACAATTGATCAGTGAAATACTGTAATTTATAGATTCATTATGCTATAACTTATTTGCACTGATACGTATGCTTATATTAACCCAGTGGCACTCATATTCTGGTTTATTTCAAGAAAAACATTTTGGCTAGTTGAAATGAATTGGCTCGTAACTTTAAAATCTAGCAGCCATATTGGCTGGTGATAAAAAAAAAAGTTGAATCTCAAACCCTGCAGGGAGAGCAGGTGGTGACATAGGAGTGAGTGAGAAAAGGAGCAAATATATGATTGTTAAGACTGAATACTGACATCACAACCGTCTAATCCTAATGTTAATTTAAAATGAGATACTCCTATATGAATCTGGCTTCAAACGACCAAAATCTTTATATGATGATAATAATAATAATCAATGATGGTGGTTCACAGATGTGTGTGTGTGTGTGTGTGGGGGGGGGGGGGGATCAGATGCGTTCCGCTGCCTATGCCTGCAGGTGCTATGGATGCGGATACAGAATGTACCATCCATGATCTCGATCCTGATTCCAGTGGGAAGAGAACCCCTGCTACGTTTACTATAATCCTGTTTTCATTATTACTACACTTGCTAACGTTACTACTGTTGTAAATATGCATTACAATTACTACTTATGTTTTTACTTATTATAGTTGTTAATGGTATTATTACTGCCACTGCCTCTCAATCTCTCTCTCTCTTTGTCTCTCTCTCAATCCAACCGCTCATGGCAGATGAAAGCCACGTTAAAGGGGTCTTTTCCCTTGCCGCCATCACCAAGTACATGCTCTTGTTGGGAAATTGTTTTTAACTGCCACATGACCTGTGCAGTAAAATCGCCAGTGTATGTGAGAATTGTTTCAATTAGGTCTCAAATATAAAGAGCCTGGTCTTCTACCTGCTCTATTTGTAAAGTGCCTTCTTGATGTTGGCGGTGCAGTGGTGCCAATCATTACTGGGGGAAAAAGACATTTCTCTGACTCTATCTGGGTGTTATGGCAGCCAGGGCCGGCCCTAGCCATCTGGGGGCCCTAAGCAGGATATAGATCAGGGGCCCCCTCCCAGGGGCGGGGGTTTGGGGGCATCCGCGCTGGAAGTACTTTTAAGTAGGGGGCGCTGTAAGGAGGGGACTCTCGGTGCTGCCCGCTAGGGCAGCGCCGAAGAAAATTTGACGTTTTTGGACTTTTAGCCATATTTAGAAGAATATTTAAAACAAACAAACATGACAATGACGCTCGTTTGTAGCCCTATCAGTGTCAAGCAAGCGTGTAGAACCCAGCAGCCATAGGGGTTGCCAGGTCAGTTAAACCAGGGGTTCCCAACCTTTTTTGTGCCAAGGACCGGTAGATACATGCAGGACCGGTTGTCAATTTTAATGGTTTTAGTTACATATATATTTACTCACCAGGTGGCGACAAAAGGTAAATATCAGCCTTTTGTGTTGTATGTAGCCTACAGTATTTATGTTTTTGTTTAAACTACAAACATAAATAAACGTCAACCTATGTTTTAACTACCACACACAGCCTATAATATTATAGCCTATGTTTATTTAAAAAAAAAAAAAAAAAAAAATTTGGGGGGGCCCCCCCAACTCCCGGGGCCCTAGGCAGCCGCTTGGTTCGCATTATGGGCGGGCCGGCCCTGATGGCAGCGCTGATATGTCATCCCTCCCCAGCGATTCAGGCGGTCAGTAACAAGCTGCCTCGTCCTTAGAGGTTTCAGTCACATCAGACCGGTCATGCTACAAATTGTGACCCTTAAATAATCTGTGTAATTTGGAAGGACAGTTAGATGTGTCAAAAAACAACTTTTTTTGTCACCGGGACTGAAAGGATAATTCCAATTATTTTCAAACCAAAGCCTTTTGAACAACGTGTCATTCAGGTTCACGCCAACACTTTGCAACTGAAAACACAGTGAGAGTGAGAGGTTTGTGTGTGTGTGTGTGTGTGTGTGTGTGTGTGTGTGTGTGTGTGTGTGTGTGTGTGTGTGTGTGTGTGTGTGGTGTTTGCAGTGCGTAGCCACTCACACAGACAGATGGTGGACAGCATGCGCGTGGCCATATAGGGAGGAAGGCAGTTTGGGAAGACGGGCTGCAGCACGTAGTTAGAGAAGGTGAGGGCGATGACGGCCAGAGTGGTCGGGTACATGATGAGGACGGCACTCCACAGGAGAAGGAACCTGAGCGGAGAGAGGAGGAGGTGAGAGAGCTCCACAGCAGGAGGAACCTGAGGAGAGGAGGTGAGAGAGCTCCACAGCAGGAGGAACCTGAGGAGAGAGAGAAGGTGAGAGAGCTCCACAGCAGGAGGAACCTGAGGAGAGGAGGTGAGAGAGCTCCACAGCAGGAGGAACCTGAGGAGAGAGGAAGAGGTGAGAGAGCTCCACAGCAGGAGGAACCTGAGGAGAGGAGGTGAGCGAGCTCCACAGCAGGAGGAACCTGAAGAGAGAGAGAGGAAGAGGTGAGAGAGCTCCACAGCAGGAGGAACCTGAGGACAGAGAGAAGGTGAGAGAGCTCCACAGCAGGAGAAACCTGAGGAGAGAGAGCTCCACAGCAGGAGAAACCTGAGGAGAGAGAGCTCCACAGCAGGAGGAACCTGAGGAGAGAGAGAAGGTGAGAGAGCTCCACAGCAGGAGGAACCTGAGGAGAGAGAGAAGGTGAGAGAGCTCCACAGCAGGATGAACCTGAGGAGAGAGAGAAGGTGAGAGAGCTCCACAGCAGGAGGAACCTGAGGAGAGAGAGAAGGTGAGAGAGCTCCACAGCAGGAGGAACCTGAGGAGAGAGAGAAGGTGAGAGAGCTCCACAGCAGGAGGAACCTGAGGAGAGAGAGCTCCACAGCAGGAGGAACCTGAGGAGAGAGAGGAGGTGAGAGAGCTCCACAGCAGGAGGAACCTGAGGAGATAGAGAAGGCGAGAGAGATCCACAGCAGGAGGAACCTGAGGAGAGAGAGAAGGTGAGAGAGCTCCACAGCAGGAGAAACCTGAGGAGAGAGAGCTCCACAGCAGGAGGAACCTGAGGAGAGAGAGGAGGTGAGAGAGCTCCACAGCAGGAGGAACCTGAGGAGAGGAGAGGTGAGAGCTCCACAGCAGGAGGACCCTGAGGAGGGAGAGGAGGTGAGAGAGCTCCACAGCAGGAGGAACCTGAGGAGAGAGAGAAGGTGAGAGAGCTCCACAGCAGGAGGAACCTGAGGAGAGAGAGAAGGTGAGAGAGCTCCACAGCAGGAGGAACCTGAGGAGAGAGAGAAGGTGAGAGAGCTCCACAGCAGGAGGAACCTGAGGAGAGAGAGGAGAAGGATTCATCATAGAGGCTCAATCAGGCCGGTCGGTCTGCAGCATGTGGCACTCTGCACACTTTAAAATGAATAGCTCACGCAAAATTTTTAATTCTGTCATTATCTAGTCATGGCAGTAGAATCTCAGGTGAGTGTTTTTTTTTCTTCATACAGCTTACAGTACCTGGAGTTCTCCAGGCTCTCTGCTGGAGGAACCTCTTCCAGTGAATGAGGAGTGAACCTCACCAAAACCAAACCTCACGAGATGGAGGTGGCAACTTTGTGTCAATCGGTTCAGAGACGTCGGTCACTAGTGATCAGTTTAGATACACTGGTCACTAGTAATCAGTTCAGATACGTCGGGCACTAGTCATCGATTCAGATAGGTCGGTCAATACCGATGGGTTCAGATATGTCCGTCTCTAGTAATCTGTTCAGATACATTGGTCTCTAGTGATTGGGTCACTCACCCCATCAGACCTCCGAAGATCTCGGTGACGTAGGAGTAGTCTCCTCCAGACTTGGGGATGGTGACGCCCAGCTCGGCGTAGCAGAGCGAGCCGAGCGCTGCGATGCCTCCGCCCAGCATCCACACGACCAGGGCCAGGCCCACAGAGCCCGAGTGCTCCAACACACCTTTAGGAGAGATGAAGATCCCAGAGCCAATGATGTTACCTGTGGGCAGAGAGAGAGAGAGAGAGGAAAAGAGATGTATAGAGAGAGGGAGTCATTCTTCTACATTCTGTGTTCACTTCACCCTTTTTTTAAGATATTTTATTAAGGCACGTGAGGATTGTGATTGACAAAATACATACAAGTAATACATTATGCTTTTTTGTGTGTGCAAGAGTAGACATGGTTTAAGAATGATAGAAAGGGGAAAAAATAGAGATAACATGGGTCTAAACCTAAACTAGAGTTGCTTCAGAGATTGATGCAGCAGTCAGGCAGTGGCCTAAGACATAGAACAGAAAGAAATAAGATTAAGATGAAACATTAATACAATAATTATATTGAGTTCTGTAATGTGTATATGTACATGCATATGTATATAGGACGAATCAGCGTGACGTCACTTGACACCCAGAAATGCGGAACCCCGCGGCAGTTAATAGTAGTTGTGCCAAACAAACGTTAACATCTCAAAAACTATACATGACATCGCTTATATTTTGACATTCTGAGTGAGAGCAGAAGTAGCTCAAGAGTTTGATGTATAATATATGCATGTTGTGTTAAAGTTGTGTGAACTGTCGCAGTTTTTAAAATGTAAACAGAGTTAACTGGCTAGAGTCAGACACTCATGCCTCGCGCCACTTGGGCTCCATAGGGTTCCATTGCCGTTGCCACCCAGTGACGCGGTTTGTTTACCAAAATGCTACTTGGCTGATCCCTCGTATATGTAAGTATGTATGTGTATATATAATGTATGCATACATATGTTTTTGTTGATTTGTTTACACACCATGCAAGACTGTTGTTTGTTAGTGTCTTATAAGCCCATGCGGGCTGGCCACCCTGTGTGCATGACACTTAAATAAATATCTATCTACAGTATCTAAAATACCTATCATTTACACATACCCAGATTACCCACATATATGTGCTTTATGCCTATAAACCACACAGATTAACATGGAACAAAAGAAAAAAGAGCCTCAGCAAAAACAAACGAAAAACTAGGTCTATAGGTCTGAGCCAAACTATTTGAGCAGGTAGACAAATAAATAATTGTTAGAGGCTTTCTTCATATAAAATCAAAGGTTATCATCAGATGATAGAAGATCAAACTTCTGCCTGGTTTTCCTCATATTATCAAACAGATCTTTCAGTGTCTCTATTAGCAACTCATCTTCTTCCTCTACTCCCTTGTCTTGTGGTCAAAACTGACCCCAAAAACTGTCTTCAAGACATCAAATGCTGGATGGCTACAAACTTTCTCCAACTCAACAAAAATAAAACGGAGGTTATGCTATTTGGACCGCAGCATTTGACCAACATTATTTCCCCTCATCTTGGTCCATTGGCCTTCTCTGTTAAACCACTTACAAAAATAATATTCAATTCAGGTTTGAAATTTGACAAACAAATCAATCGCATAGTAAAATTAAGCTTTATGCAGCTCCGCATCATCTCCAAACTCTGATCAATTCTCTGTAGTTCTGACCTGGAGGAAGTTACCCTGCACCTGTGCCTTCATCATCCTGCATTGAATATTACAACTCACTATATTTTGGTATCACTCAGTCTTCTTTATCTCACCTCCAATTAGTGCAAATAACGCTGCAGCGAGAGTTTTGATCAAGACAAAAAAGAGGGAGCACATTACTCCCATTCTTGCCTCCCTACACTGGCTGCCTGTTCCATACAGATTTTAACATTTTAAAATCCCGTTGTTTGTTTATAAGGTGTTAAATGCACTGAAGTCACATCAGTCGAAAGCAGATTGGAAACTACCTCCATATGTGGTTTGGGACAAGTGACACAAATGAGACTTGGAGCGTCCAGACTCATAAAACCAATCTGGATAGAATCATTAATAGGTCACTAAAGTTCACAAATCAGATTTGGCTTCCTAGTCTGAACATGGCCTTAGAGGTACTGAGATCATCTGACCAAAAACTTCTGTCTGTCCCAAGATCAAGGACTAAGTATTATGGGGACAGGGCCTTCTCGATCATGCCCCAAAACTTTGGAATTGTCTTCCTCGCACCATGCGTTTCTCCCCCACTATTGAGACATTCAAAAGTCATCTTAAAACACATTTCTTATTAACTGTCCCTAACCTGAATTTCATTTTGTAATGTTTGTACAGTAGGCTATGAACCCTGTAACCAGCACTTTCCCTGAAGCCTCTGTAAGGCCTATGTTGTCAATTTGGACTCCGTGTGAAGTGAACACACGTGGCTTTTTCCACAATCGTCTGCTGAATGTGGAAAGTTTCTCTGAGCTCACTGAAAAAGCGGTTTTCAACAAGCAGGATTCGTGACATCACAAATCCTGGAGCCAATCACTGTCCAGTATTCAACAGTTAAAGCCCCAACACATTCTCACGCCCAACTCGTCATATACTGCAGATCGGTCAGGAACCCTTCTTGTCACGAGTTGGGAGTGAATGTGTTGAAAGGCTGTGTTGTATGCTGTGATTGGCTAGTTGGGTTCTAGATCACCCTGATTGGTTGTTTTGGATTTTGGAAGGCGCGGAAGTCATCCTAAGGAGTTTAACAAGATAATTTAAGTTTTTTTGTGGGGGAAACCATCAGACACAAATTATTATTCACAGTGGAGTATTTGATATACATCTTGAAACATGACTTTAGGGGGTCTTTAAGACAAGGTACTGTAAAGCCTGCCCAGCTGCATCTATTACCGACATGATACAAAGCGGGTTGAAAATGGGCAAAGCCTTCCTTTAAGGACGCCTGGTTGACCCACATTGAGAACCACTGTACGAGGACGACAGTAAACCTACAGGTGTGGAATCCAGTTCAGAGCGCTATATTATAGCATGACCTCTCTAGTGAGTATTGAGCATGATACATGTACAGTAAAATCAGCTTTTTGGATATATTGGTTTTACGGGAGGGTGATGGTTTGATTGCAAACCTGTATCGAAAGATAACTGACAAATGTTCTTTCCTACATGGCCAATCTTTTCATCCACTTCACCAGAAAAAAAGTCTCCCTATTAGCCTATTCAGCAGAATCAGAAGAATATGTACCAGACCTACTGATTATGAAAAACAAGCAGCTGTGTTTAGAATACAGATTCAAACACAGAGGCTATGACAGTTGGATCAACTCTGCCCGAGACCGGTTCAGCACCATCACACAGGAAGCGTGCCTCTTTAACCCATTGATACCTGATGCAGCATTTGTGTGTGTATCCCTTTAAGACCGCGAACCGCGTCGACGCGGTTCGCGGTCTTAAAGGGATACACACACAAATGAGGGATATACACGCAAATGCTGCATCAGGTATCAATAGGTTAAGAAAGATCAAGTCCCACTCAACAATACCCCCATGTGCTTTTTAAAATATTCAGCTCTGGGCAGCAAGGACTTTGAGAAAACCATTAGAAAACACTGGCACATCTTGAGCTCCGACCCACTGCTCAAAGATGAGTTCACCTCTGTACCTAAGGTGGTGTATAAACGCCCTCTCAATCTGAGGCAAATGCGGCTCAAATCTGACCTCATTCCAAAAGCCAAAAAGACCACCTTCCTTGATCTTCCACCAGGCAATTATCGGTGTGGGTCTTGTACACAGTGCAATTTCACATACAAATGCACCACATATACCCACCCGATATAACAGGCAAAACTATGAAAATAAAGGGCATGATAAGTTGTTCAACTAAAAATGTGATTTATTTCATCAAATGTCCGTGTGGCCTGGCCTACGTGGGGAAAACACAGAGGGCCCTTAGAACCAGAATGACAGAACATAGGAGTTGTATCCGCAATCAGGACCCACGTAATCCGTTGGCAGTCCATTTCAGTGAGGCAAACCATCCAGTGTCCTCCCTGAAATACATTGGGATAGAACAAGTACAAACTCCAAGAAGAGGAGGTGATATGAATGCCCTCCTACTCAGAAGGGAGAGTTTCCATATATTGACTCTCCAGACTCTTACACCCAGAGGCCTGAATCAGGAGTATGACATTAAACATTTCCTCTAAAAACATGTTTTTGTAATTACAAATGTAGCCCAAAAATCCAATCAAGGGTGAATACCCCTTTCTAATGGTCTTATAATACTCTTTCCTAATATGCCTTTGCTTCCCTTTGTGTTATTTACATACTAGGGAGTTTTGTGCTCCTTTTTGCTCCCGTTTGATCCAATTTAAATTTTAAAACTTTTCCAATTGACTAAATAATCTTTTTTAAATGTGTGGAATCATTTTTACTACGGTCTGTATATTACAATGTATTGTATACAACCCCTAATTTTATATTCTCTTGGCATCTTGTGTTAGGTTGTTTTTTCCAGCAATTGCTTTTTTTCAGCACTTGCTATTTGTTGCAAGTCCCTATTGCTCTTTCTCTGTTCCCTGTGTACTTGTATGCACTTGTATACGACCCCTGGGTTGAGTAATCTGTATCAATTATGTTTGGATAGGCTTCACCCTGAGAGGTGCTGATTGCACCACCCACACCAGCCACCCATAGAGCCTATTAGCCTATGATTGGCAGTTTATATATATATGGGTGGTGTCAGTCACCAAACATTTCTGACCTGAAGAAGATCCAATAGGATCAAAACGTTGTCTATTCTTGTGTCTCAATAAACTATACGGCATGGAGTAAGTGTGCAGGCTCTACCTTTTTTCATTTATCTGAGCTCTTTTGCTATAGCCTCGCACCTGTATACGTGATACTTATATATATATATACTTTTTCCCTTTCAACTCTCTAGTGAGTATGACACCTGAAGCACCAGTAACCCCCGGCGAGAGCCAGTCTCCAGGAGGCGTGGGACTGAGCGGGTTAGAGGAGGAGGTGGAGCCATCAGTCTCCAGGAGGCGTGGGACTGAGCGGGTTAGAGGAGGAGGTGGAGCCATCAGTCTCCAGGAGGCGTGGGACTGAGCGGGTTAGAGGAGGAGGTGGAGCCATCAGTCTCCAGGAGGCGTGGGACTGAGCGGGTTAGAGGAGGAGGTGGAGCCATCAGTCTCCAGGAGGCGTGGGACTGAGCGGGTTAGAGGAGGAGGTGGAGCCATCAGTCTCCAGGAGGCGTGGGACTGAGTGGGTTAGAGGAGGAGGTGGAGCCATCAGTCTCCAGGAGGCGTGGGACTGAGCAGGTTAGAGGAGGAGGTGGAGCCATCAGTCTCCAGGAGGCGTGGGACTGAGCGGGTTAGAGGAGGAGGTGGAGCCATCAGTCAGCCCGCCGGCCGGCCTCGGCGCGCCGCAGCGGACCGCACAGCCAACAGATCCAACACTCAGCCTACACATTCAGACTCCGGCACTAGCAGTAACACAGCAGGAGGCAGCCAAGTGGCACAGACAGACCTTACATAACAAGACATAAATTATCCAGAGGAGCTGAGAGAGGAGCCACTCATCTTCTGCTCTCTGATCCATCCTAAACATCTCTGACAGCTTCACACACAGCTCAAACCAGGACAAATGAAGACCAGGACAATGAACTGGCAAAGACACACAGACTCGGTGGTTAGCACTGCAAGAAGGTCCTGGGTTTGAACCCCGGTCCTTCCCAGGTCGTTTCTGTGTGTTTGCATGTGTTCCCCGTGTTCGTGTGGGTTTCCAGGTGCTCCGGTTTCCTCACAGCATCTAAGACACGTAGTCTATGTTAGGGTTAGTAGTCCTGTCAGTGCCTGCTGAGGCAGAATATCTAAGGTGATTTAAATTTGTATATTATTTGTAATTCTGTATCTAGTTTGTCTGCGGCTCTGCGCAGCACTCCTGATACTCTGATTGGTTAATCTGATTGGTTCCTGTTTTTGCCTGATGATGGTCTCAGAACCGAAATGTTGGTATTTTTCAAGACATTTTTCTTTGTTTTATTGGACCGTTCAAAGTTCAGAGAGACAGAAAAATTGAGGGTGAGGGGTGGGGCGGCCTCACACTGCTGTTCATGTGTTCTTCTGATACAGTGATATCAGAAGATACAAATCCACAGCAGTCACAGACACACTAAAGTCATTTTGATAGGAATCCCATAAGACAGTGGTTCTCAACGTGGGCACCGGGGACCACCAGGGGTCCTTGAGGAGGTTCAGGAGTATCCCCAGCAAATTGATGAATTGTTAAACTTCAGCATTATCTAATTTATAAGTTAACACAATTCAAGAATGTAGAAGAATGACTGTTTTGATCATTGCTGTTCTATCTCTACCTACAATACAGTCATGGAGTTGATGTGGCCTAAATTAGGGTCCTTGGTAAGAGAACCACTGCTGTATCACAGAAACAAGAGTGGTTTTGCATGCAGAAGGCTGGACAGCCAGACAGCAACCATCAACCAGATATCACCAACCAACAACCAGAAACCAGCCATGTGCAGAATAAAGTTTGAAAATGGAAGAAAACACAAACTGCTCCCTGAACCCAATCCAACCAGACTGGGCTAAGAGAAAAAGGTCCATACATCTCCTCTGCTCCTCTCTCCCCCCTCCTCCTCTTCTCCTCCTTCTTACATGTATTTAAAGCTCCTGTCATCCATTCTGCTCCAGTAAACGATGTTCTTCTGCTTGACCTCCTCTGCTGCTGCTGGACTTCAGAGATTTTAGCCACGTAAGCACAGACAGCCTGACAGAGAGACATCCTGCCCTGACAGCTCAAACCTCACAAACATGGAGTCTCTCATCTTCCTATGACCCATGGCCCAACACCCCCACCCCCACCCCACGGGAGCAGCCTTCTATTTAACTCATTAAACAACTTGTTTAATGATAGAATAAACTTCTCTAAAGCTTCTCTGCTTTAGAGAAGTTGTTTAATGATAGAATAAACTTCTCTAAAGCTTCTCTGCTTTAGAGAAGTTGTTTAATGATAGAATAAACTTCTCTAAAGCTTCTCTGCTTTAGAGAAGTTGTTGAAAGGCTAAATAAAAGCCAGGCTCCTTGTCTCTCACCTATGATGATGGTGCATGCACTCAGCAGCCCGATCTCCTTCTTCAGTGTCACTCTGTCTGACGTCACTCTGTCACAGCCTGGGGTCTTCTTCATCTTCTTGTCTCGTGCTGTCCCTGTCCCTGTGGGCCTGTGGTGCGGCTCGCGCCCTGTCCCCTGTCCCTCCATGTCCTGCCCGAGCTCAGCCTGTCCTGTCCTCCTCTAGGTCTTCCTCTCTCTCTCTCTCTCTCCACACGGTATTCATGCACTCTGAATGGGCTGCGCTTGCGCAACAAGCTGCCGCTGTCCAGGGTAGAATGTTAAATACCCACAGGAGCTGTGAGGCGTTCAGGGGCCGTGGGAGTTTCAAGTTTATTGTCATATACTGACTATAATAATATATACTATAACAATGCAACATCATTACCTATATTGAAATTCTTAGACTCAGAACCAACTCAACTTTACATAACAAGAAATTTAAATAAGTCAATAGTAATAAGTAAAAATAGGTCAAATGTAATATTAGTAGAATAGCCCTAGTAGTAATAGTATAGTAATAATAATAATAACGACAGTAGTATAGTAATAGTAGTAATATATTAGTAATAGTAAAAGTTATAGCCTATAAGTAAGAAAAGTAAAGGGCAGTAGGATAACTAAGAGGCATAAAGTAGTTCAAAAAAACGTAATTACATAGTAATTATAACATCTGGAATGCAAAGAAGCAGTGTAGTATGAATAGTATAAACTGATTTACCTAAAAAAAAACTATAATGTGGGCACAATGAAAGTTCCAGAGTTCCTCTTTAGAACAGAGAATGTTGTTAGCTGTGATCATTTCCATGTGGTTCTAACATCGGGTTCTAACAGGAGAGAGGACAGAGATCACTCTAGATTATTGTCACTGGAAACATTCAATTAATAATTAAGTACCCCCAGGAGCTATGAGGCATTCAGGGGCCGTGGGAGGAAAGAGAGCCAGAACGTCCTGCTGAAGTAGAAGTACAGGCAGGTTGCCAGCACAACTCGAGAAAGAGCCACCATAGAGCTCAACAGGGACCGCCCACTTCTTGTTCCACAAGAAATTTCACCATTCATTTTCTCCATAGACATTTGTAAGAATCCTTATTTAAAGAGTTTGAAGCCTGGAACCAGCCTGGAACCAGGCCAAGCAGGCTTCCAGAGAATCCTGAGTGACCATGAAACATTTCACTTGGAGCAAAAAAAAAAAAAAAAAAAAAAAATAGATATTTGTGTGTGTGTGTGTGTGTTTGTGTATATATATATATATATATATATATATATATAGGGCCTTACAAGGCCCCTGCTCCTTCCCCCAGCAGGCAGGGAGGAGCGCTGGAAGCACGCAGAGCAGCAGTGGGTATGGACCAGGTATCATGGCCAGTTTGCTTCAGTAAATGGGCCACAGTTGTTTCATGCTGTAGTGGGCCTCTCATGCCGACACGTACGCAGACTCAGGGGGAGAACTCGGCCAGAAACCTGAGGAAGAGTTCCAGATGTTTAATCAGGGCTCAAAGATTCATCTCGCGGATGTGCATCTTTACCGGGATCTCAGGGAGCTTCACAAAAAGCCATAAGAGGTGCTGTGATCCGTACAGGTAGGAGGGCGGAGGAAGCTGATCGTACAGAGGGTAGTTGTCTGGAGTCAGCTTCCAGCTCAGGACCTCATTGAGCTGGTTGTTGCCTCGGCTCTCCAGGCCATAGAAAGGCCCGCCTCGCTCCTTGATGGGTGTCAGAGGAACTGGAACTGTGCACTGGAGTTCTCCTGTCGGGGTTGAGGAAGAACTTGGGCTGGGTTGAGCTGTCAAGCAGACGCCGTTGCGGCCTGCGGGGATGCTGTGGCACTGCCTCCACCTGCACTGCTCCGTTCGGCCGGTCGCCCCCCCCCCCCCCCCCCCTCCCTCCCGGAGGTGTTCCTGCCTGGTGGAGCGTCTGAGTGACTGTGACTGGTAGGAGATGCAGTCCATGTCCAGGTGGCGCTGCCGCTTGGGGGTGGTGCCGGGCGCGCTGGCGGTGATGTCACTCCGCGCCGGCTGGCTGAGGGGAATTAGTGTTGGTGACACTGAGATAGACATACTGTACTGACACTAAAGGAGCGTTCACACCGAGATATTTATTTTTCGCTCTGTCGCTCAAGTCAACCCTTTGGAATCGCTCTGTCGCTCTGTTTAAATCGCTCATCAACAGGCACACGAAATGACGGACATGTGGGGGATATAACGTTACGCAATGTCATGCTGTTTGTCCACTACGAGCCACCGTCATTGTTTACAAGCTAAGCCTATTAGCGTGCTCCTAATGCGAGCTGCATACCGGTAGTACAGACTTCACTTCATGTCAGCTGTCAGCCTGTCAATGCGGTTTGTTGCCACACAATAAACCAGCGGTTTGTTCCAAGCCAGAGTGATCCTTGACTCGCTCTCACACGGCAGCCAATCAGCATTGAACAGCGAGCGACTGATGCCAGCGTATTTTCGCTCGAGTTGGAATATTTCATCTTGAGCGACGAGCGTATTTTCTCCCTGTCGCTCTGTCTCTGCCGCTCGGACGGCCAGCGATTATTCTCCCAGGCGAATATACGCTCAATCGCTCGTTTGCATTGACTTTGTATGTAAACTCGACGCCAGCGACCAACTTTAATAGGTCGGTGTGAACGCCCCTTAACAGACATGTCAGTCTGTAGCCTATACACGCTATATATCATTCTGTACCTGGACAGCAACAGACATTTAACACTGTTATTTGTCTTTTAACATATAAACACATAGTCCTGAAATAAGGAAGCTATATATTTTTTTTTCCCACAGCGTTGGCCAGCAGGCCTGCCGGGGTCAGAAGATGACAACGTCAGAACACCCACTCACTTAGTCACGCACAAGGAAGGAGGAGCTAAGGAAGGGGATGGGTCTGTATATAGCGATAGGAAGGTGGTATTGAGTCAGGATTTGAGGGGTGGGTAGGAGGAGTGGCTAGGGGGGTGTGGGTGGTGGGAGAGGGGGTGGTGCCATAAGGCTGAATGGCCACACTACTGCACTGTGGATTTAAAGTCCCTGGAAACCAAAATCCACAAAAACCTTCTAACTATTAAATTTAGGGTCTTATGTGAGTAATTGTGTGCCTCAGAAAGTATTTGACATTACTTTCAACCCTAACCCCCCAAAAAATATGACGTGATCTTATCACGTCATAAGATTTAATCGAATCACACACACGCATGCACGCAAAATGCTAAATAATAAAAAATATATTTCTGGTTTCCAGGGACTTTAAAGGTATTCTTTCGATGACAAAATATGTACAAATATCCACTGACATCACATTCACACAAACACTCTCCCACCTCCAAGAGACTCTGAAAGTGAACCAACATGAAGGTCCGTGTCTTTTCTTCAGTCTCACTGTCTCTGAGCGTCAGACTCCAGCAGTGTGTGAGTGGAAGAAGCTGTGTATGTGCTGTGCCGCGGTCTGGCCCACGACGGGCTCCAGCTCGGGCACCGTGGCCCCGGCCAGGCTGTGGAGGCTGGGGAAGCGGGCGAGCAGAGCCTGGGCTCTGACCCGGCCCACGCCCGGAATACACTGCACCACACACACCACCTGAGGCTCCACCAGCCGAGACGACACGCGCCTCCTGAACGGGTTCTCCCTGTTCTCCCCGTGAACCTGCGGACAGGGAGACACAGGCAGAGTGAGAGGTCTCCAGCAGCTTCAGTGGAGTTTGATATGAGAACAAGACTAGGCCAAACCTAGTATAAGCCCTAGATATACTCCCAGGGTGAGGCCGACACAGACAACTGCGGACACCACGGACGCGTAGTAGTTCTGTTTAATACTCATTTCTGGAGTTAGACCCACCCAGTCTGCACCTATTGTGCGTTCAAGAGGGCTAGTGTTTACCGTGAATACGACATAAATACGCGGGCCCCTCATGTGGTGTTCACGACTTGGTATGTGGAACGTTTCGGGAAAGCTTCGAAGCTCACGACTTGTGACGCGTCTTGTGATGTTTTCACAAAATGGCGGAGGCCATGGACATTGATAGAAATGAAATATATTGACATTTTAGCTGTATAGAGCTTTTTATAGTCGTTTTATAATATGTCTGAGGAACATGTTGATATTCTCAACAGTCTCATCTTGTTTCCTCTGTCATTATGCCTTTGCATTTGCTGCATTAACGTAGTTAGCCACTCACTAGCTAGTGGTAGCTAAATTGTTGGCCTTGGTGGCTTCTAGTCAACTGCGCATGTTCACGAGGTGACCGCTTGAATGGCAAGCATGTCCTGTACACAACTTGTGGTTTCGTATTCACGGTAAACACAAGCCCTCTTGAAGGCAGCATTAGACCTACCCAGTCTGGTCAGCCAGGAAGGATGATATCACTGATGACATCATCACTGATGAGGTAATTAGGGCAATTACCTAATTAAAAAATCCGGCTCCATCAGGTCACCCGCACGGGTGCTCTTCACACTTCATGCAAGTTTCAGCCCAATCGCACGTAAAACGGCATAGCTGTGGCCGGACTCAATTCTGCTCACTCACAGTCCATCTGTGAGTGAGCAGAATTCTGTCCGGCCACAGCCACTTCTCATTCTTATAGTAAGATTACATAAAAAAATCAAACAATTTTATTTGGTTTCTTCCAAATCACATAAAATGTGTAGGCTATAGTTATAATAATATTAACAGTCTAGAAATGTAGATATTTGTTTAATTGATGACTTGGGCAAGATGTTTTTACAGTTACTAGCTCTGCCCGCCCACCCCACGCCTCGTCTTCACTCACCATCTGAGCGATGAGCTGTGCCGCCTCGCTCTGCCCGCCCACCGGCAGCAGAGTCAGACCCAGGTCCAACACTGCCAGCCTCTGGATCCCTGAGAAGTACTGCTCACTCAGACGAGTCTTCTCCACCATGACCAGCTGCTGAAGACTGCTGCCCGCCTGGAGAGAGAGAGGGAGAGACAGACAGAGAGAGAGAGAGAGAGACAGACAGAGAGAGAGAGAGAGAGAGAGAGAGAGAGAGAGAGGGATTGGAGACAGAGAGGAGATGGAGAGAGCTGTTCACTGAGTTTTCTCAACCACCACCAGGTACATACGGGGAGGGCGGGACGAGGCTCTGACGGACGAGTCTGTAAAAGCCTTAACAAGTATATTTCATTATTTCATCCCTGAAAGACAAAACTCTGTGACACGCTTGAAGCCGTGCCTGCGCAGGTAGTCCGCAGCCGTCAGAAACCAGGATAAGATGTATACATGCAACAGTATCCCAAATTCTTTTGGAGTACTCCAGCTAGCATAATCAGGCTTCTCAAAACTGGGATATGGGCTTATCCAGGTTTCTGAAATCTGGATATTATGTTTACATGCACAAACACAAACACAGGATACTTCAAAACCCCGATGATAACGGGATACTCATGTCAATGTACACGCACTCACTGTTAGGGGCGGCTTTAGCTCAGGAGGTAGAGTGGGTCGGCCAATGACGCAAGGGTTGGCGGTTCGATCCCAGCTCCCTCCCAGCTGCTGTCGCTGTGTCCTTGGGCAAGACACCTAACCCTCCTTGCTCCCGATGGTGTGTAGGCACCCTGCGTGGCAGCCTGCCGCCATCGGTGTATGAATGGGTGAATGTAGACTATCTACTGATTGTAAAGCGCTTTGGATAAAAGCGCTATATAAAGGCCATTTACCATTTACCATTTACCACTGTTCTAATGGCCGATAGAAACTCACGTTGTTCCTGTAGAGGACCAGCTTGCGTCTGTAGCTGCTCCCGGCGATGATGTCACACTCTGACACGTACAGCACACAGCTACTGTCAGGCAGGAGGAGGTCCACCACACCCAGCTCCTTCTCAAACGCTACCTTCACACCTCCACCTGAGGAGAGCCAGGACAATGAATCAAACACCACCTGAGCAGACCAGGACAACAAATCAAACACCACCTTCACACCTCCACCTGAGCAGACCAGGACAACAAATCAAACGCCACCTTCACACCTCCACCTGAGCAGACCAGGACAACAAATCAAACGCCACCTTCACACCTCCACCTGAAGCTGAGTAGAGACTCGGGTATAATAGGGAATAATAGTAATCATACTGATTCTAAAATAAACGCGTTTCCGTTAACCACACTTTAAACCTAACTAAAAGCTTGTAAAAAGAAACTTATGTTTTTAAAAGAAGACCCATTTTATGGGTCTTCTATTGTTGAGAACATACTCAATACATTGAGTATTGTAGCAGACCCATAATGACTGAAGACACCATACGCAGATTTAGAATTTAGTCCAGCTATTGTGAGGAGACCTTTATGTGGTGTCTGGTGTGTAGTACTCAGTGAGGAGGATGTCAACAACATTAGCCTTTTTCACTTCCCACCCAATTCACCCATTGTCTAAAAGGCAGGAAGTAACACAGGTGCAAGCAAAACCGTTAACGGGGGCGCTGGCACGGGATTACCAAATGGATTGGAAGCTGGAAACCCTCATTAATGTTCTGCTTGCACCTGTGTTACCTCCTGCCTTTTAGACACAAAATGGGTGAATTGGGTGGGAAGTGAAAAAGGCTAATAGGAAGGAGCTAAGCCATTCATAGATTTAAAAAAAAAAGTATTTTGAAGGGGCGTAGTCCTGCAGGTCGCAGGTTCGAGCCCGGCCGTGTTGGTTCCCGGCTTGGTCTGGCATCCAAAGAGGCACAATTGGCCGTGTCTGCCGGTGGGAAGCTGTTGGGGTATGAGTCCTGGTGGCTGCACTAGCACCTCCTCTGTTCAGTTGGGGGGCAGGAACTGGGGGGAATAGAGTGATCATCCCATGCGCTGCTACGTCCTTCCGGTGAAACTCCTCGCCGCCAGGTGAAAAGAAGCGGCTGGCGACTGCACATGTATCAGAGGAAGCATGTGCTAGTCTACAACTCTCCCCAGATCAGCAGAGGGGGTGGAGCAAATACCAGGACAGCAGGGGGAATTGACCAAGTACAATTCTGGAGAAAATGGGGTGGAACTGGAAATCCAATTTGTTTGACTTGGAGGCAGTGAAGAGAAGGGAGGAAATGACAATGAATCAAACACAGGGAAACACTCTTATCTCTGACAAGACAAAGTATCATTCTTCCACCAGCTATGAGTGACAGTTTCATTAAGTTATACTGACTTAGTTCAAGGCCTTATGTATTTCTCCCAAATGGGGATCAGCCCATATTTATCAAGTGTCTCAGAGTGCCATTTTAGTCGTAAGTGCTGAGAATTTGTGAAATTTAGTCCTACTCTCACACTTAAGAATAAAAGCTTTTTATCAACCTTCTTAAGACTAGGAAACACTCCTACTCCCCCAGCTATTTAGGAGTCCTCAGGAGGTGTCCTAAGTGGTTAGGAGTTGCCAGCAGGGCAATGTTGATAGGACACTGTACCATTTCTTCTCACAGTCTGTTGGTGAGCGAACACAATGCTGATGCATTCAGCTCCAATGCAATATGCTCCCATACCTTCTTCTTGTCTCGACTGGTGAGAGTTGGGCTGAACTTTCCTTTGATTATTTGTTTCCTCTGCTCTACTAACTCCACTAAGCACAGCGTGTCATCCTCCCTCCAATTCGGCTTTCTTTTGGATATAGGGTAGTCAATTGACAGCACACCAGTTTCGAGTCAGTTGTGGGATTAGGTAAATTGGGTGGATTAGGAAACATTTAGCCTATTCTTGAGTCATTTTCAATGTAGGCTATCTTGTATTATTTTGTTGATAATTTCTTCTGAAATTATTGGTGAATATATGCTACACTCCCATTGTGCATTTCACTGTCGCTGAAAGAGGGAGTGAGATGCATAATAACTGACTTTTAAGTGCAGCTTTTGGCTGGGAATTTTTTTGCTCATAAGTGTACTCTTAGCAGTGTTCTTAGGAGTAATTCTAGGAAGCTTGATAAATACGGGCAATCTCTCACTCCGTCACTCACACTCAGACTGCTTCAGACGCATCTGATAAACAGTGCAGAGTTCACCAAGCAGCCATTACATACACAATATCACCTTTACACGCACCGCGAGAAACAGACCGTGCTAGTGTTACTGTATGCAACGAGACTTTAATAGACAGATTTTTGAATGAAGTTTGGTCAAGTGACTGGTCAGTCAGAAAGAAAGAAGCCTGTAGAGTAAATTAACGTTACCCTTTAAGCTGTGTATGAGCGACGAGCTCCTCCATTTCTCATGGACGATCACATGTCCGACAGGAGGAACCGCGTTCAACAAGACCCTCTCCATCCATCCACACAGACAGAAGTCTGTTGACAGTCTGTTCACTGTGTTCAAATAAATGTAGATGCAGTGACAGTCTGTTCACTGTGTTCAGGTGGCCACAACAGTTAACAGTTTTATAGAACTGTTTAGGACGAACTAACCAAACTAACTTCTTCACGTTGCAACTTCTGTCAGGTCTCTCTCTGCTTGTTTTGTTGCCTCCCTCCAAAACGTCAAATTGTTCTTCTGTGTGTGTTGACGTGATGACGTATGTGTGGGTGAACTGACGGTCGCCCCCTGCTGGACAGACAGCAGCTGTAACAAAGAGATTGGAAGGAAAGAGTCGACAAATAATTTCATTTTTGGAAGCATCTCTGCGGTAGCGCCAAAGCAGCGCCGCCGCCATCTTGGCCCTTGTAGTGACTACATTATGGGTTCGTGTTCCCCTCTCTCTGAGTGCCCTAGTGGGAGGGAACTAATATCTGGCACGAGGTGCTAGGGGGACTATTACTGCTGTTGCATTTCCTGTTCTACACACTGTGTTCTGGCGAACTTTGCCTGCCATGTTTGGAGCAATTGTTTTTGGTTGTTTTGATTAAACAAGTAATGTTACGTTGCCTACGTCTTTCCTCTTACCTCCGGCACTACACTGGTGACCCCGACGCTCGTTTTTGTTAGCGTTATTGTGTACAAAAACCAAGCGAACGAACATTACAAGTCTGCAAAATGTCCGGCCGAGGAAGACGTTCAAACCAGCGGCAGCCATCACCATCCCCTGTCAGGGCGACGCATGGTGCACACGCTCCCACTCTTAAACTGCCGGAGTTCTGGGATGCAACGCCTGCTGCATGGTTTGCTGTTGTAGAGGCACATTTCAACAAAAGCAACATCACCGATGACGACGACAGGTACAACCATGCTGTGGCAATGTTGGGCAGCTCCACTGCGGCTCGAGTGGTGGGTTTTTTGTCCGCCCCCCCGACGACAAACAAGTATGAGCGGCTTAAGGCCCTACTCCTAGAGACATTTGAACTGTCCACTGCTGAGAGGGTGCGTCGCCTATTTGACATGTCGGACTTGGGAGACGAGAGGCCCTCTGCACGCATGGAGAGGATGCTAAACCTGCTCGGTACAGAAGACCCCATGATCCTCTTCACGGAGCTGTTCATGCGCACACTGCCAGCTCAGGTGAGGTTGGCGCTGGCTAACACCACCATCGTAGGACCCCGCGCCCTAGCCAGGGAGGCGGACCGGTTCGTCTTGGCCATGCCTCAACGGTCCACCGAGCTGCTCGCTCACGCAGCTGCCCCGCCACCGGACCGTCGCAGGAGAGCGAAGGACGATGCCAGACCCGCTGGCCAGCAGGGTAACGCTGCGGGGCATTGCTTTTACCATGCTACTTTTGGCGCCAAGGCCAAGCGGTGCCGCTCACCTTGCACCTTCGGACCGACGCCGACGGGAAACGGCGGAGCCAGCGCTCGGTAGTGGCCCTGAGTGCTGGTGCCACCAACAGGCTGCTCTTCATACACGACGCCATCTCCGGTCTCAAGTTCCTTTGTGACACTGGCGCACAGTGGAGCATCATTCAGGCAGGAAGATCAGACGTGGCAAAGGGGGAGGACGGTCCGAAATTGGCAGGCGCGGACGGCACGCCTATCCGTGTCTACGGCATCAGAGAGGCGGACGTGTGCTTTGGAGGCCAACGCTTTACGTGGGACTTTGTCGTTGCAGCTGTCACATTTCCCCTCCTGGGCGTAGATTTTCTGTGCGCCCACGACCTGTTAGTGGACGCGGGGAACAGGCGCCTGGTCAACTCACAGACATTCGCTTCCTTCGCCTGCACTCAGGGGGAGGCGGTCTACAGCGGGTTGTCCAACACACTCGCCGAGAGCGACCAGTACCTTCGGCTGCTCGCCGAATTCCCTGACCTCACCAAACCCACCTTCTCTGCACCCACGGTGAAACACGGTGTGGAGCACCATATCGAAACTACTGGACCTCCTCTCCACGCCAGAGCCAGACGCCTCAACCCGGAGAAGATGGCTGTAGCCAAGGCGGAGTTCGCACACATGGAGCAGGTTGGCATCGTTAGGCGCTCAAACAGCCCCTGGGCGTCTCCCCTGCACATCGTCCCTAAGCCAAACGGCGGGTGGCGCCCATGTGGGGATTACCGCCGCCTCAATGACGCATCAAAGCCCGACCGCTACCCCGTCCCGCATGTCCAGGACTTTTCGGCACACCTGGCGGGCAAGCACTTCTTCTCCAAGGTAGACCTGGTACGGGGGTATCATCAGGTGCCAGTGCACCCCGAGGACGTCCCAAAGACTGCCGTCGTCACGCCTTTTGGACTGTTTGAGTTCCTGCGGATGCCGTTCGGCCTGAGGAACGCGGCACAGACCTTCCAACGCCTCATGCACTCGGTGCTCCAGGGCCTGCCTTTCCTTTTCGTCTACTTGGATGACATCCTTGTCGCGAGCGCCACAGAGGAGGAGCACCTGTCCCACCTCCGGACCCTTTTCACTCGGCTCAGTCAACACGGGCTGATCGTCAACCCAGCAAAGTGTGTTTTCGGACGGGACGCCATCGACTTTCTCGGGCACCGGGTCTCCGCGGAGGGTGTAACCCCGCTCCCCTCGAAGGTGGAAGCGGTTCTTGCCTTCCCACGCCCCCACACAGTCAGCGAGCTCAAGGGGTTCATCGGGATGGTGACCTTCTATTTTCGCTTCATCCGCCAGGCCGCCCACATCCTACGCCCGCTGTACGACGCCCAGAAGGGCAGGACTCTGAAGCAGCAGATCGACTGGACGGTGGAGCGCATTAAGGCCTTTCAGGACACCAAGGCTGCCCTGGCCCGCGCGGCCATGTTGGCCCACCCCTCGCCCTCGGCGCCCACTGCTCTCACCACGGACGCATCTGACTTTGCTGTGGGAGCGGTGTACGAGCAGTGGGTTGGAGACGCCTGGCAGCCCCTCGCTTTCTTCAGCCGCCAGCTGTCCCCCAGGGAGCGCAGGTACAGCACCTTCGACAGGGAGCTCCTCGGGCTGTGGCTCGCTGTCAGACACTTCCGTTTTTTACTGGAGGGCCGCGAGTTTACTGCCTACGTGGACCACAAGCCGCTCACGCACGCCATGTCCAAGACAACGGAGCCGTGGTCCGACCGCCAGCAGCGTCAGCTCTCCTACATCTCCGAATTCACCACGGACATCCAGCACGTGGCTGGGAAGTCCAACGTGGTCGCAGATTGTCTCTCCAGGGCAGTGGTCGGAGCGGTCCAACTGAACTTGGACTACGCCCGCATGGCTGCGGATCAGGCTGCCGACCCCTCCGTCCAAGCTCTCAAGTCGTCGGACACTGGGCTGCGCCTGGAGGAGGTACTCTTCAGTGATGCAGGGACCACGCTCCTGTGTGACGTCTCCACGGGTCAGCCACGGCCGGTGGTCCCTACCGAATGGAGACGCCCCGTCTTCGAGGCGGTGCACGGCTTATCTCACCCTGGTAGGAAACCGTCCTCACGGCTGGTGTCAGAGAAGTTCGTCTGGCACGGGCTCAAGAGGGATGTGAGGGCCTGGGTCGACACTTGCACTGCCTGCCAACGCGCCAAGGTGCATCACCACATCAAGGCCCCCCTAGAACAGTTCTCTGTACCCGAGCGGAGGTTCGACCATGTCAACGTGGACCTGGTAGGACCCTTGCCCCCCTCGCACGGTTACACCTACCTCTTTACCATGGTGGACAGGACGACTCGTTGGGCGGAGGCTGTCCCGCTCTCCTCTACGACGGCCCCTGACCTGGCACGAGCGTTCATCGCGGTGTGGGTCTCCCGCTACGGCACCCCTGCTGATCTCTCCTCCGACCGTGGCCCGCAGTTTACGTCAGAACTGTGGGCAGCGGTGGCAGAGAATCTGGGGGTCAAGCTCCACCGCACTACCGCCTACCACCCGCAGGCTAACGGACTTGTTGAACGTTTTCATCGCTCCATGAAGGCCGCCCTTCGAGCCAGTCTCACGGACGGCAACTGGCTCGACAAACTGCCGTGGGTCATGCTTGGGCTCAGGACGGCACCTAAGGAGGACCTCCAGTCATCCTCAGCCGAGCTGGTGTTCGGACAGCCACTGCGGGTCCCCGGTGACTTCATGCCCAAATCGACGGAGCCCTGGTGTGCCTCCGCTCAACGTGCCTCCCTGCTGGAAAGCGCCAGGGCCTTCGCCCCAGTCCCGACTACGCAGCATGGCGTCCCTGCTTCGCGGGTGCCCCCGGAGCTGCACTCAGCGGGTTACGTTTTCATCCGCCACGACGGCCACAGGACTCCACTACGACCTCCCTATGACGGGCCCTTCCGTGTCATCAAGGCGGGAGCCAAGAACTTCATGGTTGACATGGGAGGTAAGACTGAGTGTGTGTCTGTTGATCGCCTCAAACCGGCCCACTTGGACCTTGAGCTGCCCCCGGATTTGGCCCTGCCACCGCGCAGGGGACGCCCTCCCGTCCTGCCCCCTCGGCCACACCGTGGCCGCCCCCCACTCCAACCCCAGCAAGCCCCCACTGCTCGCGCCCGGCAAGGGGAGGTGATGGACAATGTCACGCCTCCTCCTGCACCTCCTGACTTTACCTACAGTCGTGGGGGCCGGGCCATACGCCCCCCTCGCCGCGAGGAGTTTGAATATTGAGGTGAACACTGGGGGGGCTGGTGTAGTGACTACATTATGGGTTCGTGTTCCCCTCTCTCTGAGTGCCCTAGTGGGAGGGAACTAATATCTGGCACGAGGTGCTAGGGGGACTATTACTGCTGTTGCATTTCCTGTTCTACACACTGTGTTCTGGCGAACTTTGCCTGCCATGTTTGGAGCAATTGTTTTTGGTTGTTTTGATTAAACAAGTAATGTTACGTTGCCTACGTCTTTCCTCTTACCTCCGGCACTACACCCTAATATATATAGGACACCATGACCCGCGAAAGATCATTTAAAGTTGGAAATATATGTTCGGCAATTAACTGCAGAAACTCTGACAGTAGGCCTACATTAGTGTCCTCTAGTATGAGAGTGGCGTCAGCGGAGGACCAAAATGCAAGAATCATTAGCCAATGAACAGCCAGGAATGGGTCTCGCGCTACTTTTGGATGCTAAAATAAAGCCGATAATGTACAATTTGATTAATTTCAAGGGATGAAAAACCCTTTCAAAGTACAACACTGTCTATTTTGATGCAACTCGACAGTGCTGCTTTTTTTACTGAAGAATTCCACTTTCTACTTCCTGGAAAAAAACTGGTCCATTGGAGTGAATGGAGATGTCGGAACTCTTCTATTATACGGCTCTGGCCTACATGTCTCTCATTGTTTCCCCAAAGACGATGGAAGGGTCACTAGGCTAAGGAGGACTAAAGGATCACACAACTTTTCTATCCAGGTTGTCTCAGGCCTATAATCTATCCACCACATTTTTACATTAATTTACATTAGGCTACTTGAATGTTTGTTATGGGTAGATTGATAGATTGTAGATTTATCTACATGGTTGCAAATTCTACATTGACATTTTTGTTTTTGTTTTTTTTATTCTAGAAATGGTCTGGAATGGATCGACTCGATCAGCAAGCTTCCACTGGCCACTGTGAGAATTGGTTCTGGGCCTAGCAGTTAGACAAGCTGACCTGTAACTGGAGGGTCCCAGGTTCACTCCCCCATGACTTTTAAATTATGTAACTGCAGGTCCCAGGTTCAATCCTCCATGGCTTTTAAAATCTATAAGTGGAGGGTCCCAGGTTCAATCCTCCATGACTTTTAAAATATGTAACTGCAGGTCCCAGGTTCAATCCTCCATGCCTTTGTAAATCTTCATGAAATGAAGTCCCCTTACTTTTATGAAATGGGAAAGTAGGCAGTGGGCCCTACAAAAAAATCCAAGGCACTTGTCTCCATTAGAAGGCTTAACCTAATTCTAATGGAGACGAGTGCCTTGGATTTTTTTTAGTAGGGCCCACTGCCTACTTTCCCATTTCATATATTATGGACAAGAACCCCATCTCCAATGAGCACCTCTTCTGTTTGATAACAGATTCCTGAAGCCAAGCAGCGTTCTTTTTCCTCTTTCTACATCAGCTTACTTTTACTTCCTGGAAAGCACAGTATCTTTCACAGTGACATCATGCAGCACCAGGAGGCGTAAGTTCTAACCAATAAAATCATCCGATTTTTGAACAATCCCGCCCATCCGCACCCCTTCCATTTAAAAAAAAAACTCATATTCTATTGGTTTAGATTTTTGAATGATCACTCACGGCATGATGTCCCGCCCCAAGTCAAGGAAGTACAGACGTCATATCATGGGGTCTTTAAGTTCCCGCCAGTGAATGAATTTCCTCTCACAGATCAATACAGTAGGCCTAAACCCCCCCGGGTGTCATCTCACTAAGGTTATTCCTGCTATTGAGCCCAAACCGCCATGTCCTCAATAACCCTCTCTATAATTCATTAGGGTTCTTATGTTACCACAGGCCATTTCTAGTCCGATTATAGAGACACTGTTGTCATTTTGTCCAAATCTCGCTTATAGTGATGATGACTCTTTGCTGCCAGAACACTGATATCGATTGCTCTGACTGTTGTGTAGTAGAGATCGTCCAATTACACTATCAGGTGCCAATTACTCGACACAGCCGGCCAATTTGCTATGGATCCGGCTAGCGTAATGCTATTCTTAACTTTGTTGGCCGATGATCCATCGATCATCTGACCTCGTGTCGTGTTTTTGCGCGCGTGTGTGTGGCAGTGAGACACAGTAAGGCCATGCTGTGTGTGTGTGTGTGTGTGTGTGTGTGTGTGTGTGTGTGTGTGTGTGTGTGTGTGTGTGTGTGTGTGTGTGTGTGTGTGTGTGTGTGTGTGAGTGTTTGTGTGTGTGGACTGCGACGACCTGCTCTTCACCGGCTCCAAAGGTCAAACTGCCATTACTTTCTCTCCCTCCATCGTATGTAGCCTACTTACTTATACACTCCTTTCCTGCCAGGATCATTTTTGTATTTATTCATTTTTTAATCCTTTTTTTTTTTCTTTTTTTAAAAATCTTTTTCTATTCAGTTTTGGCAGGTGATTTTTTTCTAAATGTTTGTTGTTGTAATACTCATTTTGGCCACAAGAGTGCACCACTACCCCATCTTGTAAATACTTATAATATTAAATAAATAAATAAATAAATAAATAAATAAATAAATAAATAAATAAATAAATAAATAAATAAATAAATAAATAAATAAAAGAAAAAAAGGCAAAACTATGACTTAGAAAATGGATCTCCAGATTTATTTTTCTCTCTCACTTTCCTCTTAGGGCTTCGGTACCTTTTCCACCTCTCCTCCTTAAACATACTCCTTATACGACGTCTCCTCCTTATACGTACTCCTTATACCATATCCTTCCTTCATCGATATTCCTCAATATTATGTGCCCCTCACTGCATTAATTAATTTATGGCACTGGTAATTTGTTACAGTTGGACCCGCTGTGATGTAACAGTAGCGTAAATCAAACCTGACAGAGATGAATTATTAGACCGTCAAGTGAGGACCGGGACAGTACAGTATATGAGGTGAAGAAACAAAATGACTTATGGTCAATCAATCAATCAATTTTATGTATATAGTGCCAAATCATGACAAGAGTAATGTCAAGGCGCTCTGGTGCGCACAGTAAAGTCCTTACAGCCAAAGAGCTTCTTATGATAATAAATGAAGATGATGGAGATGGAGGCAATCAGCTAGATTGAACTTCTCGTTTCTCTCATGTGCCACAGAGCTGCTTATTTCTAACAGATGAGTACTGCAGGTATGACGTGTTTTTGTAGGCTTACCCACAAGTCCCTGCACTTCACGGTTCTTCCGTGTAAAAGTCAACGGGATTTTTGTATGGGGATTTCGGTTAAATACATGAAATAAGGTTGGTGGTTTAACAAAGGTTTATGAAACAGTGAAGTTTGTGTTCAGCAAGATAATCTTCCCAAATGAGGAACACTTTTATGACTTTTAAAGCATTTTCTGAAAATTGCGTTTAAAAAAATGCATTCACGCCTCAAAAGTCATAAAACATTTTAGTCAAAAGACTCTTAGACCTCATTAGCATGCAGAATGTGTGCCATGAGTTATAACTCAAAGTTCAATTTCCATCTGCTGAGGATCCCATCCAATTTGAAAAGCTGACAGGGATGTAATCCAAAGCCATCATCCATCATTGTCAAATAGGTGTATTCATATTAATAAACGGCCTCTTTGCTGCGCTGGAGAAATAATAGTATGGAAAGCATTCAAATCACTTGGAATCAACATGCTAACCAAGAACAATGCATCTGCTGCATTCTGATTGAATGCTGGAAACTCTTTTTCACAAGTTTTGACACCTTTGTACGTGGCAGCATTCCCTCCATTTTTGCCATAACTACTTAGCATTCTCTTATCATGTGTAGTTACTACAGTATATATATCAACGTAATGTAACGTATGTCAGTTGGTGGACACTTTTATCCCAAGTGCCTAACTTAGTGCACGTTCACACCATACGCCAATCCCATGCCACGCCACGCCATGCTGAAGCCAGGCTAAAGATACGCTGAACCTCACCACTATGTGATAGGTGTCGGGTGTCGGAGGGCACACTGTCCCATGCTTTTTGGTTTTGCCCTTCACTATCAGGATTCTGGGCCAAAATATTTGACTGGTACTCTAAGGCCTACAAAATAACCCTCCAACTGGAGGCGGAACTCGCCATCTTCGGCTGCTCGGAGTCCTCTTTGCTCCTCCCAACGGCCGTGCAGCAATCTCTGACACAGGGAATGACAGTTGCCAAGAAACTAATTTTGAAGGAATGGAAGTCCTCCTCTCCACCTTCTTTTCAGCTGTGGCTGACAGACATGATCTCAGTTATACGTATGGAGAGACTCAGATTCCAGAGGTCAAATTCTTTAAGGAAATTTTCCGTTATTTGGGACCCGTTCCTGACCTATTTTGATCAGGCTAAAAGCGGTATTTGAGTTTCTTTGGGATCCTTTGCACAGTATATATATATATATATATATATATATATATATATATATATATATATATATATATATATATATATATTTTTTTTTTTTTTATTTTTTTTTTTTTTTATTATCGATTTGTAAGCACATTTTGACATTTTGTAGCATTGTAATGTTGAATGTATGTATATATGTTTTTTCTTTTCTTTTTTCCTGTTCTTGTTTTGTTTTCTTTATGTTCTGAAAAAGTAAAATAAAATATATAAAAAAAAAAAAAAGATACGCTGAACCGTTTCAGCTTCTGTTCTATTTTCCAAGCGTGCAGCGCACAGCAGCCGACGTGCCAGGCATGAAGTCAATGCAAGTTGTGAGGGAAGGGGGGGGGGATATGGGTGCCGGAGGAGCAGCTCTGAGCCAGGCGTTGAGGAAAACAGAGTGCTTCCTGTGTGACCGGTTTAGCATGAGCTCAGCTTCAGCATGGTTTTAGCATGGCTTTGGTGTATGGTGTGAACAAAGTGTTACAGTGCTACGAGTTCATTTCTTTTTAGCATAGATTAACCCCATAATGAGTTGGTGACATACTCTACCCACTGAGCTATAAGGGCCACCACTCTATGTCCTTCATAGGCGGTTTTAGACCCTTTTTGGGGGGACTTGAGCCCCCCCCCCCAAATTTCATCTGAGCCCCCCCCCCAAAATACTAAACATCCAGACAAATCCGTAGGTTCCAGCCATGTTATGCTAGCTTGCTGTGAAGCGGGTGTAACATAGCTCCAAAGTCGGCAAAGTTTTTGACAAATGTAAATGGACATGACTACTCAATTGGGTCCCTGACCCATGACCTCTCACATCAAGGTATCTGAATGAAATTGGGCTAATTAGAACCACCTGATTCTTAGCTTTACAGCCATATCTGACATATGTCAGCTACATAGGGTATATGAGCTCCAGGGTCCCAAAGACAGTGTTCTGGATGCAGTGAAAATATGTTATTCTTGCCTTTTTTTGTTTCCCTATTTCTGCACAATGTGGTGCCAAAACTGTCATGGAATTGTATAATTTGGGTATGGCTACAAAGCTGAGACTCCTGTGAATCCGAAGAGCCCAATCACATTAATGTGTGACGAAATATGGCCTCATAGTAACCATTTTAAAATGTGACGATACAATTTTTAATAAAAGATTAATAAATAAAAGCAATCCATTGAGTACAGAGCAATGACCAGTGAAGTTCCATTATGCAGAGATGGAGGGCAGCACACCCTCTGGCAGCCCTATTGAAGGTCCTCAGCTCTTGAGCAACAGAGTTTTGAAGCTAATCTTAAACATACAACAACATTTCTCAACAAAAGTTAATATTGTAGACATGGCACATTTCTGTGCTGTTTTTGACTGGGCGTTTCATTTTGCCACTGATACATCTGATTGATTTTGTCCGCTTGTTAGCTAGCATACCATAGTATTTGGTCAGCTAACTGTCTTAGTAACACATCTAATTTTCACACTAGCGAATGTATCTTGTAGAAGCTCACTTTATTAGTGGTTTGTATTGTATTGTATCAGTTGATTTGCTACATTAGTCTGCTGGCTATATACAATGACGAACATGGGTTCACACAAGTGACTTTTCAAGCTACAATGTTTTGGAGTAGAGACTATAGGGCTAAAGACATTTGGAAACAAATCTTATCAGACTATTCTTGTTGAAATTGAACATTACTGAATTGACCTACACCCGCACCGCAACCATTTTTCAATGTATTTTTTCTTGCAGTTGCTAAAGTATTTAGACATCATTTACTTACAGTAGCTAGGTTTCCTCTGGACCATGATGGTGCGAGCAGCAGCTGTTTTCTGGGACATTTGTGGCAGAATTCTACAAAACCTACCTGCGGCGGAGACCCGGGTTCAATTCCCAGCAGCGGTAACTTCCAGCTTGGTCAGACGTTCCTACAGACACAATTGGCTGTGTCAGAAAAAAAGAAAAAACTCCCAAAAAGAACCGCAAAACCTTCTAGAAAATCCTACCTGTAGCAGCTCCTAAGGTAGCAGCCGGTTCTGTTTAGTGGCCTGCTTTTGGCTCATTCAACACATCCTGGACATTCCCCTCTGGGGTTTAGTAGCTGTTCCCAAACCGCTGATTCTGTAGCCATTCTAATGTCAGATGCCTGCAGAGAATACATGTCATCTGTCAAAAAACAGCTTTGTGTGGTTATTCTTGGTCCATTTACAAACAATCAATTCCTTCTGCTATTCATAGGGTGCCTACTCAGAAAGCCAGTTTGGAGTTTTACAGTTGTATTTCCGTTTTAGGTTTTCAGTTTTCGAGAGACACAACTACTGCTCATTTCTAATAGCAGATTCCTGCATACTGATTTAAAGTTACACAATTTGAAGTAGATCATGAATTATGAGAGGGAAGTATTTCTCTGGGTGGTTTAAACAATGTTGAAATGACCACAAGATGGCAGTAGCATTACTGTACCTACATGTATGGGATTGTAGAAGCAAAGAATCCTAAGAGTTATCATCAGTAGAATATGGTTATAGGCTCACAACATTACCAGCAACCTGTAGTATTGTACAACCATTCTACACATTATACTGGACTACAGTACAGCTTTTAACTATACACATGATTTGATGTTGCAATCCTTTGTGCCATAACGCAATGTGAGCATTCATTAAAACAAAGCCCAAATAAGATGTGTAAGGAATTATGTGCCAATCCACAAATGGAGAAACAGAGGCTCATGCATACATCTACAAGAGGACCTCCCCACTCCCAGGTCTCTGTAAATTCACTAGTTAGTAGGCCACATTATACACACTAAAGTCTTGATAGGGCTCACTATAATCTACACACTAAAGTCCTTATAGCAATATCATAGGATGATGATAAGACCATGCATCTTGAGCATTGTGAGGGCTGGCATGCAATATAAGCGAGGCTTTAGACATTTCTGGGCCTTTGTCAAATGTAACAGGTGCTTGACCCACCTGATTGATCTTTCTCTCTCTAGCTTCAGCCTGATCAAAGCTGACACAAATATTCCCATTTTTAGCTCCAGGGGGCCAGCTGGGTACCAAACCTGTCACTGCTTCATTCAGTTGGTTTTGCTCGGGTGGTGTTTGTCATCTGTCTTTTTTTCCTTTTTTTTCCATTCTGTGCCGCTGTCCAAACCCCAGGCAGCAAGCGTATAGCCTTTACTGGCCGTGAAATGGCCATTTGATCAACTCTGCATGCCTTACCCTTCTATTTTGAGACTGCTGGGCTATACATGTCTATGTATGTATATGAGGAGAGGGCTGGGTCCATATACATGTCTATGTATGTATATGAGGAGAGGGCTGGGTCCATATACATGTCTATGTATGTATATGAGGAGAGGGCTCGGTCCATATACATGTCTATGTATGTATATGAGGAGAGGGCTGGGTCCATATACATGTCTATGTATGTATATGAGGAGAGGGCTGGGTCCATATACATGTCTATGTATGTATATGAGGAGAGGGCTGGGTCCATATACATGTCTATGTATGTATATGAGGAGAGGGCTGGGTCCATATACATGTCTATGTATGTATATGAGGAGAGGGCTGGGTCCATATACACTAAATACATGTCTATGTATGTATATGAGGAGAGGGCTGGGTCCATATACACTAAATACATGTCTATGTATGTATATGAGGAGAGGGCTGGGTCCATATACATGTCTATGTATGTATATGAGGAGAGGGCTGGGTCCAGATACACTAAATGTGGAAGAAGGAAAGAAATGGTGGTAGGTACAGTAGAGGTGTTGATGGTTGATGGGTCACAAATCAATCAGAAATCAATCAATCGGGGCGTCCCCCGGTGGCTCACCTTGGTAGAGCAGGTACCACTAAGGCTTTGTCCTTCACGTGGCCGACCCGGGTTCCACAACTTCTTTCAATACACACAGAACATACCGGTGTTGTTGAAGAAAGTAGTTTGCTTCATGTGGGTGGAGAACACATTGCATTGTACAAGCTGTATATAGAGCCAGTCAGAATAACAATAATTCAGGTGCAGCATAATTAATCCATAATTAGGCCAACCTTTATGTGGTGGATTACCTGGAAGCCCAGCCTTTCCAGTCGTATTTCAACAGTGGCTTTCATGTAAACACTGTCTTTGGTCAGTGATTACTGAAAAGGGTCTATTACTTTTCACCAAGGGCCACATTTTGCTGAGGGCGGAGGGCTGGGGGCCGAACGGCAAAAATGTGGTGCATTTGAAGCCAGATTTAGAGGAATAACTAATTTTAAATGAACAGTTGTGATGTCATTATTCAGTCTTAACCACCAATATTTGATCCTTTTCTCACTCGCTCCTATGTCACCACCTGCTCTCCCTGCAGGGCTCGAAATTAACTTTTTTGACCACCTGCCAATATGGCTGCTAGATTTGAAAGTTACCAGGCATTTAGAATTTCCACTAGCCAAAACGTTTTTCTTGAAATAAACCAGAATATGAGTGGGTTAATTTAAGCATAAGTATCAGTAAGTGGCCCGGGATTCTCAAAGCCTGTGTTGAGGATGTTCAGGTGCACTGTAAAAAAATAAAATAATCCAGCGCCGGCCACACAGGGGGCAGGCCGCTATTTGGGGAACCCTGCCGTAGCCACTAACCCTATACCCAGTGCCACCCCTCCAATCCCCACTTTATGACCTTCCTATCCCTATGGCCCCTCCCCCCTTGACTCCCAACACCACTCATACAGGGCCGTAGCCAGGGTTCTCAAACTACTGAGGTCCTGATAGCCGTGCGCTGCCGAGCAGATTTCAGGCCAGAAATTTAGGCCAAAATGATGCCTACAAACACAATCCAAACTACCTCAGCTTCTGCGTCAGATGTCCCATGATTTCTGTTAGATCATTGAAAAAGCCCTGATTATTAGAAACTTTCAAACGGACACCTTGGTTTATTCTTTGACAAAATGGACACCCTTCTCTCCCTCTTTGTGTGTGTGTGTGTGTGTGTGTGTGTGTGTGTGTGTGTGTGCGTGCGCGTGCGCAGGTGTGGCAGGGAAATATTGGTATAGTAATATTCACAACATGCATTACCTTTTGGAAAGGAAGACTAGCTGGATCATCCTCTTGGCCAGAGAGGCGTCCAATCACTGCTCCTCCACTGTTATTCTGTCAGTCTTTATCCAATCACTGCTCCTCCACTGTTATTCTGTCAGTCTTTATCCAATCACTGCTCCTCCACTGTTATTCTGTCAGTCTTTATCCAATCACTGCTCCTCCACTGTTATTCTGTCAGTCTTTATCCAATCACTGCTCCTCCACTGTTATTCTGTCAGTCTTTATCCAATCACTGCTCCTCCACTGTTATTCTGTCAGTCTTTATCCAATCACTGCTCCTCCACTGTTATTCTGTCAGTCTTTATCCAATCACTGCTCCTCCACTGTTATTCTGTCAGTCTTTATCCAATCACTGCTCCTCCACTGTTATTCTGTCAGTCTTTATCCAATCACTGCTCCTCCAGTTATTCTGTCAGTCTTTATCCAATCACTGCTCCTCCACTGTTATTCTGTCAGTCTTGGCTCAATGAAATGATATCAAATAAAAGTCAGATACAGACACACATAAGTCTAGTTTAGTTATGATGATGATCAGTTATAGTAACATTATGTACATGCATTACATTTTGGAATGGAAGAGCAGCTGATCCTCCTGGCTAGAAAGGCATCCCACAGTTTGCTCCCTCTCTGCTGCTCCTCCTCTGTGCTCGTGTCTGTGTCCTCCTCTGTCCTTGTGTCTGTCCTCTTGTCCTTGGCTGAGGTCCTGGGCTGTGGATGGGGCAACAGAGAAATGTGGGGACACAGCAAGTGGTCGGAGCAAGACATAGCTACAGAGGGGAATGCTGAACTGATTTAGACTGACACGAACATGTCATGTAACTATTACTTTATATGGAGGAATTGTTCTGATATTCAAACTTTGTGACTGTCTTGTCTTTGTTTTCGTCAGTATGTGTCTAAGTATGGGTTCAAGTGTCTGACATGGTTTGGAATAAAAATGACATTCAAACAATTATAAAGTGTGTTCTGGGGTGTGCTTATGTGTTCCAACTTACAAGATGCAACAACACACAATCCAGAGCAGGGCATGTATATAGTATAACATTTAAAATAATCCTAATCAGGGTACTTTGTTTTTTTTTTGTTTTTTTTTCTTCCATTCTTTTAATTGCTATAGGGTTTAGGGCCACGCAGTCATCGGAGGCATTATAGCCCTGTGAGCGTGAGGGAGCGCAGAGACGTTGAAGCCCTTCCCACAGGTGGAGGTAGTGTAGGGATCCTGGGTCTGGGTGCAGAAAGCGAGCACGTTGGTCCTTGGCCAAACGGATTGTCCCTTTGGTCGGATGGCTAACGTGTTGGGCTTGTAAGTTGGAGACCTCGGGTTCGAAACCAGCCTCGCCTGTGCCGTTACAATATGGTAAAAAAAAAAAAAGGAAATAATTACGTTCTCATATGTAGCTACGGCCTTGCACCCATATCCCCTAACCACTAATCCTACCCACCCCTCAATTCCTGATTCTACTGCCTTCCTATCCTTAGCTGGCCCTTTAACCATTAAACTCACTGAATGTCCATGATTGCCAGACAGACTGACTGTCCTGACTGTTCCGTCCCTTGACCGCGGGCGGGGCCGCTGGCCCAGTGCTGTGGTAAAAAGGTTTAGAATCACAAGCATGTCATCACTTTTGAGGATTTCCTTAATGTTTCTTTGGGATACCTCTCTCTCCCCCTCCCTCCCTCTTTCTCTCTCCTCCCTCCCCATCTCTCTCTCCCCCTCCCTATCTCTGCTTTGTCTCTCTCCCCTTCCATCCATCTTTCTCTCTTCTCCCTCCCCCTCTCTCTCCCCTTCCCTCGCTCTCACCCCCCCCCCCCTCTCTCTCTCTCATCTCTCTCTCTCTCTCTCTCTCTCATATCTCTCTCTCTCTCTCTCTCTCACTCTCTCTCATCCCTCACACAGCACCGCGCTGCCTGCAGCTCCACGTTTCCCTCTCCAGGCAGGCGGGCTTGACGCGTCAGTAAAGCGGCTGGAGCAGCTCGTTGTGGAGCGTCTTCCTCCGGTTCCTCTCATGCCAGGGAGCAGCAGGCAGCACCGGACACAGCGCCGTGTGGACCACGAGTAGCTCGGTGAAGATGGCGTGTATTGGCGACTTCGAGCCTTTCACCGCTGCCATACCTGCCACCAAAGTTGAACTCTCTGTATCCTGCAGGTGAGGAAGCACCATTTATTTCTGTGCTGTTGTTAAAAAGGTACAACTAGTAAACGCGTGTGTGTGTGTGTGTGTGTGTGTGTGTGTGTGTGTGTGTGTGTGTGTGCGTGCGTGCGTGCGTGCGTGTGTGTGTGTGTGCGCGTGCGTGCGTGTGCGTGCGTGCCTCCAGTAGTCTCTGCACACTTGACAGCCTTGCTCACCTCAAATCACCAACATGTTTAAGGTGAGTTGATGGATGAAGGATAGGAGGATAACCTCATAACAACAACAACAACAACAACAACAACAACAACAACAACAACAACAACAACAACAACAAAACAGCCTGGTTCATCTCCTTTTCTTTGCCTGGTTTATTTAGCTACATTGAATGTGAGGTAAATGGCCCGTAGCCCACGTGGTTCTTCTCAACCTGGGGTCCGAGGACCAGCAGGTGTCCTTGAGGGGGTTCCAGGGGGTTGCCAGCAAACTGATCAATAGAAGAATGACTGTTCTGGTGGTCAGTTTCAACGTCATCTCTCTACGACATTACCTACAGTACAGATAGGCGTGGGGTCTATATCCCAGGGGTGCATCCAGGGTCTGAAGACATTGGGGGCTTATATTAGCACAGCCCTCTTTAGGGAAGTCCGGGGGGAGCTAATAGCCTACAGAAAAACAAGATCAGTGGTTCTCAAAGTGGGGTCCTGCTGGGACCACTAGGGGTCCTTGAGAGGGTTCCAGTCCCCATAGCAAATTTATAAATTGTTAAACTTCGGCATTAGCCTTGATTGACAGACAAGGAACCTATAAAGAAGGGAAAGACATCACTCACATCACAGCTGTCGCAGTTTTTAAAATGTAAACAGAGTTAACTGGCTAGAGTCAGACACTCATGCCTCGCGCCACTTGGGCTCCATAGGGTTCCATTGTCGTTGCCACCCAGTGACGCGGTTTGTTTACCAAAATGCTGCTCGGCTGATCCCTCGTATAGGTTACTTGCACACAGAGAGGAAGCAAATTGTTGCATTTCTGATCAAGTATATCATGCTTGCTCGATTCCTATGCTTGGCCGCTGTGCGGACTCGCCCGCCCTGCAGCTCGCACATTGCGCTGGCCTCGCATACGCAGCTCGGCCGCTGCATGGCCTCGCCCGCAGCTCGGCTGCTGCATGGCCTCGCCTGCTCTACTGGCATGCGCAGCGCACAATTGCTCAACTTCACATCACTGATGACATCACAATTGCTCGAGTGACCATCACTGATCACATCATGGAGTGCCCGAGTGACGTCGCTCAGCGAACAATTGCTCAACCTTGGCCTCGCCTGCAGCTCGGCTGCCGCGTGGCCTCGCCCGCCCTATTAGCATGCGCAGGGCAGAAAGGGCAATCTGCGCAGGGCAGATGGGGGCTATAGCCCCCAATGCCCAGGCCTAATGATACCCATGGTCCTATCCCAGATTTGGTTTTGACAGACGAAATCTCATCAAATGGGGATCCACGTTCTGATGTGGACTAAATTAGGGGTTCTTGATGTGAAAAGAGTTGACAGTCACTGCTGTAACAACTGCTCTTGTTGGCAAGGTGATATAGACATTATAGTGTGTAAAGTTATCTGAGATAGGGCTTTTTGTAAAGCATGAATTCTTCTTCTTCTGACTATAACTATAATTTATTTTCTGCATCTTGGTGGTTGTTTGCCTGATGATGGTCGCAAACTGGAGGCTAGACAGCTAGTTCACACTTTTCCCCCCACTATTCTGTTCTCTCTTTTTTGGGGGGGATTTTTGCCTTTATTGGATAGGACAGTAGATAGACAGTAGATAGACAGTAGATAGACAGTAGATAGGACAGTAGATAGACAGGACAGGTGGGGAGAGAGAGGGGTATGACCTGTGGCAAGGCACCACGGGCCGGAATTGAACCCATGTCGGCCACGCAAAGGACTGAGCCTTTAGTGGTACCAGGTGAGCCATCGCGATGCCCCCCGATTTTCACTGTATTTTTGCATGAAGGAAACGGTGACTTTAGTGAAACTGTGGGAGGGACTGTTTGCTTAAGACTGCTGTAGTGTTTGTGCATGAGACTCAGGAGTTGCATATGGAGCAATGCACAGCTCAATCCCCCAGGTACTGGAGTGTTAAATTGTATATTATATTTGGTGAATTATTGATGCATCTATTTCTCTATCTATCCATCCGTGTTATTTCTATTTTTAGTTTTATTTTGGGAAGCAGATTCTTCCAATGCATGGTTTGAGGGGAATAATGAATCCCACTGAGATTACAAAAGAAAAAGAGTAGCTGAAAAGTCAGCCAGCTACAAGACAAGCTGCTGTTGCTGTTTTCTGTTCAGCAGCTTCACAATCTGCAGGGAGACTCTGGGGAATAAAGCCAGCCTGGTTATTATCTTATGGATTTAGCGCTCACTATCTCTTATGAATATTCCTTCCGAAATGATGTAAACACCATTTGGAAATAGCTAATAGTAATAAATCATCGCTGCATGAAAGAACAGCAGATTATTGGTAAGCCTATGGTTGGAGTTAGGAGTCATCTCTCGACATTTGCTTTCAAAATACTTACATGAGCCGTTTTCACACATGCGTACAGGAACATTGCCTGTAAATCAATATCGGCCATTTCCCGGAATTTCCCTTCACACCCGAGCGCTCACATGTGTCAATATAGCAGTCAAATAGCCTGTATTTTGGGGGGCGGGGCGGCACTGCGGAGCGGGTGGGGAGTGACGTGTGCACTTGGATGGGGAATCGTCCTTATTTAGGGGGTCGGCAAAACTCAGATGGTGAAATAAGTTAGTTGTCACACAATAAATCACACTCGTTTGACTTAAGAGGGCATGTATGTTGTATCCTTCACATTCGCTAACCAGTCTTTGAACTGAAATCTTTGAAGACGTTGGGATCCCTGTCTGACAGAAATAGCCTGGCTGGTTCGATGTTTATCCGTTCACCTGCGTCGCGTTGAAGCACTTTTTACAGACTGGTTTCGTTTGATGTGTCCAGGAGCTTGCCTTCGCTGTCAGCAACATAAGCAAAATACTTCCATATTTCGCTTCGTGCATTTGCTTTCTCTACATACAAGCGTTGGGTGGCTTGGAATTTTCGCTGTGTCTGTCCTGTGTCGGGCTGCTGCGAAGTGCGAAGGACTGAAGGACTGGCCTCTCTCGAGCAGAGAGGGGAGGGGGGAAATCGGCATGCCCACACATGAAGCAGACATACCGCTCTTCTGACAACCTCTGAACTGGTGAAATGTCCACGATGACGGGGTCGCGCTTATACCGGAAAACAACTTTCACACATGAAGGCATTACACTGCTTTCTGGTCATTTCCTGGTATAAAGCGCATGTGTGAAAACGGCTATACACATATATCCACCTTATTTCTAGCTGCCATGATGCCTGATGGGTAGGGGTGTCACAATATATCGTCCCACGAAATTTCGCGATAGTAAAACGTCACGATATGTATCGTTGAGATGAAATCTCATATCGCGATTTTTTTTTTTTATATATATATATATATATTTTTTTTTTCAAAAATAGACTAAGAAACGTCTTTGTTTGTTGAAGTTCAATGTGTGGAAAGTAGTTCAGTTGAACAAGTCTCTGAAGAGACACATGAGAAGTTATACAGGAGAGAAACCATTCAATTGAGTTTCTGGCAAAACTGTTTACTTGACAGGAAAAACTGAAGATGCATAAAAAATAGACTAAGAAAAGTCTTGTTGTTTGAGTTTGAAGAAAAACTGAAGATGCATAATGAGAATTTATACTGCTGAGAAACCTTTTAGTTCAAAGTAAATCTAAGTGACGGTGTAACTCATTCTATTTCAAGATAAGCCTTATCTCCAATCTCATGTTTTTTCTAGTTGTTATTGTAATAACAATTTCCCACAACAGCATGTTTTGTATTTGTGCATTTCAAATAAAATACTACTTTTCCAGTCATATATTGTCATTATTCAAGTTTAAAAAAATATTGTTAAAATCGTATCGTTATCGTGAACCCAGTATCGTGATACGTATCGTATCGTGAACTGAGTGTATCGTGACACCCCTACTGATGGGTGCTTCTTCCGCTTCCGGTGTAATAGACTGTTTTACAGTCTATGGTTTTAACTTGACAAAAAAAACGTCTATGAGGATTTTACAGCAGAGCCATTCTGCTCTACAGCCGTGTCGTTCAGGTGCTGGGATAACGTAATGCATTGTGGGTAGTCGGCTACTGTGGCTAATGCTAACGGGTAGCGTAATAGTTACTTTACATGGCAGTAAAACGCCACTGAATGACCAAATTGATTTAACTTTTAACCATTTCGAGTAACACTGTTTCCATACGGACCCCCAGCGTTGGTTAGTTGTTTATAACGTGACTATATGTATAACTTTTATAACGTACTCCAGTTTCCGGTTTATAATTCGGGTCTGCAGCCGAGTATAACAAAGGAAATGGCAAGCTGCAACAATAAGTCACGTTAAACCGGACCTTGTACCCACAATTCTTTTTTACAGGGGGGCATTCAAAAATAAGGTGGATAGGAAAATAATAGTCGTTTACATGTTTGACACAATCTATTGACAGATACATTTCAGGTAGGAGCATTTCCCCAAATTAGTTTAGAGTTAAAGGGATATTAAGTAATCAGTGACTTCTATCAAGCTCTATTGGCAAACAGTGGGAACTGCAACAACATCAGCAGATCTTTATGCACAGACATAATAAAGTCCCATTTGTCACAATAGAGAGGAGTAAACTAGCTAATTAGAGCAACGACGATCCAACAGAAATGTCAAGAGAAGAGGTGATAAACTCTAATAATACCGTTTGTTGTTTGCTTTTTTTGGCTTGAGGATGAAATGGCTTGCTCGTATCAAAGTTCTCTGTCTTTCAGCAGTTGAAAGTGCAAGTTGAAGATTGAGCTTTGAAAGCCACTGAATCTTAGCTATTGATCTGAGCTCTAAGTCATCGTTGAGTCTTTGGTTTTGATCAACAATCTTATTAACCACCCACAGATATTGTGGTAATTTTGTGCTACAGGGCAGAGGGGGAAAAAATTGTACTTATTGCACCTTCAAACCGTTTTTTATTGACTTCAGAGGAGACTCCAGCGAAAACATTCACCATACAGTAAGTAGAGTCTTTAAAGTGAAAGCAGGAAAACTGACCTTTTCGTCCGTAAGCCACACAGCCACAGTGGCTGATTGTTTTCCAATATTCTCCAAACACATTCACTGTTGAACCATCCAATCTGTTATTTAGAACACAAAATAACCTTGAAACAATGGTTAGCTCCGTCCCTAAGCGGCGGGCAGAGAGCGGGCACGCGTCCCGGCCTCGACACAAAATAAAGTTAGCAGCATTTAGCCGGTGGCTGGTGTGGATTCTCCATCTTGGTGGTCCTGCATCTCAGCAGCCTAGTGAAGCATCCAGTCGAGCCAGATCCCATCCTTCAACAGAGTCCTGCTTCACTGGAGACATCCAGTAGCATCCCCAGACTCCTCAGGCGTGTAGTGCAGCAGAAGAGCTGACAGCTTGATTAAGTCAAGTCCAATATTTTACATCAAAGAGTAATGTCTCCTGTAACCGCACACAGTCCTACTACATTCCTGTTTGATTGATGAGCGCCCATCACTCTTGATCACCAGCCTTGGATAATACACACACACACACACACACACACACACACACACACACACACACACACACACACACACACACACACACACACACACACACACACACACACACACACACACACACACGATGGAGTGTACCTGCATGTTATGGGGGGGGCAGGCTTTTAAGCCCTTGACACACGAAGCCGATAGGCGGCTGTCGGCCATGACGGGGCTGTCAGTGAGCATCTGTTGCGGTGTGTCTCCCACCGTTGGCTCTAGTCGACGGCTTTTCCGTCCGATTCGACATGTCGAATCAGCGTCGGTGAGAGAAATCACTCTGATTGGCTGGTCAACTGGTTAAGTGCACCAGAAGAGAGGGCACGCAGAAAACGTTCTGATCATTCCAATACACAAATATTTTCAGGAAAAGCCCCTTGAGCCTGTCGCTGTATGACATCATCACCCATTTAGTATGTATGACATCATCACCCACTTAGTGGTTTCTCTTTAGTTTTCCACCTCCAGCTCTCCGCAGGAAAGAGCTGACAACACCAGGGAGGGTTTCCTGTGGAAGAATGGACGTGATGTTGTGATGTGGCTGTATTGAAGCAGCACGCTGACTTGCTGAGAGGCCTTTGATTTGTAGGAGGCAGCAAAATGGTCACAACAGGCTGCTGCTAAGAAAGATCAATCTGTGCTCTTGGTCCTGGTCTGTCTGTCTGTCTGTCTGTCTGCCTGTCTGTCTGTCTGTCTGTCTGTCTGTCTGTCTGTCTGTCTGTCTGTCTGTCTGCCTGCCTGCCTGCCTTGTCTATTTAACTGCACCAATGGTCCTGTAACATGAACAAACAATGAATGAACAAACAAACGGCTCACCTGGTCTTCTTGACTTGTGAAGCTCTTCAGGCGAAGCCTCCCAACCTCGACCAGCTCCGATGTTTTGAGTTGGAGGACTCCTTTACAGTACTCTGTTGAGCGTGTCATTTTTGGGAGAAATGGTGGACACGGACATGACAGACAGGATCCCTAACAAACAAATATGCTACCATAGGCTACCAGCTAACATGAACACGGGTGCGGCTCGACACACCATCTTGGGTTTATGGGCACACAGGAAAAAGCCAGAACGGCGGAAGGGGCTGGTCCACGTAACTATGGAACCTTTATGGATTTCCCTGTGTGTCGAATCTGTCGGTCTCAAATGCCTCCGCCGCTGTGAAACAACAACAACAACAACAACAACGCTAGCTCGTTGCTACACTGAAAATGGCAAGTTTTGACGAAGATTTGGATTGTTGTGCAATAAAGCAGGCCTGCTTCGTACTTTCGGTGGATGGTTGTAAAGATATCAGAGCCTTTTTTCCCCGCTAGCCGAGAGTGAGATATGACCAGCCAGACTCTCTCCCGGTTACAACCTCAATGCGCACCCATATAACCTTATACCACAAATTAATAGAACAAATACAAGGATGTACAGTAAATTACTTTTAATTAGTCTTAAATTAAAAAAATAATGATAAAATAAACATACAACATGTACAAAACATGTGATCAAAAGTCAGCATCTAAAATGTACATAACAAAAAATATCAAGTGCAAACATTGTGAGAGTGTCAGTGAATATGGAATATGTTAGAAGTTTGCCTCTGTGCTTCCACGGCTTGTTTGTGTTTGGCATGTTTAGCATGTTTGCTAACGTCATTTTCCCCACCGCGTTCTACGCTAAATTCGGCCTGACATGGCTTGCAAAATTTACATTATTACATTACGTCATTTAGCAGACGCTTTTGTCCAAAGTGACTTACAATATCACAATTTGTCAACAGTACAGAAAACCACTATGCAACACAATCAATGACAGCTAAGATATTTTGATAGACTAGCACCATGTAGGAAGTAGTTTGAGAAGGAATAAGTAACATGTAGCATTAGTAGGGTTATCTTTTTTTTTTTTAATAGATGTTAGTTCAAGAAGGGCCCAGGTGTAGCCTGAAAAGGTGAGTTTTTAGTCTCCGCCGAAAGATTGCCAGTGATTCGGCCGTTCTGACTGAAGGGGGGAGCTCATTCCACCATTGAGGGGCCAGGGACGAGAAGAGTCGCGATCGGGACGAGCGACTTTTGAGCCCACGTAGCGGTGGAGGAGCGAGGCGATCTGGACGGGTGGAGGAGCGGAGGGAGCGATGAGAAGTTTGGAACTTGACCATGGACTGCAGATATGAAGGGGCTGACATGTGGACTGCCCTGTAGGCCAGTACCAGTGTCTTGAATTTGATGCGAGCCGAGATGGGAAGCCAGGGAAGGTCACGGAAGAGGGGAGTGACATGAGATAATTTTGGTTGGTTGAACACCAAACGGGCTGCAGGGTTCTGAATGATGCAAAATGCATGGTATTTGCTAATGTGGCTAGCAGTTAGCCATCGTTTAGTCCATCGACTCCTGCCTGTTAGCTCAGAGAGAAGATATACGGCTCCATCGCTCTCGACTCCACACCTCCCCCTGTCTGCAGAGAGAAGATATACGGCTCCATCGCTCTCGACTCCACACCTCCCCCTGTCTGCAGAGAGAAGATATACGGCTCCATCGCTCTTGACTCCACACCTCCCCCTGTCTGCAGAGAGAAGATATACGGCTCCATCGCTCTCGACTCCACACCTCCCCCTGTCTGCAGAGAGAAGATATACAGCTCCATCGCTCTAGACTCCACACCTCCCCCTGTCTGCAGAGAGAAGATATACGGCTCCATCGCTCTCGACTCCACACCTCCCCCTGTCTGCAGAGAGAAGATATACAGCTCCATCGCTCTTGACTCCACACCTCCCCCTGTCTGCAGAGAGAAGATATACGGCTCCATCGCTCTTGACTCCACACCTCCCCCTGTCTGCAGAGAGAAGATATACGGCTCCATCGCTCTAGACTCCACACCTCCCCCTGTCTGCAGAAAGAAGATATACAGCTCCATCGCTCTAGACTCCACACCTCCCCCTGTCTGCAGAGAGAAGATATACAGCTCCATCGCTCTAGACTCCACACCTCCCCCTGTCTGCAGAGAGAAGATATACGGCTCCATCGCTCTAGACTCCACACCTCCCCCTGTCTGCAGAGAGAAGATATACAGCTCCATCGCTCTAGACTCCACACCTCCCCCTGTCTGCAGAGAGAAGATATACAGCTCCATCGCTCTAGACTCCACACCTCCCCCTGTCTGCAGAGAGAAGATATACGGCTCCATCGCTCTAGACTCCACACCTCCCCCTGTCTGCAGAGAGAAGATATACGGCTCCATCGCTCTAGACTCCACACCTCCCCCTGTCTGCAGAGAGAAGATATACAGCTCCATCGCTCTAGACTCCACACCTCCCCCTGTCTGCAGAGAGAAGATATACAGCTCCATCGCTCTAGACTCCACACCTCCCCCTGTCTGCAGAGAGAAGATATACGGCTCCATCGCTCTAGACTCCACACCTCCCCCTGTCTGCAGAGAGAAGATATATGGCTCCATCGCTCTAGACTCCACACCTCCCCCTGTCTGCAGAGAGAAGATATACGGCTCCATCGCTCTAGACTCCACACCTCCCCCTGTCTGCAGAGAGAAGATATACAGCTCCATCGCTCTAGACTCCACACCTCCCCCTGTCTGCAGAGAGAAGATATACAGCTCCATCGCTCTAGACTCCACACCTCCCCCTGTCTGCAGAGAGAAGATATACGGCTCCATCGCTCTAGACTCCACACCTCCCCCTGTCTGCAGAGAGAAGATATACAGCTCCATCGCTCTAGACTCCACACCTCCCCCTGTCTGCAGAGAGAAGATATACGGCTCCATCGCTCTAGACTCCACACCTCCCCCCCTGCCTGCCCCTTTTGTTCCCCTGCTTTCATCTTCTGCATACTTAGCCTCTTCTCTTCAGCACCTCTGGGATTTCTTCAAGCTGACTTGAGCAAATTCTGTGGGTTAGTGAACAGAATTTGATGCCAAAGATCAAAGATCTACACTACTTGACAGGCAGTGTGCAGCGTCAGGAGATACTGGTGAATGTGATTATAATGCAATTACGACAATAATGTGCGTAAGTCATGACCCAAACAACATCTAAAGACTATACTGATGATAATGAACGAGATTATGCTCTTAGTCCAAGTGAGCCTAATTGCACTAATTATGTGGAGTGCTCCGATTTGATTGGTATTAATAGACACCACACCAGTTGTGTGGAGGTGGCAGGGAAGTAACACTTTTGGAGTTTGGACGAGACACAGTTTATGGTACGCTTGCATCTCTGCCTATTACCTTGAGTCTATGTCTATGAAAACAGTTTTTTCAAGTGAAAATCATTTCTAAACTAGTTTTCTCTAGTGCTTTCTCTAGTGATGCTTTTTTAATGAGAAGAAGGAACATCCAAGGGTGTAAAAGCCATGAAAAACATCATCCAATTACAGACAGCGGGCCGCCTCCTTTAAAAAATGTGAGAATGAAAGTCATCACACATGTCAAGGCGTTGGTGGTGTTGCTGCTTTGTATTGGGGTGATCAAAGTGCTGTAGATTAAGACTAGAAGATAGGAAGCACTCTGTTAGGACCGTAGACTGTAAGAAAAGATGGGCGTAGTGAGTGTGTGACATCACCCATTGGTGGACTCCCGTTTTGAAGCCTTGGGTTTGGCATTTTGGCCGCTGCCATCTTGTTTTTTGGAGCCGGAAGTGATGTATTGTACCCATATTTGGATGAGAGGGAGTTTGCCAGAGCCGCAGCGCCTCCCCCTGCTATTGTTTCCGTGAACAACGAGCTACACAATCAATGGACAGGTGACCTGTCCATCACGTCCAAAACATAATAGTCTTTTGTGTCGTCTATTTGACTCTAAATGGTTGTATAAAAATGCACCGCCCATACAGTTATCATGAAAGGTGAAATTAGCTATAGAGACAAAACACTTACACAGCCTGTCAATACACCTCCCCTTACACAGCCTGTCAATACACCTCCCCTTACACAGCCTGTCAATACACCTCCCCTTACACAGCCTGTCAATACGCCTCCCCTTACATGGCCTGTCAATACACCTCCCCTTACATGGCCTGTCAATACGCCTCCCCTTACACAGCCTGTCAATACACCTCCCCTTACACAGCCTGTCAATACACCTCCCCTTACACAGCCTGTCAATACACCTCCCCTTACACAGCCTGTCAATACGCCTCCCCTTACATGGCCTGTCAATACACCTCCCCTTACATGGCCTGTCAATACGCCTCCCCTCACACAGCCTGTCAATACGCCTCCCCTTACACAGCCTGTCAATACGCCTCCCCTTACATGGCCTGTCAATACGCCTCCCCTTACACAGCCTGTCAATACACCTCCCCTTACACGGCCTGTCAATACACCTCCCCTTACACAGCTTGTCAATACGCCTCCCCTTACACAGCCTGTCAATACACCTCCCCTTACACGGCCTGTCAATACACCTCCCCTTACATGGCCTGTCAATACACCTCCCCTTACACGGCCTGTCAATACACCTCCCCTTACACGGCCTGTCAATACACCTCCCCTTACATGGCCTGTCAATACACCTCCCCTTACACGGCCTGTCAATACACCTCCCCTTACATGGCCTGTCAATACACCTCCCCTTACACGGCCTGTCAATACACCTCCCCTTACATGGCCTGTCAATACACCTCCCCTTACACAGCCTGTCAATACACCTCCCCTTACACAGCCTGTCAATACACCTCCCCTTACACGGCCTGTCAATACACCTCCCCTTACATGGCCTGTCAATACACCTCCCCTTACACGGCCTGTCAATACACCTCCCCTTACATGGCCTGTCAATACACCTCCCCTTACACAGCCTGTCAATACACCTCCCCTTACACAGCCTGTCAATACACCTCCCCTTACACAGCCTGTCAATACACCTCCCCTTACACGGCCTGTCAATACACCTCCCCTTACACAGCCTGTCAATACACCTCCCCTTACACGGCCTGTCAATACGCCTCCCCTTACATGGCCTGTCAATACACCTCCCCTTACACAGCCTGTCAATACGCCTCCCCTCACACAGCCTGTCAATACGCCTCCCCTTACACAGCCTGTCAATACACCTCCCCTTACATGGCCTGTCAATACGCCTCCCCTCACACAGCCTGTCAATACACCTCCCCTTACACGGCCTGTCAATACACCTCCCCTTACATGGCCTGTCAATACACCTCCCCTTACACAGCCTGTCAATACGCCTCCCCTCACACAGCCTGTCAATACGCCTCCCCTTACACAGCCTGTCAATACACCTCCCCTTACACAGCCTGTCAATACGCCTCCCCTCACACAGCCTGTCAATACACCTCCCCTTACACAGCCTGTCAATACACCTCCCCTTACACAGCCTGTCAATACACCTCCCCTTACACAGCCTGTCAATACACCTCCCCTTACATGGCCTGTCAATACACCTCCCCTTACACAGCCTGTCAATACACCTCCCCTTACACAGCCTGTCAATACACCTCCCCTTACACAGCCTGTCAATACACCTCCCCTTACACAGCCTGTCAATACACCTCCCCTTACACAGCCTGTCAATACACCTCCCCTTACACAGCCTGTCAATACGCCTCCCCTTACACAGCCTGTCAATACACCTCCCCTTACACAGCCTGTCAATACGCCTCCCCTTACACAGCCTGTCAATACACCTCCCCTTACATGGCCTGTCAATACACCTCCCCTTACACAGCCTGTCAATACGCCTCCCCTTACACAGCCTGTCAATACACCTCCCCTTACACAGCCTGTCAATACGCCTCCCCTTACACAGCTTGTCAATACACCTCCCCTTACACGGCCTGTCAATACGCCTCCCCTTACACAGCCTGTCAATACGCCTCCCCTTACACAGCCTGTCAATACGCCTCCCCTTACATGGCCTGTCAATACACCTCCCCTTACACAGCCTGTCAATACGCCTCCCCTTACACGGCCTGTCAATACACCTCCCCTTACACGGCCTGTCAATACACCTCCCCTTACATGGCCTGTCAATACACCTCCCCTTACACAGCCTGTCAATACACCTCCCCTTACATGGCCTGTCAATACACCTCCCCTTACATGGCCTGTCAATACACCTCCCCTTACACAGCCTGTCAATACGCCTCCCCTTACATGGCCTGTCAATACACCTCCCCTTACACGGCCTGTCAATACACCTCCCCTTACACAGCCTGTCAATACACCTCCCCTTACACGGCCTGTCAATACACCTCCCCTTACACAGCCTGTCAATACACCTCCCCTTACACAGCCTGTCAATACACCTCCCCTTACACAGCCTGTCAATACGCCTCCCCTTACACAGCCTGTCAATACACCTCCCCTTACACAGCCTGTCAATACACCTCCCCTTACACAGCCTGTCAATACGCCTCCCCTTACACAGCCTGTCAATACACCTCCCCTTACACAGCCTGTCAATACACCTCCCCTTACACAGCCTGTCAATACACCTCCCCTTACACAGCCTGTCAATACGCCTCCCCTTACACAGCCTGTCAATACACCTCCCCTTACACAGCCTGTCAATACACCTCCCCTTACACAGCCTGTCAATACACCTCCCCTTACACAGCCTGTCAATACACCTCCCCTCACACAGCCTGTCAATACGCCTCCCCTTACACAGCCTGTCAATACACCTCCCCTTACACAGCCTGTCAATACACCTCCCCTTACACAGCCTGTCAATACACCTCCCCTTACACAGCCTGTCAATACACCTCCCCTCACACAGCCTGTCAATACGCCTCCCCTTACACAGCCTGTCAATACACCTCCCCTTACACAGCCTGTCAATACGCCTCCCCTTACACAGCCTGTCAATACACCTCCCCTTACACAGCCTGTCAATACACCTCCCCTTACACAGCCTGTCAATACGCCTCTCGTTCCGCCAGCCGAAGTAGTATCAGCCCAGAATTAAAGTCTGTTTATTAAGCTGGAAAGACGGGAGTGAAGCTCAGCTGCAGCTCATTCATAAAAAATGACAGAGGATTGAGAGGAAACAGCTCCAGATTGAAGTTGTACTATCAGAAATAAGTTACCAAAGCATGTAATTCAATACAGTGGAATCACAGCAATGGGGGGGGAGAATGGCTGTAACTGTATGCAGTCTTGCCTGGTGTTTCCCTTTATACGAGAAACAACTAACGTTATAGTATTCCTGTGCATCGCTAGCCTACTAAATAGCCTATATCCCAACAAATCCATAACTCCCTATAGGAATATTATAATAGATTGGATGTTATGGCCGTCGGCGTCACAGCAATAAAGAGGGGAAAGTGATGTGATCCATGACTGCAACAGGAGCGCCAGTAGGAATTATCTGTGCCGACAGTTTGTGAGTAGGATTTATGCTCAAATGATGTTGCCATTAGTAGGCTAAATTAACGGACATAATAATAAGCTTAACGACCTGTCAGAGGACGTCTCATCACCATTTTTCTCGCTATATGCGCCCGCAGCAGTGTCCCTACATTTATTTTTTCTTTCTTTTTAGCGTGTCTGCATCTGTGGCGAGTTGTCGTCTGAGGATATTCCCTCTGTTCTGTCAGTCTCCTCAAAACAATGCACAATATTTTTATTCCCTTCCGTCCTCATTGGTGAGACTTTGGCGCGCTATATGGAGAGAGCAGCTCGAAACACGCACGCACGCGCACACGCCCACACACACGCGCACACACACACACACACACACGCACGCACGCACACGCACGCACACACGCATGCACACACACACACAGACACGCACGCACACACACACACACGCACACACACACACACGCACACACACACACACGCGCACACACACACACACGCACGCACGCACGCACACGCACGCACACACGCACGCACACACACACACAGACACGCACGCACACACACGCACGCACACACGCATGCACACACACACACAGACACGCACGCACACACACACACACGCACACACACACACACGCACGCCCACACACACGCGCACACACACACACACGCACGCACGCACGCACACGCACGCACACACGCACGCACACACACACACAGACACGCACGCACACACACGCACACGCACGCGCACGCACACACACGCACGCACGCACACACGCACACACACACACACACACACACACACACAGTGTCAGAGTGAGAGGAGAGGGGGTGGAGGAGAAGGGTGGGACCTGCGTACCTGCACCGCTTAGCCTACTTTAACACCTGGGTCTGATCTTTTTTTAACCAGGCTGTAAACATATTTATTTCTGTTGTAAAGTCAGGCATTCTAACATAATGGGAGTGAATGGGGAATGACTCAATTTTTAGAGCCAGCCTCAAGTGGCTATTCGAGGAACTGCAGTTTTTGGTACACTTCCACATTGACCTCAATGCGACCAACCGAAACCCCCCTCGGTTAGGACACAAGCTGGGGACTGAGCAACCTGAGCTGGGCCAGCGGTGCCATGGTGTTTGATGCTAAAACAGCCATTAGTGACGATGAGAAGACGTGATGATCTAACAACTGTCTGAATAATCCCAAATAGTGGAAATTTGTTTCATTTGTTTTGATTTTGTCTCCATCTTTCTTCTCCAAGTGCTCAATTCTGTGGTGTTTCTGCACTGCACTTCCCAGAGATCACCTGTCAATCAAACAGTGTCGGGGCGGAGCTTGGATTTTCTGTTGGTGAAGTTTGAGTTCCTGTAGGTGGCGCTCTTTGTCAGTCATGGTGGCTATTGCTGCTCATGCAAGACCCAGTTCTTCTTCTGTTCATGCCAAACAAATGAGAAATGCGTCAAAACACATCAAATGTAAAAGTTTTCATGAACTTATTACAGATCAGTTGGTGATGGAGAGAGTAGCTAAACGGATGTGTATTCCTATGTAAATGTCGTGGATTATTACTTTAACTGATTTTCTATTTATATTCCACTACAAACGTATATCTACGCAAATCACTCCATTCACACCAAACCCTGTTGAATGTTAATGATGGTTTTATATTCAGTGGGAGGAGAAGGCTAATACAGATGACAGCATAAGAGATGGACAAAGTGAAGGACATTGATTAAATGTGGGCTACATTGTCCCAGCGGCCTACTGTCCTAATCCTCTGATGCTAAAAGCCCAGGAAGGGGACTGCTGAGCGCAGAGGGATTCCTCCATTTCTTCATTATTGAATACCTGTCACTTTCCACAACAAGCAACCCTCCTCCTCCACACTGCAGTCTGAGAGGATGTCCCCCCCCCTCCTCCACACTGCAGTCTGAGAGGACGTCCCCCCCCCCTCCTCCACACTGCAGTCTGAGAGGACGTCCCCCCTCCTCCTCCACACTGCAGTCTGAGAGGACGTCCCCCCCCCCCCTCCTCCACACTGCAGTCTGAGAGGATGTCCCCCCCCCTCCTCCACACTGCAGTCTGAGAGGACGTCCCCCCCCCCCTCCTCCACACTGCAGTCTGAGAGGACGTCCCCCCTCTTCCTCCACACTGCAGTCTGAGAGGACGTCCCCCCCCTCCTCCTCCACACTGCAGTCTGAGAGGACGTCCCCCCCCCCTCCTCCACACTGCAGTCTGAGAGGACGTCCCCCCCCCCTCCTCCACACTGCAGTCTGAGAGGACGTCCCCCCCCTCCTCCTCCACACTGCAGTCTGAGAGGACGTCCCCCCCCCCTCCTCCACACTGCAGTCTGAGAGGACGTCCCCCCCCCCTCCTCCACACTGCAGTCTGAGAGGACGTCCCCCCTCCTCCTCCACACTGCAGTCTGAGAGGACGTCCCCCCCCTCCTCCTCCACACTGCAGTCTGAGAGGACGTCCCCCCTCCTCCTCCACACTGCAGTCTGAGAGGACGTGCCCCCTCCTCCACACTGCAGTCTGAGAGGACGTCTCCCCCCTCCTCCACACTGCAGTCTGAGAGGACGTCCCCCCCCTCCTCCACACTGCAGTCTGAGAGGACGTCCCCCCCCTCCTCCTCCACACTGCTGTCTGAGAGGACGTCCCCCCCCCCCTCCTCCACACTGCAGTCTGAGAGGACGTCCCCCCCCCCCTCCACACTGCAGTCTGAGAGGACGTCCCCCCCCCTCCTCCACACTGCAGTCTGAGAGGACGTCCCCCCCCTCCTCCACACTGCAGTCTGAGAGGACGTCCCCCCCCCCTCCTCCACACTGCAGTCTGAGAGGACGTCCCCCCCCCTCCTCCACACTGCAGTCTGAGAGGACGTCCCCCCCCCTCCTCCACACTGCAGTCTGAGAGGACGTCCCCCCCCCCTCCTCCACACTGCAGTCTGAGAGGACGTCCCCCCTCCTCCTCCACACTGCAGTCTGAGAGGACGTCCCCCCCCCCCCTCCTCCACACTGCAGTCTGAGAGGACGTCCCCCCCCCCTCCTCCACACTGCAGTCTGAGAGGACGTCCCCCCCCCTCCTCCACACTGCAGTCTGAAAGGACGTCCCCCCACCTCCTCCACACTGCAGTCTGAGAGGACGTCCCCCCCCCTCCTCCAGACTGCAGTCTGAGAGGACGTCCCCCCACCTCCTCCACACTGCAGTGTGAGAGGACGTCCCCCCCCTCCTCCACACTGCAGTCTGAGAGGACGTCCCCCCCCCCCTCCTCCACACTGCAGTCTTAGAGGATGTCCCCCCCCCTCCTCCACACTGCAGTCTGAGAGGACATCCCCCCCCCTCCTCCACACTGCAGTCTGAGAGGACGTCCCCCCTCTTCCTCCACACTGCAGTCTGAGAGGACGCCCCCCCCCCTCCTCCTCCACACTGCAGTCTGAGAGGACGTCCCCCCCCCCTCCTCCACACTGCAGTCTGAGAGGACGTCCCCCCCCCTCCTCCACACTGCAGTCTGAGAGGACGTCCCCCCCCTCCTCCTCCACACTGCAGTCTGAGAGGACGTCCCCCCCCCTCCTCCACACTGCAGTCTGAGAGGACGTCCCCCCCCCCTCCTCCACACTGCAGTCTGAGAGGACGTCCCCCCTCCTCCTCCACACTGCAGTCTGAGAGGACGTCCCCCCCCTCCTCCACACTGCAGTCTGAGAGGACGTCCCCCCCCTCCTCCACACTGCAGTCTGAGAGGACGTCCCCCCCCCTCCTCCTCCACACTGCTGTCTGAGAGGACGTCCCCCCCCCCTCCTCCACACTGCAGTCTGAGAGGACGTCCCCCCCCTCCTCCACACTGCAGTCTGAGAGGACGTCCCCCCACCTCCTCCACACTGCAGTCTGAGAGGACGTCCCCCCCCCTCCTCCACACTGCAGTCTGAGAGGACGTCCCCCCCCCTCCTCCACACTGCAGTCTGAGAGGACGTCCCCCCACCTCCTCCACACTGCAGTCTGAGAGGACGTCCCCCCCCCTCCTCCACACTGCAGTCTGAGAGGACGTCCCCCCCCCCTCCTCCACACTGCAGTCTGAGAGGACGTCCCCCCCCCTCCTCCACACTGCAGTCTGAGAGGACGTCCCCCCCCCCTCCTCCACACTGCAGTCTGAGAGGACGTCCCCCCCCCCTCCTCCACACTGCAGTCTGAGAGGACGTCCCCCCCCCTCCTCCACACTGCAGTCTGAGAGGACGTCCCCCCCCCCCTCCTCCACACTGCAGTCTGAGAGGACGTCCCCCCTCCTCCTCCACACTGCAGTCTGAGAGGACGTCCCCCCCCCCCTCCTCCACACTGCAGTCTGAGAGGACGTCCCCCCCCCCTCCTCCACACTGCAGTCTGAGAGGACGTCCCCCCCCCTCCTCCACACTGCAGTCTGAAAGGACGTCCCCCCACCTCCTCCACACTGCAGTCTGAGAGGACGTCCCCCCCCCCTCCTCCACACTGCAGTCTGAGAGGACGTCCCCCCACCTCCTCCACACTGCAGTGTGAGAGGACGTCCCCCCCCTCCTCCACACTGCAGTCTGAGAGGACGTCCCCCCCCCCCTCCTCCACACTGCAGTCTTAGAGGATGTCCCCCCCCTCCTCCACACTGCAGTCTGAGAGGACATCCCCCCCCCCTCCTCCACACTGCAGTCTGAGAGGACGTCCCCCCTCTTCCTCCACACTGCAGTCTGAGAGGACGCCCCCCCCCTCCTCCTCCACACTGCAGTCTGAGAGGACGTCCCCCCCCTCCTCCACACTGCAGTCTGAGAGGACGTCCCCCCCCCCTCCTCCACACTGCAGTCTGAGAGGACGTCCCCCCCCTCCTCCTCCACACTGCAGTCTGAGAGGACGTCCCCCCCCCCTCCTCCACACTGCAGTCTGAGAGGACGTCCCCCCCCCTCATCCACACTGCAGTCTGAGAGGACGTCCCCCCTCCTCCTCCACACTGCAGTCTGAGAGGACGTCCCCCCCCTCCTCCACACTGCAGTCTGAGAGGACGTCCCCCCCCTCCTCCACACTGCAGTCTGAGAGGACGTCCCCCCCCCTCCTCCTCCACACTGCTGTCTGAGAGGACGTCCCCCCCCCCTCCTCCACACTGCAGTCTGAGAGGACGTCCCCCCCCTCCTCCACACTGCAGTCTGAGAGGACGTCCCCCCACCTCCTCCACACTGCAGTCTGAGAGGACGTCCCCCCCCCTCCTCCACACTGCAGTCTGAGAGGACGTCCCCCCCCCCTCCTCCACACTGCAGTCTGAGAGGACGTCCCCCCACCTCCTCCACACTGCAGTCTGAGAGGACGTCCCCCCCCCTCCTCCACACTGCAGTCTGAGAGGACGTCCCCCCACCTCCTCCACACTGCAGTGTGAGAGGACGTCCCCCCCCTCCTCCACACTGCAGTCTGAGAGGACGTCCCCCCCCCTCCTCCACACTGCAGTCTGAGAGGACGTCCCCCCACCTCCTCCACACTGCAGTCTGAGAGGACGTCCCCCCCCCCCTCCTCCACACTGCAGTCTGAGAGGACGTCCCCCCCCCTCCTCCACACTGCAGTCTGAGAGGACGTCCCCCCCCCTCCTCCACACTGCAGTCTGAGAGGACGTCCCCCCCCCTCCTCCACACTGCAGTCTGAGAGGACGTCCCCCCCTCCTCCTCCACACTGCAGTCTGACAGGACGTCCCCCCACCTCCTCCACACTGCTGTCTGAGAGGACGTCCCCCCCCTCCTCCACACTGCTGTCTGAGAGGACGTCCCCCCTCCTCCACACTGCTGTCTGAGAGGACGTCCCCCCTCCTCTACACTGCAGTCTGAGAGGACGTCCCCCCTCCTCCACACTGCAGTCTGAGAGGACGTCCCCCCTCCTCCACACTGCAGTCTGAGAGGACGTCCCCCCTCCTCCACACTGCAGTCTGAGAGGACGTCCCCCCTCCTCTACACTACAGTCTGAGAGGACGTCCCCCCTCCATCACACTGCAGTCTGAGAGGACGTCCCCCCTCCTCCACACTGCAGTCTGAGAGGACGTCCCCCCTCCTCTACACTACAGTCTGAGAGGACGTCCCCCCTCCATCACACTGCAGTCTGAGAGGACGTCCCCCCTCCTCCACACTGCAGTCTGAGAGGACGTCCCCCCTCCATCACACTGCAGTCTGAGGATCGTTTAGACTTACGAGGATGTCTCGCCTCTTTTCTGCCCGTTTCAAAGGCAGATTGATTACCCCCCTCTCTGACTTGACTTCTGAACCTGTCAACTGGTCCATTGATCTGATCTCTCATCTCGAGCTCATTATTGTGCCTGTGTTCAGAGAGGGGAGCTCTTTATTAGTCAGTTTAGAGCTTGACAGACACATTTGGAAGGGGGGGCTATCAAGCTTGAGGAGTAGGGGTGGGCGATATGGCCCTATAATAATTAATATCACTATCACAGTATTTCAGGGTATTTCTGCAATAACGATATTCTTGACGATAATGACAAAATACTGAAAAATATTGGATTATTAATTTCAAGAATATACAATTGCAACAAAATAAGTGTTATAATTGTATATGTCAGCAGCATAAACATAACAGTTTGCCTTCAAATATTTAAATATGCCTTCAAATTAGGGCTGCACGATGTGAGGAAAAGCTGTGATGTGCGATAACACTGTTCAATATTGCGATGACGATATGACCTGCGATAAATAAAAAAATGCTATAAACAAAAATATTAATGGGTAGGGGGTCTACCGTAATAATTGATTCTCAATTATGTAGTTTTATATTGCAATAACACACAAAGGTAAATCTAAGACAAAAAATGACAAATGTATTAATGCTGAACTTCAAATTCAACTTCTGGAGTATTACAGTGAGGGCCTAAATTAATTTTGCAATATGAGTCTGTTAATTTAAGCATACGTATCAGTAAGTGGCACGGGATTCTCAAAGCCTGTGTTGAGGGTCATACGAACAAAAATGCACTCTTGAAGCTAAAAAAAATCCAAAACCAACAAGTTAATTATTTACATTTTTACTTCAATGTAGAACAGTCATTTCTTACACATGAGATTACTTTTAGCCTTTTAAAGGCTAAAAGGCTTTTTTAGTCATAACGATTATTGAAAGATATTCCATATTCCAGACTGAAATGTTATAACAGAAGTGGAGTATTGGCCAGAATGACATGAACATTTGGACAATTATTCAGCCGGCGACTTTTGCGATGTGTTCATCGCGCATTTTCATATCGCGATGACGATGAAAATACGATTAATCGTGCAACCCTACTTCAAATATTATCGTGGTTTGTTGTACATGCTCTTTTGTAACCAAACCACTTCCACACTACTGAAGCCACTCCCCTTTTTGGAATGAACTCCTCCATCTGGGAGCTGCTTTCCGCCATGCGGAACGCACACCGTTGCTGTGCGTACTAGAGATGTGCGGATGAGTTTATATGCCATCCTAATCCACATGTATGCATAAACCAAGGGTTGGCAACCTTTACTATTAAAAGAGCAATTTTTGACCAAAAAGTTAAAAAAAAAATGCCTCGAAAAAATTTACAGTTTATGTTTATGTTTATTAAGGATCCCCATTAGTCCACACCAAGGTGTAGGACTACTCTTCCTGGGGTCCAACACATAATATAAAAAGACAACATAAAGACATTGGAACAGTTACAATTGATCTATCAAACAACAGCTTGAACAAACAACTTCAGTTTACAACAAAAATATGCTCCAACTACAGAATACAACACAAACAAAAATAACTAACTAATTAACGAAAAAACTGAAATTAATGTCCTTATTCAAAGTTGCTTTTTTTAACTTCTTCTTGAAATTATATTTGTTACTAATCATAGTAACATTGCCAGGCAAACAGTTCCAATATTTAACAGCCCTATACATCACAGTTCTTTTTAGTGCATTGGTTCTAGGTAGAGGTAAAATTAATTTAGTGCTTGAGGCGTGTCTGGTTGAGTAGTTGTGTCTGGTGTCTATGGTTTTTAGCTCTTTCCTTAACCTTATACAATGTGGTTTACCAATTTTACAGTATGAGCTAGAAAAGTCTACCCATGTAGGCACTAGGCAGCCATCTTGCCTGCTCAGAATTTTCTCTTTGCAATGAAGATTGATTGACAGCTGTCATCTCGTGATCGGTTGAAATGGGATAGAAATTTGATAGTATTACCTGACGTCAACTAATTTTAATTTATTTATCCTGGTTGCTGCTCCACCCTCTGCCGATCTTGGGAGAGCCGAAACTGGCTCCATGCTTCCTCCGAGACATGGGCAGTAGCCAGTCGCTTTTATTCACCTGACAGGGAAAGCTTCACCGGTAGGACATAGCACGTCACGTGGGAAGATCACACTATTCCAACGAGTTCCCCTCCCTCCGAACAGGCGCCCCGAACGACCAGAGGAGGCATCACTTCAGTGACCAGGATATTGCATGTTTTGGTGAGGGGTTCCTATATGAAGGAAACCCAGGGGGCATGGGAAAAACATGCAAACTCCACACAGAAAGGCCCTTTTGACGACCCCACCTGGGCGGTGGGCACTCGAGGACATGTGGACGGGTACGCGCTCACAGCGTCCCAGGTGGGGATCGAACCCAGGACCTTCTAGCTGTGAGGCGACAGCGCTACCACTGCGCCACCGTGCCCCCTAGTTTCAGCTTGACTTTATGGTTTAATGCTGTAATACAATTTTAGTTTCACTGTCTTTGTGGATTAAAGTGGGAGTTTTGTTGGAGTGCAGTCAGTTATATGTCTGTCAATATGTCTCCAATCAATTGTCAATATGTCTCCTTGTTTTCTTGTTTTTCAGAAACCTGCTGGACAGAGACACATTTTCCAAGTCTGATCCAAGTAAGTTTGTTTTCTAACACACACACTTTGTGTCTTTGTCATCTGTTTTTTGTTTTTTGTTTCCATTCTGTGCCGCTGTCCAAACCCCAGGCAAGCGTACAGCCTTTACTGATCAACTCTGCATGCCTTACCCTTCTATTTTGAGACTGCTGGGCTATACATGTCTATGTATGTATATGAGGAGAGGGCTGGGTCCATATACACTAAATACATGTCTATGTATGTATATGAGGAGAGGGCTGGGTCCATATACATGTCTATGTATGTATATGAGGAGAGGGCTGGGTCCATATACATGTCTATGTATGTATATGAGGAGAGGGCTGGGTCCATATACATGTCTATGTATGTATATGAGGAGAGGGCTGGGTCCATATACATGTCTATGTATATGAGGAGAGGGCTGGGTCCATAAAGAAATGGTGGTAGGTACAGTAGAGGTGTTGATGGTTGATTGATCACAAATCAATCAGAAATCAATCACTCGGGGCGTCCCCCGGTGGCTCACCTTGGTAGAGCAGGTACCACTAAGGCTTTGTCCTTCACGTGGCCGACCCGGGTTCCACAACTTCTTTCAATACACACAGAACATACCGGTGTTGTTGAAGAAAGTAGTTTGCTTCATGTGGGTGGAGAACACATTGCATTGTACAAGCTGTATATAGAGCCAGTCAGAATAACAATAATTCATGTGCAGCATAATTAATCCATAATTAGGCCAACCTTTATGTGGTGGATTACCTGGAAGCCCAGCCTTTCCAGTCTTATTTCAACAGTGGCTTTCATGTAAACACTGTCTTTGGTCAGTG
>NC_139636.1:2885807-3253307 GCF_964638095.1 Poromitra crassiceps
TTTTTTTTTTTTTTTTTTTTTTTTTTTTTTTTTTTTCCCCAGTCCAGCAGCCTGTTGCACCAGCTCAACGTAAGTTCTGTCTTAAGTTAGGGTGTAAAGTCCACACTAACTGCTACGTTCAAACTAGTTAGTTTGACACTAAAGTTGTGTCTTTGTTTGGTTGCACCACGGAGACGTAAGGTACATCTTAACTAGTAGACCCTAAAGTCCATACTAACCAAAATAGTGTCGCAGACAATGACGTGTACAGTATCTGTGACCAATCAGTGAAAAGCACGGTGGAAACGGTGTTTATTTACGGTTGTTTAAGTGGAGTGAAAACAGGACATGTTGCCCACAGCAAATTAGTGCTTTCATATTTCATCAACACTAATCAAATGAGAACGTTATTGAGTAACGTTCGTTTAGGTTCATATTACTGTTAACGTTTATCTGTGAGCTCTTCATCAGTATTGTTGGCTATACCACCATCCTGCCTCACTAAATTGTTGCGGTTATTTTAATTTGTATGCAGTGCTGCAGCTTGTGGGAAACAAAAGCGTGAGTCATAAATATCAAAGGGTGTAATTTATCACGGAGAGCGCGTTGCGGACGCAAAACAACGATGCGCCACGGTGCCAAGTTGCAATCCATGCCAACTGCTATTTTACGGAGGACTTTACACCTAGTAAGACGTAGGTGTAAATTTTAAGTTCTAACTTATGCCTACGTTATAACTATTTCACTTGGTGCAACCCAAATATTTTTAGTAGTGCGTAAACTCGGACTTAGTGAGACTTTACGTTCAAACTAGCTTACGTTTCAATTTACGCACAGCTGGTGCAACCCACTGCAGGCCACCGGGCATCAGCCCGACGTGTTAGCTTGGACGCTTACAGTCACAACACTGCCTCACAAACTTGGCTGCATCCAACTCGAGACAACTTTTCAGACCCTGGAGACAATCTTTCTCAGAAGAGACTAACGCGACAAATCTGGAGACTTTTTCTGACATGGGATTAACATTACCAGCAAGCAGCAGTTGGTTAATTTTGGTTCATAAAAAAAAAAAAAAAAAAAAAAAATTAATAATAAAAAAGAATTAAAAAATTCGAACATTCAAATTACATTTCGAAAACGAACCCCTTCCCCCACATTCGAAGTTGCATTCGAATTTCGAATGAAAAGTGACAGCCCTAGTACAGTGTGCATACAGTGTGCATACAGTAACGGCTGCTGGAATACAATTGAAATGTCACTTTAGTGTCGACTGATTGCTTCACTCAGTCCTCAGCTGTGTCCCCTCATCAAAAAAGACTCCAGGACTCCCTCAGACCAAGACTCTCCCCCCTCCCTCCCTGCCCCTCCCCTCCATCTCTCCTCTCCCCCCTCCCTCCCTCCCTGCCCCTCCTCTCCCTCTCCCCCCTCCCTCCCTGCCCCTCCCTCTCTCCTCTCCTCTCTCTCTGAAATATCATCATGCTGCGAGGCAGAGTTCTGCTGACATTTAATGAAGGACTTTTCCTCTCATGTGGGGAAAGAACACGCTCTCAGCTGACTTCTCAGGGCCTTTTCTGTTCACTGTTAACTACTCTTCAATCAATCTGAATGTCCTCCATTCTCTGTCCCGTCCCTGTTTTCTTACTCAACAGTCTGCGTGCTGTACACTCAAGGAATAGCCAACAGGGAATGGAGAGAGGTGAGTAAACCTACTAACAGCGGGGTGTTTGGGGGAGGGGGGAGGCATTGGATTAATTAATTACTAATAAAAAGTCATTTCCAAGCAGGTGAAACGCCATGTTTCACCCAATGGAGGCACCATTTCAACATTGTCAAATTCATGTTGATGGGACAGTTCCCCTCAACATTTGTGAGCTGCAGCCGCTCGGGTCCCGGTCCTCTCGCTCACTGGAACCCCCAGGCATGGGCTATATGCACAACTCCACTACTTCCTGAAATCAGTACAGCTTCTTTATTTCCTGTCATCACTATTGGATGAACTGATTAATGTCAGGTGTGCTGCAGTCACAACAATGATCAGGCACACCTGATTAATCAGTTCATCCAATAGTGTAGGACAGGAAATAAATAAGCTGTACTAATTTCAGGAAGTAAAAAAGTTGTGCATGTAGCCTATTGACTGGTCCTCTCGCTCACTGGAACCCCCAGGCATTGACTGGTCCTCTCGCTCACTGGAACCCCCAGGCATTGACTGGTCCTCTCGCTCACTGGAACCCCCAGGCATTGACTGGTCCTCTCGCTCACTGGAACCCCCAGGCATTGACTGGTCCTCTCGCTCACTGGAACCCCCAGGCATTGACTGGTCCTCTCGCTCACTGGAACCCCCAGGCATTGACTGGTCCTCTCGCTCACTGGAACCCCCAGGCATTGACTGGTCCTCTCGCTCACTGGAACCCCCAGGCATTGACTGGTCCTCTCGCTCACTGGAACCCCCAGGCATTGACTGGTCCTCTCGCTCACTGGAACCCCCAGGCATTGACTGGTCCTCTCGCTCACTGGAACCCCCAGGCATTGACTGGTCCTCTCGCTCACTGGAACCCCCAGGCATTGACTGGTCCTCTCGCTCACTGGAACCCCCAGGCATTGACTGGTCCTCTCGCTCACTGGAACCCCCAGGCATTGACTGGTCCTCTCGCTCACTGGAACCCCCAGGCATTGACTGGTCCTCTCGCTCACTGGAACCCCCAGGCATTGACTGAACAGAAGTCCCCGTCTCGTAAGCGTGGAGCTTTGGTGAGGGAGGAAACAGTCTCAGGAGAAAGTGGGTGTAGTAAAGCTGCAAACTCACAGTAGCACCTGGCTGAGTCAATGAAACCTCCTGAAGGCAGTTCAACTATAGCCGTTTTCACACATGCGCTTTATACCGGGAAATCAGAATCAGAATCAGAATCAGATATCATTTATTCACCATTATGTTATGTAACATATAGGAACTTGTTTTGGCATTAAAGTGCATTAATCTTTTTTCACATAAGAGGGACAAGTGCAAAACAAGACAGATACAGTGGGACAACAGGACAAAGAAAGTGCAATATCTGGTGATCAGACAGGTATGGGCAGAGCAAGCTTGGATTAGAGTTCAGGCCCGAGGCAGCTCCCCTTAGGATGGGGGGGGGGGGGGGGGGAGCAGGGGGATACCTGACTGGTTTACAAGACGTGCTGCTGAGGGGAAAAAGCTGAGTCTGTGGCGGTTTTTCAGAGTCACTGGCAGGCGTAGCCGCCTACCGTGGGGAAGCGTGGTGAAGAGGTCGTGACCCGGGTGGGATGCGTCGGCCATAATCTTTCTGGCCCTCTTCAAGGCCCTGGTGTCATGTAGGGACTCGAGAGAGGGGAGGGGGCAGCCGATCACCTTCTCCGCTGATCATATCACCCGCTGCAGCTTGGTCTTGTCCTTGACCGTAGCCGCAGGGAACCAGGTGATGATGGAGAAGGTGAGGATGGACTCGATGATGGAGGTGTAAAACTGAGTCAGCATAGTCCTCGGCAGCCGGAACTTCTTTAGCTGCCGCAGGAAGAACATCCTCTTCCGGGCCTTCTTCATGAGAGCGTCGATGTTCAGCTCCCACTTCAGGTCCCGGGAGATCGTCATGCCAAGGAAGCGGCAAGACTCAACAGAGGCCACTGGGGTGCCTCCATTGACAGTACATAATATGGTGCCTCCCAAGTTGAGCGGGGGGGGGAGGGGCTAACTTCCGCCTGAAATCGACTACCATCTCCACTGTTTTGAGAGCATTAAGGGCCAGGTTGTTGTCTTTACACCAGCTCTGTAGCCGCATGATCTCCCTCCTGTAGGCGGACTCATCCCCATTGGAGATGAGGCCTACCAAGGTGGTATCGTCTGCACATTTCAGGAGCTTGACCGACGAGTGGAGGGAGATGCAGCTGTTGGTGTACAGGGAGAATAGTAGGGCGGACAGAATGACCAGAATGACCAGAAAGCGGTGTAATGCCTTCATGTGTGAAAGTTGTTTTCCGGTATAAGCGCGACCCCGTCATCGCGGACATTTCACCACTTCGGAGCTTGTCATAAGAGCGGTATGTCTGCTTCATGTGTGGGCGTGCCGATTTCCCCCCTCCCCTCTCTGCTCGCTCTCTGGCCAGTCCTTCAGTCCTCCGCAGCAGCCCGACACACAGGACAGACACAGCGAAAATGGCAGCGGCTTGTTCTGAGAGTCTTGCAAGCCGTCCAACGCTTGTAGAGAAAGCAAATGCACGAAGCAAAATGTGGAAGTATTTTGCTTACGTTGCTGACAGCGAAGGCAAGCCCCTTGGACACATCAAACAAAGCCAGTCTGTAAAAAGTGCTTCAACGCGACGCAGGTGAACGGATAAACCAGGCTATTTCTCTCCGACAGGGATCCCCACTTCTTCAGTTCAAAGACTGGTTAGCAAATGTGAAGGATACAACATACATGCCCTCTTAAGTCAAACGAGTGTGATTTATTGTGTGACAAGCGAACTTATTTCACCATCGGAGTTTTGCCGACCCCCAAAATAAGGACGATTCCCCATCCAAGTGCACACGTCACTCCCCGGATCGAGAAGAGAGATACATCTGAAATGGCACACCCCCTGCTTGGGCATATATAGGGGCAGCACCCCCTGCTTGGGCATATATAGGGGCAGCACCCCCTGCTTGGGCATATATAGGGGCAGCACCCCCTGCTTGGGCATATATAGGGGCAGCACCCCCTGCTTGGGCATATATAGGGGCAGCGCCCCCTGCTTGGGCATATATAGGGGCAGCACCCCCTGCTTGGGCATATATAGGGGCAGCGCCCCTTGCCAGGTGCAGAGGGTACGCCTCTTTTTCCCCACCCCATTGTGTTCACAACGGTGTAGAGATGATTGTCTTCTATAAATCTTGCAGAAGCAAGATATCCCATTTGCGAGGTTCCCCTAAGCCTTTTTGGATAAAACACTATGATACAGTACTGCATTCAGTAGCTTACGATTTGTCATTGTAGGTTGCATCTGTCCTTGTAAATAACACTTTATATAACCTAGCCTAGAAACAGGATTTGAACAAATTGGAGTGTGTGTTATACTGTGTATTGTATGTTGAATGAATGTTCCTGACAACCAGTGTTACAGTGTCACCCGAACTTTCTCCCAGTTTGGCAGGACAGAAGTCATAGACAACACCCTCAACCCAGACTTCGTCCGCAAATTCATCCTGGACTATTTCTTTGAGGAGAGGCAGAATCTACGCTTTGACCTGTGAGTTAACTGTGTGTGTGTGTGTGTGTGTGTGTGTGTGTGTGTGTGTGTGTGTGTGTGTGTGTGTGTGTGTGTGTGTGTGTGTGACATGTGTGTGTGTGTGTGTCGGGGGGGGGGGGGGGGGGGCTTTGGACAGGCGTGGGTGAGAGTGCTGCTCCGTGCGGCGCAAAGTTGAGTTAAGACTGAAATATTCATGGGGGGCGCAGAGGGACATGTAAGTTCTTCTCCCTTTTAAATAAAAGACTAGTTTTCATGCCACTTTTTTTCCAGCATTTCTATTTGAATTAATCTCATTCAGGGCTGGGCAATATATCAATATTATATCGATATTGTGATGTGAGACTAGCTATCGTCTTAGATTTTGTATTTCGTAATATTCGTGTCATGGCGTGTTGTTCTTTCCTGGTTTAAAATGCTGCATTACAGTAAACTGATGTCATTTTACCAGACTGGTCTAGCTGTTCTATTATTTGTCTTTACCTACTTCGTCATATCCACACTACTGATGATGATCAAAAATCTCATTGTGTAAACATTCTGTGAAAGCACCAATAGGCATCCATCCATAAAATGTTCATGCTTGTATCTAGTCTTATGTTCATTGTATTGTCTTGGGTTTATGGAATCATCAAGCAAACAGTTTGAAAACATGGCTCACATGATGCAAAGAGAACTGGGGCGGCAGGTGAGAGACTGTCCTGTATATAAAAGGTCACAGGTTTGATGCCTGCAGCAGCCGCTGTGTTCCGTCGAAGTGAGCAAGACACTGAACTCCTCCCTGCCTCCTGCATGACGCTCTCAGTAACAGCATCTCAGTGCTTCGGTGAAAAGTTAATTTCACAAAAAATGTTAAATGGATTCCAAAATTGGATTGCAAAGCTGTGTGTGGATTAATAGTTAATTGGTACATTCCCTTCTAGTTTGATGCATGAAGTAGTTCAACCCCTCCCCTGCTTTTACCTCTACACTACCCAGACACAGAGATGGGCGAAAATACATCATAAAGTATTTTGATACAAATTACAAATACTTGCTCAAAAAATGTATCACAATACAAATACAAAATACCTGTCTGAAAATGTATTTGAGATACAAATACGTATTTTGTATTTTGAAAATACATGAAAATACATTTTATAAAAACTTATAAAGAGCTGCAACGATTAGTCAATTCATAGATGAATTGCCAAATATTAAATTAATTGCCTATTTTGATGATCTATTAATCATTTAGAGACATTTCTTTAAGGAAAATGTCCCAATTCTCTGATTTCAGCTATTCAAAAGTGACATTTTCTGGTTTCCTTAGACAGTAAATCCTCTCTTTAGTCCTCTGTCACAGTATGTGTACTCCCTAACACACTGCAGTTCTTCCATTTTAGTTTTAGTTGTTTTTCAGTAGAACTAATTTCTCCTTCAGCTCAGCTGTTAATCACCTTCTGTGAGGGCTTTTGACTTAAAGGCAGCATTTCTGCATGTTAACCTCAAGTTTTGGAACTTTGACTATGTTTAGCCATAGATATCTGACATCATAACACAATATATATTAACTGAAATAGGTCAAAGGCATAGTAGGTCCCCTTTAAACAACTTCACATTCACCACCATGTCAGTAACTTGTCGTCACAGTATTTATTTAACGTGCAAACATATTTATACAACTAGAAAAGGTTACATTTCAGGAATTGAATGCCCTGATGCACATCCTGTCTAAGGTTGTGAAATTGTGAATCGGTGAGAGGAACGATGAGAAACTGCATCTCAAACAAAAAAGGCCTTCCATGAAATTGGACTCTTGTTCAAATCCTTACATCCTTAAAATGACCTCCCCTCCTTCTGCTTCATAAACAAAATCCAAAACAACCTGGCTATCTAGAACATAATTACTAAAGAACAATCACTCACTGAATACAACTTTCCACTATCAGCAGTGGTAACACCATTCTAGTGTCAAAATCTGCACAGCCATCATTATGCACAGTGAAGCTCAGACATCCTTGTAGCAACAGAAAGACATTTTTGATTTTCATTAGGGTACTTTGGTGTTCAGTTATAGTTTTTCAGTATAACTAATTTCTCCATCTATTCAAATCAGGTTTATGACAGTTAGTTGTTTTTCAGTACAACTAATTTCTCCTATTCAAATCAGGTTTCAGTTTAGTTCAGTTAGGGTTTTTTTCAGTACAACTTATTTCTCAATCTATTCATATCAGGTTTTAGTATAGTTCAGTTAGTTAGTTTTTTTCCAGTACAACTTATTTCTTCAGCTATTCACATCAGGTTTCAGTTTAGTTCAGTTAGTTAGTTTTTCAATACAACTTATTTCTCAATCTATTCTGAATCATATCAGCTTTCAGTTTAGTTCAGTTAGTTGTTTTTCAGTACAACTTATTTCTCTATCTATTCTGAATCATATCAGGTTTCAGTTTAGTTCAGTTAGTTGTTTTTTCAACTTATTTCTCCATCTATTCATATCAGGTTTCAGTTTAGTTCACTTAGTTGTTTTTAGTACAACTAATTTCTCCATCTTTTCCCATCAGGTTTCAGTTCAGTTAGTTGTTTTTCAATACACCTTATTTCTCCATCTTTTCATATCAGGTTTCAGTTCAGTTTAGTTCACTTAGTTGTTTTTAGTACAACTAATTTCTCCTATTCAAATCAGGTTTCAGTTCAGTCCAGTTAGTTGTTTTTTAGTACAAGTAATTTCTCTGTTTATTCATATCAGGTTTCAGTTTAGTTCACTTAGTTGTTTTTAGTACAACTAATTTCTCCATCTTTTCACATCAGGTTTCAGTTCAGTTAGTTGTTTTTCAATACACCTTATTTCTCCATCTTTTCATATCAGGTTTCAGTTCAGTTTAGTTCACTTAGTTGTTTTTAGTACAACTAATTTCTCCTATTCAAATCAGGTTTCAGTTCAGTCCAGTTAGTTGTTTTTTAGTACAAGTAATTTCTCTGTTTATTCATATCAGGTTTCAGTTTAGTTCACTTAGTTGTTTTTAGTACAACTAATTTCTCCATCTTTAGTTTAAACCTGTGTCAATGTTTACATGTGTCAATTTGAGAATAAAAAGAAAAATGTATTTTATGTATTTGAAATACACAAAATACAAGATCTGAAAGTATCTTGATACAAATTACATCTCATTTTTCTCTGCCCAGCCAAATACAAATTACAAAATACAAAAAAGTAGTTGAAATACGTATTTCAAATACAAGTATTTCAAATACTGCCCATCTCTGCCCAGACACCCAATTCAACCCCTCCTGAAGAAAGCTCACCTAGATCCCTCAGTCCTTAACTCTCTCGTAACGGGACAAGCCCCGTCTTTTATTGTCACACGAACACCACAACACATGCATGCAGCCACAACACACTCATGCTGACGGTGGCCGGTGAAAAGTGTCCTCTGCATTTAACCCATCCAGGCATGTCCTTTCCTCCGGGGGGCAGGCCAGGAGCAGTGGTCGCTTTCTCGTACAGCGCCCGGGGACCAACTTCGGATGTTGTCGTCACTGGTCGGATGACGATGACGATCTGATCTTCTGCATGTTTTTTAGTGGGGGGGTTATATACGGAGGAACCCCCTGGGGGAGCACGGGGAGAACATGCAAACTCCACACAGAGAGAAAGGCCCTTACGACGAGATACCCCACCTGGGCAGTAGGCACTGAAGATATGGGGGGGAACACAACCACAGCACCCACAGTGTCCCAGGCGAGAATCGAACTCAGGACCTTCTGACTGTGAGGCGACAGCTCTACCACTGAGCCACCGTGCCCCTAAAGACCCCCGGCCTAAAGTCATGGTTTAAGATGTAGATTAAATACTCTATTTTGAATCATCATTTTGTGTGTGATGGTTTTTCCCACCAAAAGAAGTTAAATTACCTTGTTAAAATTCTTAAAAGGACTTCCCCTTCTCCTGCTAATTAAATATTCCAACGCAACCAATCACGGTTATTCTAGAACAGGGTTAGGGTTAGGCCAATCACAGTATATAAACAAGGGCTTTACTGGATATGAATACTGGACAGGGATTGGCTCCAATATTTGTGATGTCATGAATCATGCTTGTTGAAAATGGCCTTTTCACTGAGCACAGAGAAATTTTCCACTTTCAGCAGATGATTGTGCCTTATAGTGATAAACTCTGCTCAAACATCCAACTGAAAGAACAAGAAGATTTTTTTTTTTTTTTTTACTTTAGGGGTCTTTTTCTAAGTTGATGTTTTTATATATAAAAAAAATGTTTTTAGTCATGTTGGTCACTATCTTCCCACTGGCCTTAGGCGCTAAAACTGGCATTAAACGCCAAAAAAAACGTGCCTTGCGCCTGCCTCGGGAGGATAGCATCATGGTTTTAGGCCCCGAAATGCGCTTTACGCCGAAGAGGCGTGGCGCAGTGCCAGAATAGGCCAGAATGGGCGTTTCGGCCTTAAATACCGGCCTAACGCTATCTTCCCCCCTGGCGTTAATTTAGCGTTTAGTGCTTTTCAAAACCAGGCCTTATTCAGTGCGCCGGAGATATGACTGTGCGTAATTGCGCGCACCTCTCCTCTGCCATCTCACTCTCTCTCCTCCTCTCTCTCTCTCACTCCCTCTCTCTCTCTCTCTCTCTCTCTCACTCCCTCTCTCTTACACGTCAAACAGGCACAATGACGGATGAAAAAAAAAGTTGTTATACTGTAGTTTTGAGCCCCTGTCATTCAGAGGCTGTTGCATCATCCTACCTGTGCAGTGGGTGATAAGAAAAGGTAGTGAGGGAAAACGATATCATTCTGCCCAAACTTTCACCAATCTAATCTCATCATGACATCCAGCCAGGGATAGGCTATATTTTTTCTAGCCGATGCGTTTAGAACATTCTTTTCACTTTGATCTTGCTATAGTGTAGCGTATTTACATGCTTGCTGTATTTAAACTGCAGTGAGATTGGTTTGAGAAGCATACTAATGTGGAATAATATATATGGAGACAGACGGGGATGAAAGAGGGAGGGGGGGAGCTCAGAGCGCTTTGGTACGGCTTTTCTGAGCGGATTGGATCGCTCCGTGGAAAGGGACATTTGTTTACTGCACTTATCCAATGAGCACGGTGTGAATAATTCTACGCTTAAAAGGCGTGGTTATAATGCTTAAGGCCGACACGAGAATAGGCAGTGCGCCGGTCCACGCCCACCAATATGGGCTGCGCCTGGCGCTAAGCGCTAATTTAACGCCGGTGGGACGATAGAGCCCCCTATCTTGTTCGGACATTATTGTTGAGAAATTCCAATCAGATTTGACACTACACAGCATAGAGACAAATGGCCCCCTTTTAACAGCAGATGCAGCAGATTGCTTGGCCCTAATCCTTTTAGACCTAAGTGCTGCATTTGATACGGTTGATCATGCCATTTTAATTGACTGCCTTAAGCACTGGGCAGGTATGCCTGGCTCAGCACCGAGTTGGCTCAGATCTTACCTCGCCAACAAGTTACTTTGTTATAATAGGCAATTCCTCAGCTACCTCAGCAGGCAAAACCTCTGGGGTCCTTCACAGCTCCATTTTAGACACCCCACCCCGTTCTCTGTCTACTACATGCTCCCGCTTGGTAGCATCATTTGTAAACAACATAAACTGTCTCCCATAAAAACCTGGCAACCAAAACTGTATAAACACTCAGCTTCCTCTATTCCTGAGTCAAAAGTCACTCTCGCATTTGCAGCTTCTTCAGAATGCAGCTTAGCATCTTTCTATGCAACAGTTATATATACTACAAATTGTGCGCTCCTTTCTAGCGTCCCTCGCTGTCTCGCCCACTGAACTGGCTCATTTCTACCATGCCTCGTTGGTTTGCCCTCAAGGCAGATGCAGCGGCTGCACAGCCTTGCCCGCTTGACTGGCATGCGCTTAGCGCATGCGCAGTTGAGCAATTGTGTGTTGTGCCGACTGCCGCCCAATTATATAAGATATATATGATTGATTTTACTGATGAAGTGTAAAGCATGACTAGGTCTAGTTCTTAGTTAGATTGCAGATGTCTTAGCTCCCTGTGAGCTGGATTATTAACTGTTTGTTCACATTTTCTATTTGTTGGTCCACACATGGTGGCTCAGTGGTTAGCACTGCTGCCTCACAGAAACAAAGGCTCGGGTTCAAACCCTGGTCCGTCCCAGGGCCTTTCTGTGTGGAGTTTGCATGTTCTCCCTGTGTTTTTGTGGGTTTCCTCTGGGTGCACCGGTTTCCTCCCACCATCAAAGACATGTGCTGTATGTTAATACCCCTGTCAGTGTGTGTGTGAGGCACTGGCAATTCTAACTGGAGTTCCAAGGGACAGCAGTTGAAAATTAGCCATCTGGCTCAAGACTGGTGCATTTACAGTGATGTTCATTAGTGGGCATTGTCCCTCAAATAAATCAATCAATAAATCTGAATAAAATACCCCTGTATTTTGATTTGCCATGTTTTGGAAAGTTGTAAAACTCATATTTCTTCATTTAGCCTCAAAGTTGAGCTGGCCAAGAAATTATGATAATCTGGATTTTCTGCATTGTGCTTCAGCTTCAGACGTATTCAACGTATTGGCCCACGATCACTCATGAAATATGGAGAGGCTCTTTTGTTTGTTTACTTGTTGGCCACAGACAGTGCAAGCTGTGAGAGGTTAGAGGCAGGGTCAAGGAGAGACGGCTAGCAGTTTGTTTGTGTGTGCTAGCAGCAGACTGTCATATTGTTTATACATTCAAGTATATGTGTGTATGTTTGTGTGTGTGTGTGTGTGTGTGTGTGTGTGTGTGTGTGTGCGTGTGCGTGTGCGTGCATGCGGTGCCATCTGTGTGTGTATTCCGCCGTGTGCTAGCTAGAGGAATGTAACGGACTGTGCCGGAGTATCAAGCAAACAGTTAAAAAAGAAAGAGAGATTGTATTTGGGGTGTAGAGGGAGAGATGGAGGTTGATGCAGTGTGTGTGTGTGTGTGTGTGTGTGTGTGTGTGTGTGTGTGTGTGTGTGTGTGTGTGTGTGTGTGTGTGCGTGCGCGCGCGTTTGTGTGTGTGTGCCTGGCTGCCTGTGCGTGTAGCTCGGCTCGCTACAGGGCTCGTCATGAGTGGGCGAGCATCAGGCCCCGTTGCTGTCTTCTGGATTGATGGCCGTTCGACCACTTGCAGGGATGGCTGCACACACAAACACAGACACACACACACACACACACACACACACACACACACATCCTCATGAAACGGTTCGTATATCTTACGAAAACAGTTTTCCTTAAGTTTCGTGCAGAATCCTACGAATGTCCAACAAAACAATTAGTGCAGCTGCACACACCCCTGCAACACATGTCCAGCAACATGAGTGTAAAGCTACTCAGAATGATTTGTTTCCGGTCATAACTTTCACAATAAAATCCCCTGCAACACGACTGATTTGAAAACGGCAATAGTTGTGTTAAGGCAAGTAAAACAACTTGGTTAAAGCCCCCTCAGGTGTATTTTGTCATTTTTAACACATTCACTGCCAACAACGTGTAAACACGTTTTCAGAATCCAGCTGTTGACTGCCAACAACGTGTTAACACGTTTTCAGAATCGATTTTTTTTTTTTGACGGTGGATCGTTGATCTGGCCCTTTTGCATCTTCTATTATACTGTTAGAGCCGCCGGGCGTGTGCAATCCATTCCGCCGACCCACTGAGTGGCGACGGTGCTCAGACTATTGAGTGTTGTTTGGCCAGAAACGCACGCATTCCAGCTGAGCTCAACCGAGGACCCAGAAGCGAACGAGCCTCATTCTCATACTGTAGGCGAAAACCTTTCACACGGGCGCACGGCGGTGGGGGGTTCCAAAGGTGGACTGGGTGGAAAGCACACTTTGAAGCGCGCAGCATAAAGCCTAGAGTCACACAAGGCTTCGTCAAAGCTCTCAACCGAAAATCCAAGAACGGATTAAGCCACATCCACGCTCGCCGACGAGGGGCCGCCAGAGAGGGAGGCTGCTGCTCACTGCTCAGACAGGCAGGAGAGACTGGCTTGTGACTGACAAACGCTGCTGAAATCCACCAGACACGCCCACGGAGGGAGGAGTTGTAAGGAGAGGGGGTGCGGGTGCTGCTATGGAGGAAATTACTGTTCAGAACTATATTGTTTAAGTCTGATGTCTCACTGATGCCAAAAATAAATGGTTAAAGTGACTATTTGATTGAATTTCACAAAACTGCGATTATCTCAGCTTTTTGTCTCAGACGCTGAAACCATGCTGTACTCAACGGCTAATATCTACATAACTACTAACTCTACAAACTAACTCTTTTAGACAGAGAAAGCACACATTCTATTAGTACTTTTGTGAACTTTGTGTTCACAAAGTCCAAGCAGAAAATTATCCTTGGCTCTTGTAAAATGAGCCAGAATCCTCAAAAAAACCCTCTGGCAAAAGCTACCTACAGTAAAAAAAAAAGGCTGGCAGTGAATGTGTTAAGATATATTTCATGTGTTGGTGAGTCATGAACTGGTCTCTTGATTAGCCATACTGTTTGCCTCTGCTCTGTATTTGGTGACAAATAACCAAATTTTGTGCTCAAAGTCCTAAAAATAAGCTGTTGGTAAAAACAGGTGATGACGTCAAACATTATAGTGGTCTGATGACTAACGTATCCACCTTATTTTTGAATGCCCCACTGTAAAAAAGAATCGTGGGTACAAGGTCCGGTTTAACGTGACTCATTGTTGCAGCTTACCATTTCCTTTGTTATACTCGGCTGCAGACCTATGCTGCAATACCGAATTATAAACCGGAAGCTGGAGCACGTTATAAAAGTTATAAATATAGTCACGTTATAAACAACTAACCGACGCTGGGGGTCCGTATGGAAACAGTGTTACTCGAAATGGTTAAAAGTTAAATCAATTTGGTCATTCAGTGGCGTTTTACTGCCATGTAAAGTAACTAACGCTAGCCGCTAGCATTAGCTACACTAGCCGACTACCCATAATGCATTACATTATCCCAGCACCCGAACGGCTGTAAAATCCTCATAGACGTTTTTTTTGTCAAGTTAAAATAGTCTATTACACCGGAAGAAGCACCCATCAGGCAGATCAGGCAAAAATGGCTGCCAAAAATAAGGTGGATAGGGGTGTCACGATACCCTCAGTTCACGATACGATACAATACACAATATTGGGTTCATGATAACGATACGATACGATATTTATTAATTTTTTACAAAACTTGAATAATGAAAATATATGACTGGAAAAATAGTCTTTTATTTTAAATACACAAAATGCAAAACAAATGCTGTTGTTGGAAATTGTTATTATAATAACTAGAAAACAACATGGAAGATAAGGCTTATCTTGCAATATAATGTGTCACACTGTCACAAACTAACCATTTGTTGCATGGTACTGTAAAAGAAAAATAAACTATACAATCTATATCTTAAATAACTTATGCAGGCAACGAGCTGTGTTTGTGTAGGCTAGTATCTTCACATTTACAGTAATTGTCATCCTCTAAGGAGGATGATTCCTCTTCAATTAATTCTCTGACTGCACTGCGTGTTGAGCGTTGCGCAGCGTTAATTGACGATTGAAACGTATCAAGTTAACGTTACTCTTTCTTTAATCAATCCAACACATGTCAGAGAAATTGTTTCACAACGGGAGTACAGAGCTGCATCGCCTAATGACAGATATTATGCACACATTAGACTCATTCAGAGCGAGATTCATTTGTAGGCAATGCATTGATTAACTGCTTATCCGACATGTTGTGCCCGTGGAAACAATGGCACGACAACTAGTTCATTTCAGACTAGGTCTTTACAGATTAGGGGAGATATCTCGCCTGCCTGCCACTTGGACCGGCGGGGTCTCCCTGTCAGAGTGTCCGTCCGTGCCTCTGCCAGTGCAGGCAGAGGCAGACACACACAGCCAGTGCGCCCTGCTGTCATCCACTGAAACACACGGTCCGCATGGGGATAACCGCACGGGGAAATGTGAATAAGTGTTGTGCAAACTTCGCCAGCCAGTAAATAGCGCATTTAATCTTGTCGGTTATTTAATGAGCGTCGGTTTAGTCCCCATTTCAAGCAAAGCAATGAAAAACATAGAGACAGAATGCGGATCAGTGCCGTCAGTGCAGCATGTTGTTGCAAGAATGGCAATGGGCGGCTGTAGCTCAGGAGGTAGAGCGGGTCGTCACTAATCGCTTTGGATGAAAGAGGTCGGTGGTTCGATTCCCGGCTCCTCCAGTCTGCATGTCGAAGTGTCCTTGGGCAAGATACTGAACCCCAAAATTGCTCCTGATGGTGTGCCAGCACCCTGCGTGGCAGATTGCCACCATCAGTGTATGAATGGGGGAATTCAATGTACCTATTGATTGTAAAGCGCTTTGGATAAAAGCGCTATATACATGCAGACCATTTAACACCACGGGAATGGGAGGAGAATGGTGACTGAAATACTTGAGAGATCCAGCTGCGCCTGAGATTGCGTTGCTGGGTCACTTTAATATGGATTTCTTGCCAAAAAATTATGTCCGAAGATAAAGACTTTAAATGTCAAAAAACGTTCTCCCTCTTCATAGCCTAACAAGCCCCTGGACGTTCCATGATGTCATTGTAAGATCCCTGACCCCTAGGTGTATCCTACTCTGAAACTCTGGCATTTATAAACAGAAAATACATTTTTACAAATAAGCACAAATATACATAAAGTGGAGCGACTGGTAGTATTGTAAAGCGGAAAACAGCGGCTATGCTTATTATATCATAGAGACAACGAGAAAATGAGCGATGTATTTACCTTGGTGCCGCTGGCAGCCTGCTCTGTTTGCTGTCCCTCACATTGGTAGATAGCAGCTCCGCCTCCTGCCGTATCCAACGCTGCTGCTTGTAATTCATATGACGTTATTCCATACGGGTGGCCATCGAATTCAAATTAATCCTCTATATTCTCGAAAACAGATAAATATCAGCAGTGTTTACCATGCTAAGCTACATAACAGCTAACGCTACATAGTAGTCAACCCTGCAAGTCACCCGGATGTGCTTGACACGACCCTTGATGCGTCGAGTTCAGACGTTGTGGGAACTACCCTGTGTGGAGAAAAATGACCAACAGCTTGACAAACGTTAAATGGGTGTATAAGAATTACAGTGCATTACTTTTCGTAAGTTTTACTACGAACAGTGACTGAGAACAGCCTACACACACACACACACACACATGCACGCACGCACGCACACACACAGACACAAACAAATACACAAACACACACACACACACACACACGTCGTGCTCTGTCTCATGTGCTCTGTCCTGCCTGCGGTCTGGTAGTCTTTTTACTGCAGCTCGGTACCTCCCTCTCTGATCATCATGCTTCACCTCCTGCAGGCCATCCATACAAACCACCCATATAGCTGCTGACCCATCCTGCAACCTCCCCCGACCGCCCGCTTTCCCCCTGAAGCCACGACACACTTTGCATTTGACCAGGGTTTCTGCGATGCTATCCATGCCTAGGAATCCTGTTCACTCTCATGCCTCTGCTGGCAGCTTTCCCTGTTTGCTTCTGAACAGGGGAAATAAATTGGAATTGAAACTTGAGATGCTCACTGAAGCCAGTGGAAGCCTCTAGGTAGATGCCTGTCTAATCAAGTGTGTTAAATTGGATCAGACTTAAAGTCCCTGGAAACCAGAAATATTTCTTTATTATTTAGCATTTTGAGTTCATCATATCACAGGACCCTATGTTAATAAGCCACCAGCCAAATTTGAACGATGATGAACGTTGCAAAGTATATAAATTTAGGTTTGACAGTCGTGGCAAAACTCATGAGAAAATCATTATTTTTTAGAGTGTATTTCTCCCGCGGACTGTGTGGGCGTGTCCCATCTGCAGCAGGTTTTCCGAGAGAGAGAGAGCGCGAGACAGAGGGGGGGGAGGGAAACGGAGAAAGAGATCGAGTTACACAGCACTCGTGCTGTGTGTGTGTGTGTGTGTGTGTGTGTGTGTGTGTGTGTGTGTGAGAGAGAGAGTAACCTGCGTCACCAGCCTGTGTGTCTCTCGCTCTCTCTCACTAGTCCCGAGAGAGAGAGAGAGAGAGAGAGAGAGAGAGAGAGAGAGAGAGAGAGAGAGAGAGAGAGAGAGACAGACAGACATAGCGCTTGGCAGACGGCACACAGAGTGGGAGGGAGACGGACAGCGAGGGAGCGCTGTCACTGGGGGCAAAGAACGGACAAAAGGAGGGTGGGTGCGGATTGCGCGCGTGTACAAATGTTATATAGAGCTTATGACGTCATAAGCTCCTGCGTTTTAGCACCTCGCGCACTGCTGTCTTCAATGAGGAAGTACTTTGTAGAATCTTGTAGAAAAGTGGCGATTTTAAGGCTTTGGGTTGAAAGTAATGTATAATAATTTCTGGGACACATAATTACTAACATAAGACCCTAAATAACATAGTTAGAACGTTTTTGTGGATTTTGGTTTCCAGGGACTTTAAAGAGTTAAGTGATGTCGTTACAGCCCCCGAAAGGAATGGGCGGAGGCTGCAGCTTTTGTCCCATGTTGACTTTGTTTATATCATTGGATTGAAAACATTTCTCCTCATAGAAATTGACGGACGATGTCGATATGTGACAGATATAGTAAACATGAGTTTTGAGCTGCAACAACTCCTATCATTCAAGTATATTGTGCTTCTGTAACTGTTCCTTTACGTTCCCCAAAATTGCATTACAAATTGCATTTATAGCCCAATAGAGCTCAACAGTCAGGTGACATCGTAAGGTCAACTCGGGGTATTTCCCCATTCATTTTTTGAAAAATCCTTATCCAAAGAGTTTTAAGGGATAGTTTGGATTTTTTGATGTGGTTGTACAGTATGTGTACTTGCCGATGGTCAGTATGCCCAGTTTGGAGAAATGGAGACCGGCCGTGTCAGGCAAGTAGAGCTGTCTGCTGCGTGTGAACAGGTTCACGAGCCGAAACGTAAAGAACAACAGAAAAATACATGAAATGCTTCCATACTGCTCACCTGGCGTAATCCAAGTATCCACAGGCCCTGAGATGCCAAGGTGACTTGAAAAGATATTATTTACACCTGTTTTTAGCTGAGATCTTCACTGGAGCCAGGTGCTCGAGCTATGAGAAGAAGAAGGGGCCAGCTGCACATGGCTATATTTCAGCTAAAAACATAAAAAAAAGCAGAGAAAAAAAAACATTTTTTGACTACGTTCTTTTTTTGTTGTTGGTCCGAGTGAAATGTTCTATGGTCTCTCTTGATTCTAAATATAGCTGAATCGATTGGTTTGACAAAGTAAAACTATATGTTAAGCATTTTACGAAATATCTATGGGAAAATAAATGGCGAATTAAATCTCTTGGTGCGCACGCTGAAGCAGGAAGTGACGACTTTGGCTCTCTATTTCTCTATTGGCCGTCTCGTCTCTCCGGCCTGGTTTGTTTGTGTTCCATCGTTAGTCATCATGGCTCCATTCAGACAAAGCTCTGTGTGCCTCCTCCCCCCACAGCACAGCACAGCACAGACACAGCACAGCACAGCACAGCACAGCACAGCACAGCACAGCACAGCACAGCACAGACCCAGAGAAATCCTGTCTGGCCCACTGCCTATGAAAAATGATCTCTCTCTCTCTCTCTCTCTCTCTCTCTCTCTCTCTCTCTCTCTCTCTCCTCTCTCTCTCTCTCTCTCTCTCTCTCTCTCTCTCTCTCTCTCTGTCTCTCACACTCACACACACATAGTTGAGGGGTTCTGCTGGAGGTGTCCCCCAGCAGCTCACGAGCACACACTCACTCTTGTGTGTGTGTGTTCTTGTATAGCTATAGGGAGGACCAATTTGAGTGTTCTACCTGGGAAGTGAGGACATTTTGGCCGCTCCTCACTTTCTCCCACACCTTCAAAGGGCTGGTTGAAGGTTAAGACTTGGTTTTAAGGATTAGTATATTAGTTGTGATGGTTTACTTTAGGTAACTAACCCCTAACCCTAACCCTAACCCGAACCCTAAGGGTTAGGCATTTATATTAGTTGTGATGGTTTAGGTTAGGGTAAGGGTTAGGCATTTATATTAGTTGTGATGGTTTAGGTTAGGGTAAGGGTTAGGCATTTATATTAGTTGTGATGGTTTAGGTTAGGGTAAGGGTTAGGCATTCATATTAGTTGTGATGGTTTACTTTAGGTTAGGGTAAGGGTTAGGCATTTATATTAGTTGTGATGGTTTAGGTTAGGGTAAGGGTTAGGCATTCATATTAGTTGTGATGGTTTACTTTAGGTTAGGGTAAGGGTTAGGCATTTATATTAGTTGTGATGGTTTAGGTTAGGGTAAGGGTTAGGCATTTATATTAGTTGTGATGGTTTAGGTTAGGGTAAGGGTTAGGCATTTATATTAGTTGTGATGGTTTAGGTTAGGGTAAGGGTTAGGCATTTATATTAGTTGTGATGGTTTACTTTAGGTTAGGGTAAGGGTTAGGCATTCATATTAGTTGTGATGGTTTACTTTAGGTTAGGGTAAGGGTTAGGCATTTATATTAGTTGTGATGGTTTAGGTTAGGGTAAGGGTTAGGCATTTATATTAGTTGTGATGGTTTACTTTAGGTTAGGGTAAGGGTTAGGCATTTATATTAGTTGTGATGGTTTAGGTTAGGGTAAGGGTTAGGCATTTATATTAGTTGTGATGGTTTACTTTAGGTTAGGGTAAGGGTTAGGCATTCATATTAGTTGTGATGGTTTACTTTAGGTTAGGGTAAGGGTTAGGCATTTATATTAGTTGTGATGGTTTACTTTAGGTTAGGGTAAGGGTTAGGCATTTATATTAGTTGTGATGGTTTAGGTTAGGGTAAGGGTTAGGCATTTATATTAGTTGTGATGGTTTACTTTAGGTTAGGGTAAGGGTTAGGCATTTATATTAGTTGTGATGGTTTACTTTAGGTTAGGGTAAGGGTTAGGCATTTATATTAGTTGTGATGGTTTAGGTTAGGGTAAGGGTTAGGCATTTATATTAGTTGTGATGGTTTAGGTTAGGGTAAGGGTTAGGCATTTATATTAGTTGTGATGGTTTAGGTTAGGGTAAGGGTTAGGCATTTATATTAGTTGTGATGGTTTAGGTTAGGGTAAGGGTTAGGCATTTATATTAGTTGTGATGGTTTAGGTTAGGGTAAGGGTTAGGCATTTATATTAGTTGTGATGGTTTAGGTTAGGGCTTGTCCTCACTAAGATAGCTGGACAAACGTGCTCACAAGCTGCTCAGGGACATCTTCTCCAGCAAAACCTCTCATCAACTGTGTGTTTATGTGTGTGTGTGTGTGTGTGTGTGTGTGTGTGTGTGTGTGTGTGTGTGTGTGTGTCTGTGTGTGTGTCTGTGTGTGTGTGTGTGTGTGTGTGTCTGTGTGTGTTTGTGTGTGAACATGTGCAGCCAAATGCACATACATCTTTATTCTGATGTATGTCTCTCTCTCTCTCTCTCAATCTTAAATGAGATTAAATGAATTATTTATGAACATTTGGGAGTGACCAAGCGAGCCGAAGGGCGAATAGTACATGAAGCACACCTGTGCATTTTGCCGCTGGCGGGGCATTGCGTAACAGCAGTGTGTTTCCTCAACCCCCCCCCCCCCACAGCCCCACCCACACACACACACACACACACACACACACACACACACACACTCCCCGGCCTTTCCTTGGCTGGGGCATTAGTGGCGGTCGGACTGTGTCCGTTGAGTTTGTCGGCGGGCGTCTTATCTGACATGGCATGCTGTCTGTAGAAAGGAACACACAGCTCTTTCACTTACACACTCTGCTGCACAAACACACCGCACACACGCACACACGCTGAAACACACCTGTGACGCACAAACACACACCGCACACACGCTGAAACACACCGCACACACGCTGAAACACACACGCACACACGCTGAAACACACACGCACACACGCTGAAACACACACGCACACACGCTGAAACACACACGCACACACGCTGAAACACACACGCACACACGCTGAAACACACCTGTGACGCACAAACACACACCGCACACACGCTGAAACACACCGCACACACGCTGAAACACACACGCACACACGCTGAAACACACACGCACACACGCTGAAACACACACGCACACACGCTGAAACACACACGCACACACGCTGAAACACACACGCACACACGCTGAAACACACCTGTGACGCACAAACACACACCGCACACACGCTGAAACACACACGCACACACGCTGAAACACACCTGCTATAGACAGAATCACAATGTTTACAATACAAAACTCATGTGTCATCTACATACAATTTAATGTTGTGGAGCAAACGGGGCCGAGGAACAACCGAGATAAAGAGAAAAATGGTTAAAAATACATGTTTGATGCTTTCATATAACAACATTTTCAGTTTGGAGATCTAATTTACCTGTTGGGCCACAGACTAAAGAAAATTACAGCTTGAGTTCAACCAAAACTAGCAGTTAGTCAGACCAGCCTGTCGCTGTTGGGTAGATTTGGTTTATCAAAGACGCTAACGGTAACGACCCTAACGTCATATAGGATGGTTAGCTACGGTATATATCTTTCAACGTTACGGCTGAAAATGACATAAGAAACAGAGATAAACAATAAACAAGTTTGTATCTCCGCAATTCAAATCAATGGGCAGTTGTCTACCTGGAAGTGACTGTTGTTGTTAGCGCGACGGCACGGTGATTGGGTCTATAGAGACGCTGTGATGTTCTTGGAGATTGCACTGTAAAATGCACAGTATTCTGCAAGCCAGGTGCAGAAAAACACCCATTCTTCTCAGGTTGATGACCCCGCATTTAGCGCCGCTGAACGATACTGACAAATAATAATAATAGTATGTTTTTCTTATAATAAATCTTTTAGAGCTTGTTTAAAGAAAAGTGATTTGGTTGTCAGTGTGCAGGATTTACTGAGTTTGAGTCTAAAAGTTTTTGAATCAAGGACCAAAGATTACAGTACCTGCAGCTCTAAAACTCCAGTTTGGACCAAACTCTGTCTGAAGAAATGAATTGCATCCTCTGCGATTTGGAAATTGCATATAAGTTTATGTTCACAATTTCGATTTATTTTTGATAAATTGTTCAGCTCTACCTGCATTTTTCAAAATGATACAGTAAGTTTTGAAAGTGTTTCCTCAAAACCCAGGGTCATCAAATCTTCAGGGTCAACCCACAGCAGAGCATAGAAGGAAAAACATGGAAATCACCCACAGCTAAATCGGCAGTGCTCATTTCACTGTGAGAGTGTAAAAATCAACACTGTGAGAGTGTTTATAGAAGTCTGACTGCATGTAATACTTGTAAATGGCCTTGGAGCCCTTTCAGCTCTATTAGTGGACAAACAACTCTCGAATTAACACTCGTCAGCTCAAAATAATTGAAAAATCAACACTTGCTGGGAGGAGTTTTAAGGTTTTCACCTGAGACCCACGTACCCAGGGTACCACGTATCTTTTCAGCATAGCTTTTAAATAGCCCTCATTTTTACTGTTTCTGTTCAGGATCCCAACAGAGCTGACGTGGGCAAGCACGATTTTTCATTGCTCTTATCTAGGTAATTCAAGATTCACTTTAATAGCCACAGTAAGTAATCAGATTACAAATGAGGAATTTGACTTAGTGCAAGTAGGGCAGTGTAGCGGTCAAGTAAGCGGTAATGCATACTTGGCTGAGTGGGACCAAGTATGACCAAGTAAGTAAAGACCCCCTAAAGTATTAAGTATTAAAATCCTTAAAATGACATCTACTCCTTCTCCTTCATTCAAAATCCGTGAGTCTATGAAGTTGTGCAATTTCATCCCAAATGTTTTCCTGCTGGACACAAGATATTTCCCCACAAGTCCATTCTCAGTCCACTGGAGACTTTGTAGTTTCCACATCACACTTGTGTAAGTTGAATATTGAACCAGAATTGGCTTCCAAACTATTTGAGATGTCACAAATCATACTTGTAGGATTTTTGATTTTCAGTGAGCACAGAGAAAATTTCCACTTTCAGCAGACTTAATGTGAAAACAGCCTTTTAGCGTCAAAATATGCACAGACATCATTCTGCACAGTGAAGCTTAAACAGCCAACTGAAGAAACAAGAAGGAAAAACATACTTTTTGACTTCAACAAATCAGCAGTAGAAGACCTGGGGTCTCTTAATGGAACTACTAACAGCAGGGATTCTGTGATGTCGGCCGGTCCTAATCCATTAAGAGCTTTGAATACAAGTACAAGAACTTTAACATGAATTCTACTTTCCTGCCTGAATTGATCAGTAATGCTTTTAGTGTCAGAACCACAGGCCTGCTTTAGAACAGAACAGCTTCTTTGGAGCCTCTCGGCAGTAGCATGTGTCTTACACCCATTCTCAACGTGGGGTCCGGGGACCATCAGGGGTCCTTGAGGGGGTTCCAGGGGGTCCCCAGCAAATCGATGAATTGATAAAGGGGAAGTTAAAGTGAAGTGAACTCTTCTGATCATAGATTCACTGTTATCTCTCTACCAAGGGGCAAAAATGAAGCCAATGCGGAGGTGCCTTAAACCATGCATTCTTTCTAATGGCCAGCAGGGGGCGACTCTACTGGCTGCAAAAAGAAGTCAGATTGTATAGAAATCTATCGGAGAATGACCCTACTTCTCACTCGATTTATGACCTCAGTAAACACTTTCCTAATGAGTTTTTGTTCACTAGTTTCAAGTCTTATTCAATACAGCATGATGTTCATTTGGTAAATTATGTTCCCATTTAGATTAAAATAGATGATAAAGAGCAGACTATGTTTTGGGGCATGATTGACAGGTCGTCTGTCCAGTGATCGTGCAGCTCGCTGATGACCGACCAATAGCAGACATTTTGGTCATTTTAGGGGCAAGGCTGCTTCTGGCTCCAAATAAACAAGGGGATGACGGTGAAAATACCAAACTCCAGTCTTCAAAATGGTAGTTCACAAACCAATGGGTGACATCACGGTGCCTATATCCATATTTGTCTATGGTCTATGCTCTCTCTACCTACAATACAGATAGTCATGGAATTCTGGACAAAGTCATATCGAACAATAAAAATATTAAACAAAAATATGGATATATGTCCCTAATGTGGACTAAATTAGGGTCCTTGATATGAAAAAGGCAGAGAGTCTTACACTTTCCCCAGCCCAGATTCTTCCAGAGTCCCTGTTGTGTTTTGAACTGTGGGCCTTCCAGTCACTTTCAGACCCACTTCTCTAACTTTTTGGCCCCCCTTGACCTCCTCCATCCTGACCTCTTCCTCCTCTCTGCAGGTACGATTTGGACTGCAAGAGCGACAACCTATCCAAACATGTGAGTGTCTTCTTCACCTCCACCTCTCTTCACTCTGTAATCACTCATGCATTCATGGCAATATCACAGAGCCAAATGTCTTCTCTCCCAACTATGACAGAAGCTTGAGTTGAGTCTGAATGTCAGGTCAGGCTGATGTAACGAGGGACACAACAATCCTGTTGGCATTTAAGATTTCTTAAAGAGAACGTTTTTGGTTCTGTCCTTTTGTATGTCTAATCTCTAACTCTAACCAGTATCATCACACATTCACTGAGAGGTTTCCATTTTAACATCAATTCCATCCATCTTTTACGATCTGGAGAGGACATACTTTTGCATAATCTGAGGATCATTCAGACAGCCATGACAACCCCTCCATTTATCACTGCAAAGTCATACAGTATTATGCTATATTGGGCAATTGGGCTTTTTCACATCAGCCACTTTGTGTCTAAAAGGCAGGGTAAACAACATCAATGAGGGTTTCCAACTTCTAATCTGTTTAGGTGTTCCAGTGGTGGGGCCCTCATCAATGTTTTGGTTACACCTGTGTTTACCAGCCTTTGAGATGCAAAATGGCTGCTGTGAAAAAGGCCCCTTTCGTTCAGTCCTATGCACAGCAGCACAGTTACCCCATCATTCTCCTCTCCAACTCCAGGCCTGTTGCTTTCCTCCCTCCCCATCGCCATCCCGCCCCGGGGGAACATGGAGGTACTACAGGGGGTACTTGAGAGAAAGGGGACAATGGAAAATAAGAATAAATCATGAAAATTAATGAAATCTTAAAATCAATCTGCTCAGGAGGCACCAATTGCAACTCGTTCACTCCATTTCTTATTTTGTAAGGTTATATTCTTCAAAAGGTGAGTGTTCATTCATGGAACCATCCTATACTTTTCTCTGGCAGTTTTCTAAGCAAAATGTTGTAGTCGGGTAAAGGGGATACTTGGAAAGGGGGTAGTGAACCCAAAACCTTTGAGAACCACTGAGCCTGCTTCATCCTCCTCTCCAACTTCAGGCCCGTATATCATCTCTATCAATTTGACATGAAAGTGTTCTCACAATATTCAACAGTATTGTCCACATTCAGATGTCATCAGTTGGTTTAAATGTTGCCTCCCCCCCCTCCCCATCCACATGACACTGTGAGCGAGGCAGTGACTCTCTCATCTCAGCGTGCAGGCGGAGGATGCTTGACTGCGTCCTGTCGTGGTCGTGGATGTGGGGGATTGGAGATCTGACACGCCGTGATGACTCCATTGTCCGTCCCCTCTTGCCTGGCTATTTATAACACAGAGGGAAGACGCATACACGTGCACAGGACCTCTCTTAGCAGCTATAGTGTTTATAACACAGAGGGAAGACGCATACACGTGCACAGGACCTCTCTTAGCAGCTATAGTGTTTATAACACAGAGGGAAGACGCATACACGTGCACAGGACCTCTCTTAGCAGCTATAGTGTTTATAACACAGAGGGAAGACGCATACACGTGCACAGGACCTCTCTTAGCAGCTATAGTGTTTATAACACAGAGGGAAGACGCATACACGTGCACAGGACCTCTCTTAGCAGCTATAGTGTTTATAACACAGAGGGAAGACGCATACACGTGCACAGGACCTCTCTTAGCAGCTATAGTGTTTATAACACAGAGGGAAGACGCATACACGTGCACAGGACCTCTCTTAGCAGCTATAGTGTTTATAACACAGAGGGAAGACGCATACACGTGCACAGGACCTCTCTTAGCAGCTATAGTGTTTATAACACAGAGGGAAGACGCATACACGTGCACAGGACCTCTCTTAGCAGCTATAGTGTTTATAACACAGAGGGAAGACGCATACACGTGCACAGGACCTCTCTTAGCAGCTATAGTGTTTATAACACAGAGGGAAGACGCATACACGTGCACAGGACCTCTCTTAGCAGCTATAGTGTTTATAACACAGAGGGAAGACGCATACACGTGCACAGGACCTCTCTTAGCAGCTATAGTGTTTATAACACAGAGGGAAGACGCATACACGTGCACAGGACCTCTCTTAGCAGCTATAGTGTTTATAACACAGAGGGAAGACGCATACACGTGCACAGGACCTCTCTTAGCAGCTATAGTGTTTATAACACAGAGGGAAGACGCATACACGTGCACAGGACCTCTCTTAGCAGCTATAGTGTTTATAACACAGAGGGAAGACGCATATACGTGCACAGGACCTCTCTTAGCAGCTATAGTGTTTATAACACAAAGGGAAGACGCATACACGTGCACAGGACCTCTCTTAGCAGCTATAGTGTTTATAACACAGAGGGAAGACGCATACACGTGCACAGGACCTCTCTTAGCAGCTATAGTGTTTATAACACAGAGGGAAGACGCATACACGTGCACAGGACCTCTCTTAGCAGCTATAGTGTTTATAACACAGAGGGAAGACGCATACACGTGCACAGGACCTCTCTTAGCAGCTATAGTGTTTATAACACAGAGGGAAGACGCATACACGTGCACAGGACCTCTCTTAGCAGCTATAGTGTTTATAACACAGAGGGAAGACGCATACACGTGCACAGGACCTCTCTTAGCAGCTATAGTGCCAGCACTCAAGATGCCGCCTGGACTCCCCTCCCTGTCACAGCAGATGTTTGCCTCTGCCTTATGGTTCATAATGTGCAGATATGCCTCTATGACTTCAGGGGGAATCAGAATCACTTTTATTGCCACAATATGTAAAGCTTTGAGGAATTTGTCTTAGTGTAATAATTATGCAGCATAGCGGTCATATCAATATTCACAAATAAAAAGAAGTTATCTTAAAAGACCATTATGACAAACACTGGAAGTGCAATCCAATATATATACAAATAGAAGGAATGTGAAATAGGCATTAAAGAGGAATTGACAGTCCAAGCGGTGCATGACGTACTGTAATTAACGAGAGTAATATAATAGAGTAAAAGGTTGTTGTAGGTGAAGCAGTTATAATACTATACGAGGGATCAGCCGAGCAGCAGTTTGGTCAACAAACCGCGTCACTGGGTGGCAACGGCAATGGAACCCTATGGAGCCCAAGTGGCGCGAGGCTTGAGTGGCTGACTCTAGCCATTTTAAAAACTGCGACAGTTCACACAACTTTAACACGACATGCATATATTATACAGTACATCAAACTCTTGAGCTACTTCTGCTCTCACTCAGAATGTCGAAATATAAGCGATGTCATATATAGTTTTTGAGATATTAACGTTTGTTTGACACAACTCATACTATTAACTGCCGCGGGGTTCCGCATTTCTGGGTGGCAAGTGACGTCACGCTGATCCGTCGTATAAAGATGTGCAGACGTGGGTCACGCAGTTAAGTCTCAAGCTCTCTGTGTCTCGTTTCTTGTCTTGGAAGTTCTTTTGTCAATGTGACAGCTGCTTATCACGCCTCTGTGCACAGATACTTATTTTACTCACGTTGTCTTCTCATGGTTAAAATATATCAATGTCCTCCTGGGAAACATCCACGTCATTTTGAAAGTGGTTATCTATTATTGGGAACTTAATTATTAGGAGGTTGTTGCATAGGCAGGGGAATGGCTTCCTTGTGTGCAGGCAGTACTCTGGATAACGGGCCATGTGTTCTCTCACCACATCTAACTGTTTGAGTCATAGTGCCCAGCAGGGACGCCATCGATGAAACCCATCACTGTAAACCAGAGGCGGCCCTCCCAGGGGGGGGGGGGGGGGGGGGGGGCTCCATAGAGTTTTCACGGGAGGCTCAGTGAACGCAAGTGAAAGAATATGACATTAGTTATTACATTAGTTATCAAGAGGAGATCACATAGAATAGCCTAAATGTGTGTGAATTGTTTAAAGCGATAGTCCAGAGAGATACAGTACTTTTGGGGAATTTGACTGTTTTTCCACTTTCCCGGATTCAGAACCTAATAAATGCCTTCAGACAGGCCTTTTGATGTATTTGGTGTAGTCTGAAGTATGTCAAACAACAATATCAGCCTATCTTGGCTCAATTGTTGACTTGAGTGTCTATTCCAAGCCTTGTCTGAGGGGAGGCCAACAGTCGTGACTTTGAAAAACCCCTGCTGTAACCTTTTCTTACCAACCGGTAGAAATTCCGTTCATAAACCGTTTAATTAAAGGGGAACGCCGCCCATTTTAAGAATTCACATGTGTCATTTGTGTGCCCCAGGACAGCTCAGTCAGTGTTTCTGAACTTGCATCACTATTGCCTAAAACTAGAAATCAGAGAGAGAAGCCTTGAGCTTGTCACCAAAGCCAGTAACCCATTCATACATCATCCCAGAGACTTTACAAACTCAAGGCTTCTCCAGCTTCTAGCTTTAGGAAAGAGGAGCGGATGTTCACAAGTATTATTGACTGAACTGTCCAGGGACACAGGAGGAGTTCTTCAAATGGGTTGCATTTCCCTTTTAATGGGATCAAGTCCCAAATCATAATAACAAAGCCATGTTATGGATGGTGTAAATAACAGCACAATAACAAAGCCATGTTATGGATGGTGTAAATAACAGCACAATAACAAAGTCATGTTATGGATGGTGTACATAATAGTACAATAACAAAGCCATGTTATGGATGGTGTAAATAGCACAATAACAAAGCCATGTTATGGATGGTGTAAATAGCACAATAACAAAGTCATGTTATGGATGGTGTAAATAATAGCACAATAACAAAGCCATGTTATGGATGGTGTAAATAGCACAATAACAAAGCCATGTTATGGATGGTGTAAATAGCACAATAACAAAGCCATGTTATGGATGGTGTAAATAACAGCACAATAACAAAGCCATGTTATGGATGGTGTAAATAGCACAATAACAAAGCCATGTTATGGATGGTGTAAATAACAGCACAATAACAAAGCCATGTTATGGATGGTGTAAATAGCACAATAACAAAGCCATGTTATGGATGGTGTAAATAACAGCACAATAACAAAGCCATGTTATGGATGGTGTAAATAACAGCACAATGACAAAGCCATGTTATGGATGGTGTAAATAACAGCACAATAACAAAGCCATGTTATGGATGGTGTAAATAGCACAATAACAAAGCCATGTTATGGATGGTGTAAATAACTACAATAACAAAGCCATGTTATGGATGGTGTAAATAGCACAATAACAAAGCCATATTATGGATGGTATAAATAACAGCACAATAACAAAGCCATATTATGGATGGTATAAATAACAGCACAATAACAAAGCCATGTTATGGATGGTGTAAATGACAGCACAATAACAAAGCCATGTTATGGATGGTATAAATAACAGCACAATAACAAAGCCATGTTATGGATGGTGTAAATAACAGCACAATAACAAAGCCATGTTATGGATGGTGTAAATAACAGCACAATAACAAAGCCATGTTATGGATGGTATAAATAACAGCACAATAACAAAGCCATGTTATGGATGGTATAAATAACAGCACAATGACAAAGCCATGTTATGGATGGTGTAAATAACTACAATAACAAAGCCATGTTATGGATGGTATAAATAACAGCACAATAACAAAGCCATGTTATGGATGGTGTAAATGACAGCACAATAACAAAGCCATGTTATGGGTGGTGTAAATAACAGCACAATAACAAAGCCATATTATGGATGGTATAAATAACAGCACAATAACAAAGCCATGTTATGGATGGTGTAAATGACAGCACAATAACAAAGCCATGTTATGGATGGTGTAAATGACAGCACAATAACAAAGCCATGTTATGGATGGTATAAATAACAGCACAATAACAAAGCCATGTTATGGATGGTGTAAATAACTACAATAACAAAGCCATGTTATGGATGGTGTAAATAATAGCACAATAACAAAGCCATGTTATGGATGGTATAAATAACAGCACAATAACAAAGCCATGTTATGGATGGTGTAAATAACTACAATAACGAAGCCATGTTATGGATGGTGTAAATAATAGCACAATAACAAAGCCATGTTATGGATGGTATAAATAACAGCACAATAACAAAGCCATGTTATGGATGGTATAAATAACAGCACAATGACAAAGCCATGTTATGGATGGTGTAAATAACTACAATAACAAAGCCATGTTATGGATGGTATAAATAACAGCACAATAACAAAGCCATGTTATGGATGGTGTAAATGACAGCACAATAACAAAGCCATGTTATGGGTGGTGTAAATAACAGCACAATAACAAAGCCATATTATGGATGGTATAAATAACAGCACAATAACAAAGCCATGTTATGGATGGTGTAAATGACAGCACAATAACAAAGCCATGTTATGGATGGTGTAAATGACAGCACAATAACAAAGCCATGTTATGGATGGTATAAATAACAGCACAATAACAAAGCCATGTTATGGATGGTGTAAATGACAGCACAATAACAAAGCCATGTTATGGATGGTATAAATAACAGCACAATGACAAAGCCATGTTATGGATGGTGTAAATAACTACAATAACAAAGCCATGTTATGGATGGTATAAATAACAGCACAATGACAAAGCCATGTTATGGATGGTGTAAATAACAGCACAATAACAAAGCCATGTTATGGATGGTGTAAATAGCACAATAACAAAGCCATATTATGGATGGTATAAATAACAGCACAATAACAAAGCCATATTATGGATGGTATAAATGACAGCACAATAACAAAGCCATGTTATGGATGGTATAAATAACAGCACAATAACAAAGCCATGTTATGGATGGTATAAATAACAGCACAATAACAAAGCCATGTTATGGATGGTGTAAATAACTACAATAACAAAGCCATGTTATGGATGGTGTAAATAACTACAATAACAAAGCCATGTTTTGGATGGTGTAAATAACAGCACAATAACAAAGCCATGTTATGGATGGTGTAAATAACAGCACAATAACAAAGCCATGTTATGGATGGTGTAAATAACAGCACAATAACAAAGCCATGTTATGGATGGTGTAAATGACAGCACAATAACAAAGCCATGTTATGGATGGTGTAAATAATAGCACAATAACAAAGCCATGTTATGGATGGTGTAAATAACAGCACATTAACAAAGCCATGTTATGGATGGTGTAAATGACAGCACAATAACAAAGCCATGTTATGGATGGTGTAAATAATAGCACAATAACAAAGCCATGTTATGGATGGTGTAAATAACAGCACAATAACAAAGCCATGTTATGGATGGTGTAAATAACAGCACAATAACAAAGCCATGTTATGGGTGGTGTAAATAACAGCACAATAACAAAGCCATGTTATGGGTGGTGTAAATAACAGCACAATAACAAAGCCATGTTATGGGTGGTGTAAATAACAGCACATTAACAAAGCCATGTTATGGATGGTGTAAATAACAGCACAATAACAAAGCCATGTTATGGATGGTGTAAATGACAGCACAATAACAAAGCCATGTTATGGGTGGTGTAAATAACAGCACAATAACAAAGCCATGTTATGGATGGTGTAAATGACAGCACAATAACAAAGCCATGTTATGGGTGGTGTAAATAACAGCACAATAACAAAGCCATGTTATGGATGGTGTAAATAACAGCACAATAACGAAGCCATGTTATGGATGGTGTAAATAACAGCACAATAACAAAGCCATGTTATGGATGGTGTAAATAACAGCACAATAACAAAGCCATGTTATGGATGGTGTAAATAACAGCACAATAACAAAGCCATGTTATGGATGGTGTAAATAACAGCACAATAACAAAGCCATGTTATGGATGGTGTAAATAACAGCACAATAACAAAGCCATGTTATGGATGGTGTAAATAACAGCACAATAACAAAGCCATGTTATGGATGGTGTAAATAACAGCACAATAACAAAGCCATGTTATGGATGGTGTAAATAACAGCACAATAACAAAGCCATGTTATGGGTGGTGTAAATAACAGCACAATAACAAAGCCATGTTATGGATGGTGTAAATAACAGCACAATAACAAAGCCATGTTATGGATGGTGTAAATAACAGCACAATAACAAAGCCATGTTATGGATGGTGTAAATAACAGCACAATAACAAAGCCATGTTATGGATGGTGTAAATAACAGCACAATAACAAAGCCATGTTATGGATGGTGTAAATAACAGCACAATAACAAAGCCATGTTATGGATGGTGTAAATAACTACAATAACAAAGCCATGTTATGGATGGTGTAAATAACTACAATAACAAAGCCATGTTATGGATGGTGTAAATAACAGCACAATAACAAAGCCATATTATGGATGGTATAAATAACAGCACAATAACAAAGCCATGTTATGGATGGTGTAAATAACAGCACAATAACAAAGCCATGTTATGGATGGTGTAAATAACAGCACAATAACAAAGCCATATTATGGATGGTATAAATAACAGCACAATAACAAAGCCATGTTATGGATGGTGTAAATAACAGCACAATAACAAAGCCATGTTTTGGATGGTGTAAATAACTACAATAACAAAGCCATGTTATGGATGGTGTAAATAACAGCACAATAACAAAGCCATGTTATGGATGGTGTAAATAACAGCACAATAACAAAGCCATGTTATCGATGGTGTAAATAACAGCACAATAACAAAGCCATGTTATCGATGGTGTAAATAATAGTACAATAAAGTAAGTAAGTAAGACTTTCAGAAGCAATGTATAGTAGAACATGAGAGAAATGTAGACGTAATAACTGTGATGTTTTCTGCTTCAGCATCCTCCTCTTAGCCGCCACGGAGCCTGTTTATCTGAGGAGACACACGGCCTAGCTTAGGGTCTGTGAAGCGTAGCAGGCGCTGCTGCGCCGCGCGCTGCTAACTAGCAGCACACTTCTCATGGAGAAGCCGGAGAGTTTCTGTCATGTGTTTGTGTTGCGAGAGCTCGATGGGGGGAGGGGGGGGGGGGGGGGGTGAGGGAGGGGGGGTACGTGCTCAGCACCGCGACAAAGATCTTCAGAGCAGCTTTCTGCCCGCCGGACACAATACAGCTCATCTGTCAAGTTATTTTACACACACGCACACGCACGCACACACACACACACAAACACGCATACACACACACAAGCGCACACACAAACACACACACAGACACACACGCACACACACACACACAGACACACACGCACACACACACACACACAGACACACACGCACACACACACACACACACACACAGACACACACGCACACACACACATACACAATCTGGTACTGTAGGCTAGGCCACAGTATCAGTATGAACAATCAGTCCCTCTTTGTCGCAAATAGACTTCTCAACTGCCCCCCTCCCCTACGCCCCCCCTCCCTGCTGCCCACAGACTGCTCCTAACTGACTGACTGACTGACTCCCCTCCGTGCTGCCCACAGACTGCTCCTAACTGACTGACTGACTCCCCTCCCTGCTGCCCACAGACTGCTCCTAACTGACTGACTGACTGCTCCCTCTACAGTAATCAACAAGGACTCAGCTCCCTCTGTGCATAAAATATATATTTATTTATTAGCATGATTAATGAATGCTTCTCTCTGCATCTCACAACCCTGCTGTGTAACCTATTTATGTTTTGTTTTTGCGTGTGTGTGTGTGGTTGTGTGTGTGTGTGTGTGTGTGCGTGTGTGTGTGTGTGTGTGTGTGTGTGTGTGTGTGTGTGTGTGTGTGTGTTTCATACATGCAGGACTTCCTGGGCCAGGCCTTCTGTACCCTGGGTGAGGTCGTCGGCTCCCTGGGAAGCTGCTTGGAAAAATCTTTGATGTAAGTAGAGCGTGGCGCGCGCACACACACACACACACACACACACACACACACACACACACACGCAAGCAAGCACACCAGTGTTCAGGTCAATTATCTTTCAATTCACTGAATTCAAAATGTAAGATGAAACCACATGTAGCATAAACCATCATTCTCTCTATATGTGTATTAGATTATACTCTCTGTATATACGCATCTTTTACAGCAGATATTTTCTCACTTGAGTGAAATAATAAGACAGAGACAGAGACATGGGTTTCATTGCTCTGACCAGGGTGATCAGACACTGTCATGTCATCATCAGCCATAAGACATGTGGGTTGGGTCATCGTTAGATTTCAGATTCTGCTGCGTTCAGGGGAGTGAAATTAAATTCAGCATGTGGTTGTTAAGTTGATTTGCCACGGGCGGCGTTTCAAGTGAAATCAAGCAGGATGTGAAAATGAGCCAAGGTGTTGATGAGAAGATGCCGTCTCGGTCGGTGAAATGAGATGAATAGTTAACAGCACAGCAGCAGCTCTGATGACAGAAGACAGTCTGCAAACAAGCTGAGATGGTAAGCAGGCTGTCGTGGAAAGGGACACTTCCTGTTTTTCCTGGAGAAAATCCTGGATTGGATTTTTCCTGTCCTTATCTTCTCTCTCTCTCTCTCCATATTTGGTGCTAAACACTTGATGCTGTTGTGTTTTTGCATGGAACCTCCCAGAAATCATGTGTCACGGCCAGTGCCTCTAGCATTAACAATAACATGTTGAGATGGCACGAGGTTTTGGTCTTGACAGACCGGAAGCGCCTCCCAGGTGGAAGTCTTTGGAAGAGATGGTAACCGGGTTGGGAGGGATCATTGATGATCTTTCCTGCTCTCTTGGTGGTCCTGGGGTGTGGTACACGTCCAGCAGAGACGGTAGGTTACCCATGGTTTTCTCGGCTGACTGGATGATCCGCTGCAGTCTTGTTCTGTCCTTGTTGGTGGAGGCAGCAAACCAGACCATGACAGATGAGGTGAGGATGGGACTCCATGATGGCCGTGTAGAACTGCACCAACGTTTTCTGTGGCACTTTGTGTTTCCTCAGCTGCTGCAGGAACAACAGCCCCTGATGGGTCTTTTTTGTGATGGTGGTGATCTCCTCCCACCGGAGGTCCTGGGAGATGATGGCTCCTAAGAATCTGAACGAGTCCTCAGTGTTGACTGGGGAGTCACACATGATGAGGGGTGCGGTTGGGGCTGGGCTCCTCCTGAAATCCACCACCACCTCTACAGTTTTTAGAGCGTTCAGCTCCAGATGGTTCTGGCTGCACCAGGAGGTCAGGCGGTCCACTTCCTCGTCCCCGTTGGTGATTCGCCCAATGAGGGTTGAGTCGTCCGCATACTTCAGGAGTTTGACAGAGGGGTGGCTCGAGGTGCAGCCATTTATGTAGTAGAGGAAGAGGAGAGGGGAGAGCACGCAGCCTTGTGGGGCTCCAGTGCTGCTGGGCTCCGAGACAAGCTTGCCCAGCCGCACGTACTGCTTCCTGTCCGTCAGGAAGTCAACGGTCCACCTACAGGTGGGCTCAGGCACGTTCAGCTGGGACAGTTTGTCCCGGAGAAGAGCTGGGGACATGGTATTGAATGCAGAGCTGAAAGTCCACAAACAGGACCCTGGCGTAAGTGCCGGGGGTGTCCAGGTGCTTTAGGATGGAGTGGAGTGCCATGTTGACTGCGTCACGTGCAGACCTGTTGGCTCTATAGGTGAACTGCAGTGGGTCAGGGAGTGGATCAGTGATGGCTTTGAGGTGGGCTAGCATGAGGCGTCCAAAGGTCTTCATAACCACAGAGGTCAGGTCAGGGCCACTGGTCTGTAGTCATTAAGACATGTGATCCTCTGCTTTTTGGGCATGGGATTAACAGTGGATTTGAAGCAGGCAGGTACCTTGCATTGCTCTAGCGAGGTGTTGAAGAATACTGTACACTGACGGCTGAGTTTTTGGCACTTCCGTGTTGGCTTCATTTTGCCAAGACAGAGGTTGCCGCTTGGTTCTCATCCACATTATTCATCTTTCATTTGACTCTCCTGTAGCTCTCCTGCATACATCTCTTTTTCACTTTGACTCTCTCCCTCTCTCTCCCTCTCTGTCTCTCTCCCTCTCTGTCTCTCTCCCTCTCACTCGTCTCTCTCTCTCTCCCTCTCTGTCTCTCTCATCTCTCTCCCTCCCTCCGTCTCTCTCTCATCTTTCTCTCCCTCTTTCCCTCTCCTCTCCCATCTGCCCCTTTGAATACATTTCACTTAATGATTTCCTGTGCATCAAAGAAGCAGAGCGTTCCTAGGTGATGGGGGGGTGGGTTCAAAGCCCCGCTTCAGTTTGCCGTCTGTTTCTCCACATGTCTTCTTATTATACGCTCTCTCACTCTGCCATTACTGGACACTACTGGACAAATGAAATGATCTCTGCCCTCACTCCTTCACTACGAGGCATCTGTGGAATTAATTTGGTCTATTTTTAGTGGTCGGTCTCCACTGGCTTCACTGGCAGAGTGTTACAGTAAAGCTTCGCCCAGCTCAGGATGTACACAAACATTGCATCTAGAAATGTCAATGGATACCGTACTGTATCATCGTGTCAAGGTTCTTTTTTATTTCACAATGTCACTTGAGTATGAACACATGAGCAAAGGCCTGAGAGAGAATTTCACATAATCACGCATTCACTCCTGGACTCTACCTGATGCTGCTGCTGCCGCAGTCTCCTGCCACAGGTTTGGAGCCTTGCTCAAGGGCACATCAGTGCATTTTCAAGATTTTCCTCACTGCTGTGTTGATTTGAACCGTCAACCTTTTCTTTCTTTTTCCTAGGGGAATCCCAGGGAGGAAATGCGGCACCATCATGGTGAGAGCAGAGGAGCTGAGCAACTGCAGGGTGAGGAGACATCTGCTTCCTCTCTTGGTTCATCTATCAGATATGAGCCGGTGCGTGGCAGAAAAGAACCTTTGGACAGGACGTACAACATGCACGGTTGCAACATGCCCCGCCCCCTACAGCCTCTGTTGCAGGCCGTTCTGCGGCACGTTCTAGCTCAATACTGCGTCAATCTGAGAAATGTCTCTTGGGTGACTGGTTTAACATAAACTAAGGTGAAAATAAGGTCCAGGTTGTAAAAACATGACATTTCCTTTAATCCTTTAATTCTCCTATAAGCAGCTACAGCACAGAACTCTTTCCCAATACTTTACTTCACTGCATTTCAACAGTGATATCAGTTTTACAATACACTGAAGATATTACTTGTTATTACAGCAATAACATAATTTTGACGTCGATTCTAAATGTATTATCTAAAAACCCCTGTCTTTTGCTTTCAAGTGTGTCATGTGTGTCTTTATCAAGTGTGTGTTTGTAGTAGTTTTTGCTCAGGGGTTTTAGGTCACTTGGGTGTCCGTCTGTTGGCTCTGTTAGTGAGTTTTGCTGCTGGCACCAGTTCAGAAGCACTGGGAATCAGAGCAAGACATGACTGTTTGGCATTGATGTCATGTTTCAGCTGCAGAACACTTTGGGAAATGTAAGAAACGGAAGTGGACATAGTCGAGGCAGGGTGAGGGCAAAGTGGACTGGGAGAAGTAAATGACAACACTTTGTTGCACATCATAAATTGGAGATATCATATTGACGATATGGAACAGTGTAATCATGTGTGATGAAATGTAGTTTCAGCTTGGAGAACACTTTGGTGAGAGTATCATAGATGATAAAACTCTTTTGGCACTGGTATTGAACCAGTACTGTGTGTACATTTCACTTATTGTGATAACACAATTAGAAACAATGATGGGGTGTCCAGGTGGTGGGCTAGATCCCCTGCCTACCAACACGAGGGTCGTCCTGTCACTCCTGTGTTACCTCCGGCTTGGTCTGGGGCGTCCATACACGCACAACTGGCTGTGTCTGCGGGTGGGAAGCTGGAATGAGGGTATGTGTCCTGGTCGCTGCACTAGCGCCTCCTCTGGTCGGTCTGTTCAGTGGTGAGGGGAACTGGGGGGAATAGCGTGATTCTCCAACGCTCTACGTTCTGCCGGTGAACCTCCTCGCTGTCATCGGAGGAAGCATGTCCAAGTCTACAGAGCTCCCCAGATCAGCAGATGGAATAGTACACTTGGGGAGAAAATGGAACGGGGAATCCTGGGGAAAAAATAAATAGATAAATAATTTACAAGAATCCCATGCTGCATTTAGGTGATAATACAGAAATCAGAATGATCGTTTCGACTTTCCTAATCCCTTTATTCACCAAGAACCTACCAGCATTTGTCTTGGTGGCATACTGTTTGCTCGACATACAATAGGGAATAGACTGTTTGTTTTGATTACATTGGGAACTCGTGTGGTTTTAGCAGACCTCAGCTTCTGATCTGTTCTATTTTTATTGATGTTGCTTCCTCTTTAGGAGTCGGTGATGCTGCAGTTCTGCGGCAACAAGCTGGATAAAAAGGACTTCTTTGGGAAATCTGACCCTTTTCTCGTCTTTTATCGCAGTAACGAAGACGGCTCGTAAGTTGACAAGCAATTTCCCCGTGCTATTTGTAGATATTGGAAGTATCTATCTCTATTTCTGTGCTTTTCACACACACACACACACACACACACACACACACACACACACACTGAAGAACATCAGCTTATAATGCATAGAGACACATAGAGTAGCAAGATTGTTCACGCTCCAAAAAGCTCCCATACGGACGATGTAAGAGCTAAACTGTCTCCTTGATGTTACATCATAGCCATCCATAATTCTCTGTGCTTTATGCGACTTATACTGTCCAGCCATTAACAAAGAGGAGCTTATACTGTCCGCAGATGAATTGGAGTTAGATGCTTTTATTGAAGTCGACTTCAGCGTCCTGCACTTAACACATTCTCTTTTTGTGCAGCTGGGTATTTGTTGAAGCCGTCTACATGTTGGGCCGCAGGCTAAAACAGCAGCCTGCTGCGGCTACAGAGAGAGACACTATAGCTGCTACAGGCTAAAACAGCAGCCTGCTGCGGCTACAGAGAGAGACACTATAGCTGCTACAGGCTAAAACAGCAGCCTGCTGCGGCTACAGAGAGAGACACTATAGCTGCTACAGGCTAAAACAGCAGCCTGCTGCGGCTACAGAAAGCCACACTATAGCTGCTACAGGCTAAAACAGCAGCCTGCTGCGGATACAGAGAGAGACACTATAGCTGCTACAGGCTAAAACAGCAGCCTGCTGCGGCTACAGAGAGAGACACTATAGCTGCTACAGGCTAAAACAGCAGCCTGCTGCGGATACAGAGAGCCACACTATAGCTGCTACAGGCTAAAACAGCAGCCTGCTGCGGCTACAGAGAGAGACACTATAGCTGCTACAGGCTAAAACAGCAGCCTGCTGCGGCTACAGAGAGCCACACTATAGCTGCTACACAACACATCCTCACACCACACTTACATACCCAAAATGACATACTGTATGAGCGAAACGGTGTGTGCAAGTGATACACCTCGCGTTGGTTGATTTGTTTAAGTTTTGGTTATGTTTAAACGTTGGTTATTATTTGCCAAAGTTTAAAAATTTCAACTCAAGTAAATGGGCGACGAGGCGAATATTGTGTCATTCACACCACGGGAATTCACGTCACTTGCCTCGTTGCCGAATGCATTGACATTGTATGTAATCTTGTGCGAATTTGCAAAAACTGCCCTGGTACGAATGCCCAGTCTCACTGTCGTTATGTTAAAGACCGCCAGAGGATGCCGTTACTTCCTGATTACAGCCCCAGACTCTCGCATAATGCAGCGCACGCATGCACTTACTCACACGACCACAATAGGTCGGATTCGTAAACATTTGAACCTGCTTGTAGATAAAGCAATGTTGTCGTTTTCCTTGCGAGGACGGCCTGTGAAGAGAACGCTTTTCAGCCAAGGAGCACACTTTCTTAAATACTCCTACATCCCAGTCATTCCCTTGTTAACACAGAGAGGTCGTACACACACACACACACACACACAGGACTGCTTTGATCTTCAGGTAACATCTGCCCTGTGTTAACAGCTTTGTGTGTGTGTGTGTGTGTGTGTGTGTGTGTGTGTGTGTGCCACAGGTATACCATCTGCCACAAGACAGAGGTGGTGAAGAACACTCTGGATCCAGTGTGGCAAGCCTTTAAGATTCCCGTCAGAGCGCTGTGTAACGGAGACTATGACAGGTAGGAGGCAGAGATGCTCACAAGTCATTTTTTGCAAGTCCAAGTCAAGTCTCAAGTCTTTGAGCTCAAGTCCAAGTCAAGTCTCAAGTCTTTTATGGATGAGCGTTCTATCATCTGCTGGATGCCATCCGGTCTGCTTTGAACACTGCATAGCTAAAACTAAGGAATTCAAAGCATGTAGCCATGTACTGTATTATCCTCACTCCTTATCTATTAGAATACAGTATCAGCATTGATTGGATGACATCAGTATAGATTTGTCAGTATAGAATTAGATTTATAGATGTTAATGCACCAAAAAAAAAAAAAAAAGATTGTTCACAAGTCCCAAAACTCAAGTCCAAGTCAAGTCTCAAGTCTTTGAGGACGAGTTTCAAGTCAAGTCTCAAGTCACTGTGAGTGAGACTTAAGTGCGACTCAAGTCCAAGTCCCAAGTCCAAGTCCCCATCTCTGGTAGGAGGCGCACTGATGGATCCCACAGAGACATTATGCAGATGGCAAGGGCTTTACCTGGTCTTCATGTTTTCCTGCACTGAGAGCTATTCACCTTATGTTGCCCCGCCCACTTTTTCTCTTCCGTGTCGGACGCAATAGACCCTTTTCACGGGGGTCATTTTGTGTCGAAAAGGCAGAATAAACACAGGTGCAAGCAGAACACTAATGAGGGTTTCCAAATTCCAATCATGGAAGTTGGAAACCCTCATTAGTGTTTTGCTTGCACCTGTGTTTAACCTGCCTTTTCGGCACAAAATGGCCCCGTGAGAAGGGTCTATTGTATTCGTTTTTCCGGTTCAGAGTTAGCCGGCCGGGTTGCATTGTAAACATCGATAAACCGTAAACTATGGATGAAGTTTGGCAACATTCAGCAGCTACACTGCGGCCAGTGTGGCCAGCTTCAGTGACATGCTCATAGCGTTACTGCTGCGAGGAGTGACGGCATAACGTTAGTTACAATTAAGCACGTCGACAGTGTTTTCTCACTGCCAGCTGGGTTGACAGATACTAGCTAGTCCGACCGGTCACAGCCAGCACTCGTCACTGCTTGTTAAAAATGTCCAAATAGGCGTTATTCTGATAAACTGGTCACATATTTGGATGTTACATTCTCATCCCAAAAAATATTAAAACTTGATACGTTGTTTTTTTTGCTTGAAAACAGCTTTTTGGCAAGTCCAAAAATTGCCGGCTACCGCAAGTGTGAAAGCTTTCTTAGCCTGGGGCTAACAGCTCCATTAGCCCCAGGCTAAGAGAGACATGAGACATTTGATCATATGACTCTAGTTCATTTGCATTTCACCTCAGACAAGACAGGACACTGCTTTTAAGTCTGAAATTGACCTAGCTTTGCTAGAAAGTTGAACAACATTTCAGCTTTTCGGCAGCTAGTGCACTGCTTGATGACATGACTAGGGTGGCTGTACAGTACAGTAGTAAGGATTTTGAACATTTTGATGAATCAAAACAACCACAATCCCATTTAGAAACACAACAGCATGCTGTGAGCCTCTTAGAGTTCAAAATACTTAATAATACTTGATACCAAACACTTAACTAGCCTAGTGATGTCATCAAGCAGTGCCTCAGTTGGTGAAAAGGTGAACTGTTGTTCATCTTTCCAGCAAATCTAGGTAAATGTCAGACTTGAAAGCAGTGTCCTGTCTTTTTTTGTGAAATGCAAATGAACTAGAGTCATAATGATTAAGTGTTTCATGACCCCTTTAATCCTGGCTAAGTGTAGTGTGAAAAGCCCTAACTGTAATCCCCAAGTGTGAGAGACTTCCCCTACTTAAGGCCGCGTTCTGCATCTCCCACGGACGAGCTGCCAGCCTTTTAAGCAGAAAGACTCTAAATCAGTGGCGCTAATTGGTTTTTTAATGGGATTTCCACCACCTCCTCCACCCTCCCCCCTCTGCCCCTTCTCTCTCCCCCACAGGAGCATTAAGGTGGAGGTGTACGACTGGGACCGAGATGGAGGGTGAGGGAACATGCTCTAAAGTGATAAGCTGTGTTCTGCACTGTGTGCTGATGGTCCTGATGCTGCATGTCAAGGTTACACTCCTGCTGTTGTTTTAGTGACACACAGCTGCCGTGAGGGAAAACCACACAGAAACTGCTATTTTAACTTAACATTAACTATTAATGTTTCCTGAACCACCATTGAAATCCGGAGAGAGAGTTGAAGTCATTCAGGGAGTAAATTTAAGATGTCGTGTATTATGTCCAAGAAGTTAATGCAACTGTTGCTTTTGAGGAAATCATTTATTTAAATGTTTTAACGAAGAGTTTCCGCCAAGAAATCTGTTGGGTCTAAGATGCATTTAGACAAAGTTGAGAAATTTGCTGTTTTTTCAGATGGCTCCACCCCCCCTTCCCCCCTCCTCCCCCATTCATTTTATGTTTAAGGACGTTTTTGGTAGCCTGGTAAACCATCCGGGCACATGAACTCACATTCTGTTTCGTTCTGCGAGACCGTCTGGCCTCCGGCCCAGGGTGGGCATTTTCAGAATCCACAATGTGGACGGGCCAATCAGGGACCTGCCTCGTCATTGATATTGTAACCAGCCAATCAGGAACGCCGCTGGCAAACTGCAATGGCTGCCTCGGTGGCTACCAGGCTCGAGCAGTAATGTCAACTTCCGTCGAGTTTACACAGCCATAAGTGCAGGTAATGCAGAAATAGACTCAATAACAACAATTAAACAAGAACAGCAATATGCAACCGCGGAGTTTCTCGGCGGAAAAGCTGTGTGGATTTGGATTTGACTGGATCCGACGCTGATTGGCTGAAGGACTGGCTACTTCCACCCACTGAAATGACTGTGCACAGCTCGGAGTCCAGATGGATTCACAGAATGAAACATAATTTGAGTAGGTGGTCCTTTTTTGCAATCTTATTGACTTATGAAATTGTGCACTTGCATATTGGCAAATAAACGGTCAACTCAATTTGTTCCAGTAGGATTTGTTGTAATTTATTTCCTGCTGGTTGCTGGCAGAAGAGTCTGTCCCAGGCCAGTCCATCTTTCACCCCTCAACTGTTAATTGTTGTACGATGTGTTTATTTATTACTGGTGCCGTGGTTTCTGTGGGGTCTATATTTTCTCCTACTGCTGGCAGGCAGCATGGTGCCAATATTTTCTCCTGCTCCAGACTGCATACACCATTATTTTCTGATCAAACACTCAGTTTTTCTCGCTAGGAGTGCTTTAGAAAGAATCACCCAGTCATGGGCTCCCATAAATCACCTACGGTGGCCCGCAGGGGACAGTAGGCCCATCGAGGCGTGAATATTTCACAGCTAAACAGAAAAAAAAGGTGAACAGGGTGAAATGCAGAAAAGGGGGCATATTTTGCCCCCCTAAGTTTTTAATTTCACAGGCATTTTATGAAATTGCAAAGGCATATTTTCCCTTAGCTGCCCTAATATCTTGCCCTGGTTCCAGCTGTGCTGATTATTTCCATCAAATTATTCAATTGGTTGCCATGCACACTCCTCTGGTAACCAGGCTGGTTGCTATGCACACTCCTCTTGTAACCAGGCTGGTTGCTATGCACACGCCTGTGGTAACCAGGCTGGTCATTTTGAAGGGGTTTTCTTATGTGATGTGCGGCCCACGGTCATGTGCACATGTGTTCATGAGTGAGGCCACGGTCATGTGCACATGTGTTCATGAGTGAGGCCACGGTCATGTGCACATGTGTTCATGAGTGAGCCCACGGCCCAGAGTTATAGTGGCCAGAGCCATATAGAGAGAGGGAGCTCCAGAAAATGGCTCTTGGTGGCTTCTAAAGAAAATAATTATTTAAAATAATAATTTAAAACTTGATAATTCCAAGAGTGGTTTTTATCTTTGAGACACCCAGAAACATTTTCCTGGAGTTTTACAGCTGCTTCTTTCCTCATGTAAGTGGACGGGAAAAACTGTTTCTGGGCCGCAGCGCGTCGCATGACTTGCAATACCGAGCTTGGCCACCATGTTCAATTTGCTTCACGGCCCAGAGCTGTTAAAACCATCCGGATCACGTATACTCACATTCTCTCTCGCTCTGCGATTCCATCTGGCCTCCAGCCCGCCCCAGTGTTTTCAGTGGGTGGGAGTACTTGCATTGACAGACAACTCCTTCAGCCAATCAGCGTTGCCAAATCCAGTCCTTCAGCCAATCAGCGTCGGATCCAGTCAAATCCAAATCCAAATGTAATAGCTGCACTTATGGGTGCACAGTATAAACTCTACGAACGTTAACGTTACTGCTCGTTGCTTCGGGAGCCGCAGAGCCATTGGAGCAGCCATTACTGATTTGCCAGTGCCGTCCCTGATTGGCCGGTTACAATGTCAACTACGAGGCAGGTCCCTGATTGACCCGTGGACTTTGAAATTTCTGAAAACGCCCACCCGAATGTGAGTTCATGTGAGCGGATGGTTTAACCAGGCTAGAGCTGTTCCTGATGGTTTTAACTTGACATAAACATTCTAAATTGCCCCTAGCTTACTTCCTGTAATACAATAGCTGATAGGAAATAAGCTAGGTTTCAAATTCAGCATTCTACAACGGCATGAGTGAATACTGGATTCTGATTGGCTAGCAACAGTGGTAAATACGCCAACAATCTACAGTTCGGCTCCAACCGCAGTATCACTCCGCTCCCTGATGCTGACTCCGTTCCCTGTGCTGACTCCGCCCACTGTTAGCCTGTCAGTCTGCAAATCTTCAACAAGGAAATGGCCGATCTGTAACAAGGAAATGTCCGATTTCGTAGTAACGTTTGATTTACTGGGTGGATTGAGTTTTGAGCAGTGGTTAGATGAAGATGAAGGTGAAGTGAACAAAGAACGACATGGTGAAATTGGGGAGAGAGAACTGGCTGAGCTTGAGTTGTCACGTGTTCGGACTAGCGGGAGGTCGGACTAGCGGGAGGTCGGACTAGCGCCCGGACCCCGAACCTGGGACTGTCAAACAAACAAACGCCCTCTGCCGTCACCAGATATCAACACACCACCACCAAAACGGGCTGCTTTAGATAACTGTTTAAATAACTGTACTTTTACAGGCAATGTATCAATAACTGTGAATCCCGTTAAGGAATAGGTTAGTTGTTTTTTGGCTCAAAGGCAACTAAATGTTTAGTGCAATCATTGATCTTGTGTATGGAACTATATTCTGTGGCGGAAGGATAAATGTATTCTGAAACCAGTAATGATTATAAATAAATGAATTGGATGTTACAATTGTGTATTTTTTATATTATTTGGTAGCTGTTGTAGAAAACAAATTTAACACTTGAGGTCGGGGGTTGTGGGCACATTTACCACTGGTACAGGGTTTATAGCACTCGGCTTCGCCTCGTGCCACAACCCTGTACCAGTGGTAAATGTGCCCACAACCCCCTTCCTCTCATGTTAAATTTGTTAAATAAGCCCCAAGAGGCCATACAGTGATTTTACAACAGCTAAGAAGAGTTGTAAAATCACTATTTGATTGATTTGATTGAAACGATTTATTTCAAACAGTTAAAACAATGCATAAAGTGAAAAAAAACAGTAAACATAACAGTCTAATAGACTTCATCAAAAGGAAAATACGTAAACGCAAACATAAAAAAGGTGAACTGTTTGAAAAGGGGCAGGAAGAAGCCTAGGCTTATCGAGTCCTGCCCCCCAATCATTCATAAACAAAATCATACATCCCTATATTATATGCATATCCCAACTTTCACGCTCCTCCCCACATGCTCATGCATACACATACATACTGTACATATATATGCATGTATATACACAAACGTACACACACACTATAAACCCACAGCCTCATACAATTCCATGAAAACCGTATGTAGCTTCGTCAAACACCTACATGTAGCTACTTCACATGACATCAAACACCTACATGTAGCTACTTCACATGATCAGAGGAGAGAACCTACATGTAGCTACTTCACATGATCAGAGGAGAGAACCTACATGTAGCTACTTCACATGATCAGAGGAGAGAACCTACATGTAGCTACTTCACATGATCAGAGGAGAGAACCTGCATGTAGCTACTTCACATGATCAGAGGAGAGAACCTCCATGTGGGGGTTTCAGATAGGAAGGAATGTGACTTTGTGTTTTCATTTTTTCCAGTCACGACTTTATCGGCCAGTTCAGCACCAGCTACAGAGAAATGTCCAGAGGCCAATCTCAGTTCCACATCTATGAGGTGACATTCTTCACACACCTACACCTACACACACACACACACACACACACACACACACACACACACACACACACACACACACACACACACCTGATGTGTATCTGCAAGTCTCCTGACATCACTGTGGTGATCAGGTGTGATGTGTATCTCAAGGCTTCTGACATCACTGTGGGGATCAGGTCTGATGTGTATCTGGGCTCCTCACATGACTGTGGTGATCAGGTCTGATGTGTATCTGCAAGTCTCCTCACATCAATGTGGTGATCAGGTTGAGGAAAATTATGATTAAAGTGGAAGGCATCAGCAGTCAGCCATCTAGCTATCAATCGCTTGTGTGAAAACATGACATTACCTGCCGCTATTCATTGTCTTTTTCCAATTTCAGTGTCTTGCCAATTGTATAGGCTTTATCTTTGGCAGGCTAGTAGATCACTTGCTTGATGTTATAATATAATTTTCTCTTGTAGGTACACTGATCTCATATAGTCTACCACCCCTCTGAAATCCCTCTAAGGCCATGTTCACATTACAGGCAAATCCGATTTGCTGCTAAAGTCATTAATCATCATTATCTTGATTGGTTTCCCAAATCTGATTTGGGAGTGTGTCCGCACTGCCACAAATCTGATTTGGGCAAGTGTTCAAGTCGGATCTGTGTGTCCAGACCTCCATATGTGGTTTGGGACAAGTGACACAAATCAGACTTGGAGTGTCCAGACTCATAAAACCAATCTGGATAGAATCATTAATAGGTCACTAAAGTTCACAAATCAGATTTGGCCTCCTAGTCTGAACATGGCCTTAGTGACATAATTTTAATCTTCGAGGAAAAATACCAAATTTTGGGGAGTTCGGCCCGTCGGTCACCTTACCCAATATCTGAAGTGAGGACTGAGTGTGTCTCTGCTGTGCATGCTAACACCTTAGCATACAGTACCGTATGTTAAGTCAGCGGTTCTCATACACAAAAATAATATTAAGCACGGCAGATTTCAACCTGTTTTTTAGACTCGGGGGCGGGGGGGAATTAGACCAGAAAACCCCTGTGCCATCAAACATTCATTTTCTACCTAAATAAATATATGACACATAGTAGTAGTTTATTGATGTGCTCACCTGTTACAATGGCTATTTCTGAATCTTTTCTAATTTTCTTTTCAATTCATTCGCCAACAGGTTAAGATGGAGATAATTTCACCAAAATTCAGTATTAATGGCGGGCCACTTAAAAACGGCCCGCGGGCCGCAGTTGGCCCATGGGCCGTAGCTTGGCCACCCCTGGAGAGGAAGTAGACAGTAAAGAGAGAAGAGGCAGAGAGAGAGGATGACAAGTGACATGTCTTGAGCCAGATTTAAACTACGGCTGGGCGACTGGACAAATAAATCAGGGATTGGTAATGGACTGAATCTGTGGCTTGTGGAAATTCCTTTGCTGATTTAAATTGCCTTGATCTTTGGTCATTTAAAATGTGTGGGACACTCTAATGGGGAATGACATGCAGGATGGAAAATGCTGCTCATGTTGATTTAAAATGTATTTGGAGCCGAGACATTTCCCAGAGCCTTCCTCAGGGTCACTGCTGCTTCTTCCTCAGGGTCACTGCTGCTTCTCCATTTGTTTAGCACTTTTGTTTTTCTTGACTGTGACATCTCACACAGTCATTTGAATTGTAAAGAACATCCACTGGACAACAAGGCCCTGTGTCTGTCCACTCCCACGGTATACAAGCTTTTTACACATACCATCTTAGTCAATACTGCATCAATTAGATCTTAGTCAATACTGAACCAATTTAAAACAAAATGTGCTCACATGACAGTTATACATAAACAAATGCGAAAATAGGGTCCAGGTTGAAACATTCCGAAATCTCCTTTAAACAAAGATAAAACAGAAACCCAACTGCATAAACTTAACATAACATAACATTACATAACTTAAACCAATTCAACCTCTTAATAAACCATATAGATGTCCTTAGTCTCTCTAAAGAAATGTCCTTTATAGTGTAACAAATTTGGTATGACAGGAGTCCAGCTGGGAGCAGCACTTTGCGGTGGCTGCCACTGTAGACCTGACACATAACATTTGTGGAGAGGATGGGGAGAGCTTATCTGTCACAGATGCTTATGGAGGATATTGTCCAGATGTGTTTTCGGTAACCTGCCAGATTCATCTCACAAGCATCAGCATCAGCATCAGCATCAGCATCAGCATCAGCATCAGGGAAAATACGTGTTCTTGTATCTTTGGGCCATCTGCATAGTAGTGACAGATACAAAGAAATGTGATGATGCCATTTTCCCTGGTCTGCAATACTGAGCTGGCAGATCTGATCAGAGTTTCTGCTCTGCCACAGATCTGAATGTTTACAGAGAGGATCTGTCAGCACCATGAGGCTTTCTCTATATTTCTGTAAAGCCAGAGAGTATGGGATGATACTCAGTAGGTGGAGATTTATCCCGCTACCGGCGCTTGAGGAACCCCCTGAGTCATACGTGGCCAACCTGACACACCAGGCAGTGTGTTTTCTCCCTCACACACCGCTGTCTTGACGCTTTACCTTAGTATGCTTTTGCCTGGTGATTAGTGACACTGTCCTGTTTACTGTTTTACTGCAAAGTCACAAGTTCAATCCTTCACAACTGTGTAATATTGATTGATTGATTGAAACGATTTATTTCAAACAGTTAAAACAATACATGAAGTGAAAAAAACAGTAAACATAACAGTCTAATAGACTTCATCAAAAGGAAAATACGTAAACTCAAACATAAAAAAGGCGAACTGTTATGACAATGACAAAATGACAATTGAAGCGCTGAGAAATCTCCTGAGAAACCTTCCGTGGTGTAAATAGAGTGTGTTTGGTAATCATTTCTCTCATCCCTCTAATTTGATTTGAACACAGAAGCAGAAGTGCACCTGTTGATTAATGGGACACAACAAAGTGAATTGCAGCTGCTGCTGTTTTCTCCACAGGTGCTAAATCCAAAGAAGAAAGGCAAGAAGAAGAAGAAGTACCAAAACTCAGGAACGGTGAGTCAGCAGTGAGTCAGAAAGTGGCATCATGGGACCTTGCAAGGCTATGTTCACACTGAAAGCCCTCTTGCTTAATTCTGATTGACTGCTCATATCTGATGTTTTTTGGATGACCGTGCATATTTGTATGTAACCCCGATCTGGTACCAATATGAGCTAACAACCATGTTGAAAAGACATGCATGCTCAGTGTAACAATAACAAACAAACAAAATCTGTTTTTGTACCTTGTCTTGTTTTGAGCACATTTGGGTTTTGGTAATGTGCCATGTTGTTTTGACTTGAATTGAGGCACCTCCATAGCCTGGTTCCAGACTCATGAATCGCGACCCATCCTCTCTTCATATTTGGTCGAGCGATTTACAGAGTCTGGTGTTGCTCTATTCAAGGACGATTTCTCGATCGGAAAAAATGATCGGGCCAGTCAAGTGCCTTGTGGCATTTTGGCAGAATAATATTTGTTGAAATAATTTCTTAACCAACATTGTCATTGCATAGAGGGATATTTCTCTCAAAAACAACCACCATTCTTGGTAAAATTTGTAAATCCGGATACATCAGTCACTACTACAAATGTATTAAAAAAAGCACAGCAGCTGTATCCTTTACTTTCCATTAGAAATGTATGGCATCATTGTCTGAAAAGAAGTCTCAAAACCAGGTGCTAAATTCACAGAATCTGCACATTCTGTAAAAAAAAAACATTGCCCTCTTCCTCTTCCTCTTAAACTCTAAACTTTTCCTATTTGTCAGGTGACGCTCCTGTCCTGCCTGGTGGACACAGAGCTTTCCTTCCTGGACTACATCAAAGGCGGGTAAGTTCAGAATAAATCTTCTCCTCTGCTCTGCTCTCCACTGCATGTTTCAGCAAAAACAGCCTAATTATAATTATTAAGCCGATGTATGTTGATTTGGGGATGATATCAAGGCATATGACTAATGCCATAAGAAAACAACGCCTTGTTGATGTGCAATCAGAGAGAGTGCGTGTACAGCTCTGCTGATGCAAAATAGACCAAGAGTGGCTCAATCAAAGCAGCCCTGATTTTCATGGCTTTAGGATATGCATAGCATTGCAATGCATAGCATTATGTGGCTACCAGGACAGAATTAGTGGACTGGAGAGAGAGACTGAAAGTGGCTGTTAACGTACTGTAGCTGTCTCATGAACGTCACAGCTTCAGGGAGTGATAGAGAAAATTTACATCACATTAGCCTTTATTTGGACAATCACTAGTTATTAATATATTCATATACATTTCCATTTTAGTTACATATAGTTATGACACAGTCACAGACATACTTCATATTTAGATGACCTGTGTACATACACAGATAAACATCATATTTGGATAACCTTTGGACATACACAGACAGACGTATTTAGATAACTTGTACCTTACATTTGCAGCTCCTCTCTATCGCACACTGTGCCCTGTCACCGTGCCACGGTGCTCTCTACAGGGCCAGAATAACAGATAGGTTGAGTCTACAGAGTGGCCTTCAAGTGTGCGTCAAGACATGTCATCTGATGTGTGTCCTATAAGTATCTTTGACTTTCTGTTCAATGTATGTAAGCCTGTGTATCCATCCGTGAATATACAAGAGTGCATCTCTTGCTCTTGGCCAAGATCTATGTTAAATACATCATATCAGACGACTTCTTCTGACTCCTGGCTCCATCATTTCATTTCAACTGGTTTCCTTCAAGTGGTTCACTGTTTACCTTTTGGCTGTGGAATTTCATTCTCTAACAGGGAGGGTGAGGGAATTACCTGAATGTGCTGCACAGCAAGGTGGAAGAGCCTATTCAAGAGCCCTTAAGCTTATTTGGCAGCACTGTTTGGACCTGTGACACTGTATGCTGGTTACAGAGCCTGCCTGGGCTGAGGTTGCTATGGCGATTAAATGGCTCGTTAACGGGTGCCCTGCCAGAGCACCCCCGACCCCCACTCTCTCTGTGTCTGAGGGAGAACGCCGTTTCCTCCCGACTTATGCTCGGGGAACAGCGTTCCCCTGCCTTACCCCCCATTTCACCACTTCCTGCAGTGATTGCAGCACCAGGCTTACTGTGTCATTTGTTGTTGGTTTTGCATGTTTTTTAGCGGGGGGGTTCTTATCTGGACGAAACCCCAGTGGAGCACACGGAGAACATGCAAACTCCACACAGAAAGGCCCCTTTTGATGACCCCACCCAACTTACTCAGTCTTTCTATGCCAGGGCCGCGGGAAGTAGGGGTGCTGCAGGTGCTGCAGCACCCCTAGATTTGTTCAATTTTTTTTATTTTTTTTTTTTTACAAATGTAATTAAAAATATTTTGCAGTGCACTATGTTCCTTTCTTGTTTAAGAATGTTTCGGGAAATGAAAATGTAGCCTATTTAAATAGAATTATCAACAATAACAATCAAGGAAGTTACATGCTTGTAGGCTAGAGAAGAAGAAGAAGCGCGCATGCACGCACATGTTGTGTTGAACCAACCAACAACCAATACGAATTGTTTAATCTGGCAATAAAGAAATGTGAACTTGACATGCTATTTTAACTCATTGAGTGCCAGCCACTTTTGGAAAAAGGATGCTCCCAGTGCCAGAGTTTCAGAGCGTTTTCAGTGATTTCTCGAGGCCCACAGAATATTGTGTGATATTACTATGTAAACACCGAACACGCCCAAAGAACGATGAGACTCTCTTCTATCATCAGCAAAAAAAAGTTTATTGATACCATTTTCCGTTCTTTAGTTATGAGCCGGAGAATATAGGTTGATTTCACCAAAAAGAGACATTTCAAATTAGAAGCTGAGATAATTAGCCTTTTGTGAAATGAAGCATTTCACTGACTCTGAAGCTAATATTTTCTGATGTAGTCACACCTCAAAAATAATTTCCTTCAATAAAACAGTGAAAACAAAGGAATTTTGTTTGGAAAAATAATATTTTTTAGCTGCAACCAGCAGCGCTGGCCCCTGCGTGCGCTGCTGGTTGCAGCTTCTTGCTGGTCTTGATTTACTGCTGGTGGGCATCAGATATTCTAGCTTGCGTTTGCCAATCCTGTCCTGCTGTCTGGGTCTGTCTGGGTCAGTGTTGTATGCTGCCCTGCGTGCCCCACCCCGCTCAACTGCAAACCCCACCTCCGTGGGAGTGTCTCTGGTGGCTCTCTGCTGCGTTTGCTCTGTACTGAAAAGTGCGCTACATCCAGCTTTTTTACAGCGTTCCGCGTGTATTTGTCACCGGCTCCCATGCTTCCAGTTGAGAATAATAACAACTCCACAAGTAATCATGCGGATGGGCTATCGCAGCGGACACGGAGGGGCTCAATTGTGGCAGCAGATTGGCTGCTGCAGGCACAGCTAACGTTATGCTTCATGCATATCGATGCATACGGATGCGATTTCCGTTTCCCCATGACTTCTTCTCTGTTTTTTCCTCGCCTTTCTGTAATCTGGAGAGCACTGTCGCCACCTAATGGGTCTGTAAAATAGCTTTTACACATTCAACATCCACCATACTTTCACAGGAGATGGATCAGGCTTTGATCCACGTCCCACCGTCAAAAAACGCAATTGACGACTTTAGTCGTCATTGGCACTGAACGTTACTATTTGAATTGATGACTATAGTCGTCATTGGCACTCAATGAGTTAATAGCCTACTCAAAAATGCACCTCCCACTATACAGCAAAGAGAGGAGTCAATGTTTCTTGATATATGCCATTCAGATCAGAATAATTAGTCTAGTCATTAAGTTTGCTGATAATATTTCTATCATGTTAAGTCTGTGTCATGTTAACTTGTGTATTCAGAGCAAATAGGGAGATATAGAGCATTATCATCATGCTATATATCTCCCTCTTTGCTCTGAATGAGTGAGAAAAGGAGAAAATACTGAATAATTACATCACAACAGTATCCTAATGTTAATTTAAAATGAGATATTCCTCTAAATATGGCAAAAAATTAAAACGTCCAAAAAAATGTCGGCGGGGCCCTTGCAATGGCAAGCTGTTCGAAAGCTCTAAAGCTCTAAAGCAGTGCAGAGGATGCAGACAGGATTACTGTACTCTAGTTATCGCTCCGTTCTGATAATCTAGCGGGATTGATAACATGCTGTGGTTATAATCTAGCAAGTTTGATAACACCAAATGTCTCCTTTACATGATTTCTTTCTCCCCCTTGTAGGACTCAGATTAATTTCACAGTGGCAATTGATTTCACAGCATCAAATGGTGAGTGTTTTAAGCAAGTCTTTGCTCTTGTCAAGTAAATCCCATAAGTGTGTTGGACAGATAAGACGTATCTGTTAGCTACAGTATCAGATCTCCTGTTTCTGCTCTATTTTATGAGTAAACAGGGTCTGAATCCTCATAGGACATTCTTTAATTTTCAAAGTGTAATGACACCTCTCCACCTTTATCAGCTGCAATGAAACCAAAAGTTAGACTATCTTTTACTAATATTATCATTTCTGTTTTGCTCAAAACTTCTATGCTCAGGATGATATTTGTCTTTTTGTCAATTTCTTCTGTCATGCTTGTGTGTCAGTGTGACAAATAGGCAATCTGAAAATCACTACACCCACATCAAATGAGTTCTTTCACCCTGCAGTCAAGGTTCATAGAGGCACAACGCTGAACTACATTGATCAATGACAGCAAAACAATTTAACAACTAAGAAAACAAAACCAAAAATTGTGCAAAGTAGATCACAGATGAGCAATCTTCTCCACTCAAGCTATTCACTCAGGCGGTAATGTATACGTAATACGTCATTTTGGAGAAATCTGTCAACATAGAATCATGTCAATGACCTTGTTTGAGAAAGGCTGAGGTAATACAGATATTATTCCTATAATTATGTCTGTTTGGTGGAGAGCAAACTGAAGGAGAACTTTTCAGTTTGTTTGTACCTGTGACTTTTCACAGTTACAGAGTTACTGATAGAAAACTGAGAATGTGTCAGACTGTGGCTCAATACTTTCTGAACACGTCAGAAATTAATACATCCACTTGAATTGAATTGAGTCTCACCACTAGCAACAGATCAATGGGTGACAGTGTCGGCAGGAGAGACACATTGCTGGGTGGGCATTACATTTGATACAACATACTGCCCCCCCCAAACCCCCCTGCGCACCTCTCTCTCTCTCTCTCTCTCTCTCTCTCTCTCTCTCTCTCTCTCTCTCTCTCTCTCTCTCTCTCGCTCTCTCTCTCTCTCTCTCTCTCTCTCGCTCTCTTTCTCCCTCCCTCCCCACACACAGACGCACCATGAAATGCACGGGAGATAATAAGCAATGCCATTGGAATCATGTAGTAAAAAGGCTCACATGGACGTATAGGTAGGGTTATAGGGTTAGCAGCAGCACACAGCTGCTATAAAATATGGATTTGTTTTTCACTCACCGAGGAAAGTGTTAGTAGGCTAACGTTAATTACTCCTTGCAGCCGTGGGCTTCATACGTCATTTTTTATTTTATTTATTTTTTCTGATTTCCCCACCATTTTCTCCCCAATTGTACTTGGCCAATTCCCCCTGCTGCCCCGGTCGCTGCCCATCTGGGGAGAGCTGTAGACACACACACGCTTCCTCCGATACATGTGCAGTTGCCAGCCGCTTCTTTTCACCTGACAGCGGGGAGCTTCACCGCTACACTACCCTTCATATGTCATTATTACATCCAGGTACAATTTGGTGGAAGTCTTTTACCAGCAGTACAGGGACAGTCTTGCTGCGGCCACAGTGCACCGCAGATGAAGCTGAAAATGAGCTTTCTAACTGCAGGTTGTTTACAGGTACAGGTAGGCTACAGGCTACAGGTAGGCTACAGTCATTGATTGATGCCCCTCCCACCTGTAGTAGCCAATGACAGACTGTTTTCTGTACTGTGGAGGCTTTTTAAACCACTTGTAATCTTGCCACTACTGTTTTGACTCCAATCATCACCTTATTAAAATATGTTTCCAGTGAATCGTGTGCTCCAGGCTCCTCTTTGGGTTCACCCATTGAACTGTTGTTGTTATATACTGTCCTGTTCTGAGAACACCGACCTCCCTCTGTGGAGGGGCTGAAGCTCAAGAGACTCCTTCTACTTTAGTCTCACTACTGTCTTTGGTCTAACTACATGTCTTTCATGATTCATTCTTATCTGTCCCTCTGTATCTGCTGATGCCAAAAACAAAGAGGAGACAAATGAAACAGACCATTTCTTACTATTATAATTCCTTTTTGCTCCAAGCTTTGTTGCATATCTTATATTTTAATCCTCACTGTGAGACGTTTTCCCAATAGAACGTTTCTGGTTTATCCTCAGATTGAGTTTTAATTAAACAAACATTTCTCAAAGATAGAGCTGAGCTCTTGTCAACATGTACATGTATTATAGGGCTTTGGAATGGTAATGACAGATTTTTTCATTCTTTCATGACCATGACGTTCATGATGTTGAAGGTCAGCAGCTAGCTAACTAGTTTACCTAGATACGTAGCTACAGGCTACAAATGGCTATTGAACTTGGAATGTCAGCTACTGTAGCGTACTAGCAAACTGGATAAATGAGTGTTGTTAAGACTGCATTTTGTCAGTGTCAAAGCGCGAGGCTTCATACTGTAATATTAGCTCCGTCCTCTCTTACCTCGTCTTCTTCACTGGGCTTCAGTCAGTGTTGCCAACTTATTTGACAAGGAAAGTAGTAGCTAGATGTGGCCAGATGACATCATAAACTCATTTGCATATCAGCCCCCTCTCTCAGCAGAAGGAGGGGTGACGCCGTGTATGAGAAGTGCTGTGATCATCAAACCTCTTTGGATTTGACAATAAGTACATGTAGTGCAAATCAGCAGCTGTGGCAATTGTCACCAAATTCTTTTGGGGTCAACACATTTAAGCCACTTCTTAACATGCAGTGGAATCTGTATTATAACCCGCTCCTAGCCGGTTGGCCTGCATGTTAAACAACAATTAGCCGGCCTACGCGCACTCCCGCGACTCCGTATCTTATTCACCTCGGCCACCGGTGTAAGATCCGCTTCCACGCGAGCGCAGCTGTTGTTAAACAGTGGCAGGTCATTATCCGCAGATCCGTCTTATGTGGGCGGGTGGTGGTAGTTTATTAAAGGTCCCAATTCGTGCAGCTGTAACCTCTTAAAAACGTGTGTCTCTGGTCCATAAAACATGATTCTGGATTAATCTATCGAAAATATAGCAACCCCGTTTGTTGTGACGGAGTTCTCACTTCCTCATCTGGTCGCTTCCCAAGAATGGCCTGTTTCTATAATATATTCAGAACTAACAGTTCCCATTGGCCGCTGAGGGAGAGCCCGCCCCAGGCTCCCAGCGGCCAATCAGATTAGCGTCTGTGGACCAGCACGCTAGGTTGCGAGTTATCGTTAACTTAACGGTACTACGCTAAAGAGGACATCTCAAAATGCCTAGACTTACCGAATGCACCTCTGCAGTTGCTGGATCACGTACAGTTGGCGTCGCTCCAGCTAGAAGTGTTAATTTTGTGGCTATAGACTAAATGGTGCAGGTAGCTTGTGTGAGAGGGACCCGCGCAGTATGCAGGAGGAAGCTAGTGACGTCGAAATTCCCCCAAGATTCCCCTCTGGGCAAACGACGCGTTTGGGGGTGTGGCTTGGAGGAGACTGCTTGAGAGAGCTGTATAGGGACAAATCCAACTGTGGCAGTTCTGAGCGTGTGACCACTCATTACAGGGAGGGCTGACAGCAGTATATATGCATTTACAAGTAAAAACAGCTTTTGCACGGAATGGGACCTTTAATTAAATGAATCGTTCACGAGCAAACTCACTAATTGCATTCAAGGAAAGCCAACTTTATTTATAAAACACATTTCAATAGAAGTAAATTCACTGACTAAGCAGATCGATATGGTGTCCTACTAAAATTGGAACGATACACGACCTCACGCATACTAAAATTGGAACGATACACAACCTCACGCATACTAAAATTGGAACGACCACACGCCAGTCTTCTCTGTATCGTTCCAAGTGAGTAGGCTATACTAAAATTGGAACGATACACGACCGCAAGCCAGTCTTCTCTGTATCGTTCCAATTGATCGTTCCAACCTGATTTAGCCAATTCTATTGTGTAAATATCCTGCTCTCTCTGGCCTGACATGATCCAGAGTTCATGTTTAAAAGGCACTTTACATTGTTCCCTATGGATAGAAAAAGTCGCGAGTCACTTCTTAGTATTAAGGTCAGCGGGAGGGTCTGAAAAGTTAGTCAATCTAGTTACAAAGTTGCCAACAGCAGCTTCAGATGAAAGTTTCTTACCCAGAAGAACTGGTTTCTCGGCTCTGCGAATTGAAGTTTAACCAATGGGATTATTTCTGTCCCCAGAGCAGCTCTGCCTTTGAGAAATGTGTTGAACTAAAACCCCCCCCCCCCCCAGCCCCATCGTTTTTTCATTTCAATATGACTCACAGCCCAGGGGCGGCCCGGTGTAATTACGCTTTGATGCTGATGTGTGTTTTATTGTGTTCACCCATTGGGGTCCCAGGCAACCCGTCCCAGCCCACCTCGCTCCATTACATGAGCCCGTACCAGCTGAACGCCTACGCCATGGCGCTGCGGGCCGTGGGAGAGATCATCCAGGACTACGATAGCGACAAGATGTTCCCCGCGCTCGGCTTCGGAGCCAAGCTCCCCCCTGACGGACGCGTGTCACACGAGTTCGCCCTGGTGAGGAGACATACATCCAGCCAACCATTACAGTACATACAGTGGTGCAAAGTAACTAAGTACATTTACTCAAGTACTGTACTTAATGTTTAGGTACTTGTACTTTACTTGAATGAATTAATGAATTTTATTTGACAGATGTTTAAAATACATACGCTGTGGCCAAAACGCAAGGAATCGACCTATATACGTAGCATTTCTACGTAGGAAGTTGTCATTTTTTAGTTTTAGGCGGAAACTTTAGATCTGAGTACTTCTTCTACCACTACATACTGAACATACATATTCACATCCACCTGACCATGCATATGAATACAAACATTCATAGAAAAATCCATGAAAACTTCCATCCATGTATGCATGCATCTCTCCACCTAAACCTGCATACAAATATCTGCCTATCCATTCATTCTGACATTCCTCTATCAATCCATAAGATAAGAGGACATTTTACTGAACCCCGTGGGGAAATTGGACAGTTGCATCAGCAAACAGTAATAGGATAAAGCAAAGAAAAATAGAAAATAAACAAGAACAGAGCAAATGAGGTTTTATGTAAACATACTAAACCAACAGTTTCAGCACGAGCATATTAAGCAGAAAGGTGTAGATGAAAGTATGGAAATAAAAGAAAAAATATGGATTGCAGGAATAAGGTTTGCAAAACAGCAGCTGTAGATCTAAGTGAGACCCAAAAGAATGTGACATGATATAATAGTTTTTTCTTTTCAATATAAATTCTAGAATTTGTCTATTTTACTTTTCTATTTCAGGGTTCTAAAATCTGTATTTTATTCGTCTTGTTCTTCTGCCTGAGGCCTTTTTTCCCATTATGACACACCACTGTTCCTCCACCTCCATGTGTCTCTTCCCATGAGAGACAAACTGTGAGATGTAATGAGTGAAATGTGCTGTGAGAAGAAAGTGTGTCTATATAGCTTATTCTGTAGAGCTATATAGCCTAGAGGGGCTAATATAGACTGAATCCCAGCTAATCCTAAATCTTTTTTGTGAAGAAGCAGGGTTTAATGGGAAATGTGGTCTTAATGTTGAGTGACGCTAGCATTAACCTTAGGATGAGACCGAGGATACCAGTCATCTCAAACATGGTCTCATTTGTTTACAGGAACCAAAGCAACACAATTAATTGGACAATGTTATACTGATGTTTATACAACAGTTAGTTCTGGCCGAGCAATTTGATTGGACAAGAGGCATTCCATGAGTGCTGATATGGGACGAATCAGCGTGACATCACACTAACAAAACAATACTTCCGGGTGCCACTGTAGCAGAAACTAGTATGAAATAAGGATGAAAAGCTGTGCCAAACAAATACATTGAAGATTTCAGCTAAAAACAGGGTGTAAATGATGTATTTTCATGTCAACTTGGCATCTCAAGTCTTGTGGAGACTTGGATTATGCCAGGTGAGCCGTATAGAGACACTGCATGAAATAGGCCACGCCCATCATGGGGGAAAGCTCTCCATTCACTTCCACACACCAGGAGGAAAGCAAAGCACTCTCTCTCTCCTGATCTAAGACAATGTGTCATCATGCAGTGTCCTCCTCCACTTCTAGTTCTGGCGCAAACATATGTGTTTTGCCCGGTATTTATTCTTCATGCAAAGTTAAAATAAATATTCAATGACTCGTCCCTAAAGTATTCTTTATAGAAAGGATTTCATTTTAAAGGTTTCCTGTAGATATCTATCATATTTTTGAATGCAAGATGGGCTTCTATTTCCTAAAGGGACTGTAACCGTCTAATGACCAGCTGGCCAGCTTTTTTTTATGTCATTGAACGTGCTTATAATCCTGTAACCCTGAAGCTATTGCCGTCCAAACAAGTTGGGTTTTGTTCATTCTTCAACAACTATAGCCTGTTTTTTAATTAATTCAGTCTCAGGTGGAGAGCAGACCCAATGTTTTATAGTTTGTGATATAGCACAAAATTGGAAAGGAAATTCATCATTGAAAACCAGTGCTTATCACGAGTCAGATGGGACCAGAGCATATTAACTTTTGTGGTTAAGTGATGCGTGAAGTGAATGGTTTTGAGCCAGACTGAGCACAAGTGCTGAATGTAAAGTGGCTGCCAGTGTCTATCAGCTACACCGGCACCAAGACCTATCTCTGAGGAGGTCTTTATTGGAACAAGACCTATCTCTGAGGAGGTCTTTATTGGAACAAGACCTATCTCTGAGGAGGTCTTTATTGGAACAAGACCTATCTCTGAGGAGGTCTTTATTGGAACAAGACCTATCTCTGAGGAGGTCTTTATTGGAACAAGACCTATCTCTGAGGAGGTCTTTATTGGAACAAGAGATATCTCTGAGGAGGTCTTTATTGGAACAAGAGATATCTCTGATGAGATGTCTTATAGGAACATACATGCATTCATCCATCGGAGGAGATTGTATATGAACAGTTCACACAAAATGAAAATGATATAATCTATTCTCCTCCATGTCCGTAGAACATTGCAATTCAAGGGACCACCAAACACTCAGCAAATGACAGCAGCCTCTGTACAGCAGTTTCATCTCAGCCTTTTGCCAAATGGGGTCTAGTTGTTCTGGTAGAGTTCCAAAAAGGGCATCATACTGTAATGATGAGAGGTAAGGAGAGAGGAGCTGGAGCTATTTATTTCCTTACAATACAGCATGTGTTGACAAGTGTTCGCTAACAACTGGGCTGATTCGCTGAATGTATCCTTGAGACAGCGGTGTTGGTTGTTGTTAGGCCTTACTGCTGCAAAAAAAGTGCCTCAGAGATGGAAAGCTTGTGCATCCGTGCACACTATGCATCTCTGACTTGTGGGTTTGTGGGTGGGGGGGGATATGTTTGTATGTATATGATTTTGTAGGTGTGTGTGTGGTTTTTGTGGTTTTCTTCTTTTGTGTTGTGTTGGATAATGTGTTAATAATTTTTGTTTATCACTAAGTGTTAGCTAACAAGCTAGGAGCTAGCTAGCATCTGCAACTGTGTGCGTCATCCCCAGAGGGGAGACGTCGATTGACTGAACAGGCCAGTAACGTGGCGTTGGAGCCCAACTTCCCCAATCCCATGACTCACTGCGAGTCACTTGTGGTTTCTGTCCATTCCCACTAGAGTTCACTAGTGGTCAATTTGTCATCACCACAATAGAATAATTAGCAAATGTACAGTATCTAAAAAAATAAGAAATACATTATTATTATTATTATTATTATTAATAATAATAATAATAATAATAACACTCTTATGGAATGATTGCTGGAAGGACTCTAAAGAACATTTTGGGTTACTATACAGTAAAGGTTATGAACCACATTTGTTCATAAAGACTTCTGTGTTTTGGAAATATTGAACGGGCAGTTCCAGTTCCAAATTGAACAAGATGGATATAATATGTAGCAGCATGCCCTCCTCTCTCTCTGTGCAGAATGGTAATCCACAGAACCCGTACTGCAGCGGTATCGAGGGGGTGATGGAGGCCTACTACCAGAGCCTGAAGTCTGTGCGTCTCTACGGACCCACCCACTTCTCCCCTGTCATTAACCATGTGGCCAGGTAAGCCCCCCATAATCACAGCCATGGGCATGGAGCATGTAGCTGTAGGTAGACACAAACATCCACCATTGATCCAGTACTGTAGAGAGAGTTTGGGCCTGAATGCCGATGCCGATTAATTAAAAATGCCAATAATCGCCCGGCCGATTAATCGGTCTACCTGTAATATGAAGTCCCACCTCTCTTACAGTAATCAGATTAATATGAAGTCCCACCTCTCTTACAGTAATCAGATTAATATGAAGTCCCACCTCTCTTACAGTAATCAGATTAATATGAAGTCCCACCTCTCTTACAGTAATCAGATTAATATGAAGTCCCACCTCTCTTACAGTAATCAGATTAATATGAAGTCCCACCTCTCTTACAGTAATCAGATCAATATGAAGTCCCACCTCTCCTACAGTAATCAGATCAATATGAAGTCCCACCTCTCCTACAGTAATCAGATTAATATGAAGTCCCACCTCTCTTACAGTAATCAGATTAATATGAAGTCCCACCTCTTACAGTAATCAGATCAATATGAAGTCCCACCTCTCTTACAGTAATCAGATTAATATGAAGTCCCACCTCTCTTACAGTAATCAGATTAATATGAAGTCCCACCTCTCTTACAGTAATCAGATTAATATGAAGTCCCACCTCTCCTACAGTAATCAGATTAATATGAAGTCCCACCTCTCCTACAGTAATCAGATCAATATGAAGTCCCAGCACTGTGCGTGGGCCGCTCCACAGCAACCTGCGAAGCCCACAGGGGAAAAGGGCAGAGATTCAAAATAAATGTGCTAATAGCTCTGTCACCTCAGACAGGATCAATACTTACTGCAGTGGTACGGACACATGCAAGGACCACCGCCGGCCGGGGCTGTTAGAGAGAACCACTCGCTCTTTCTGTACGTGTCTGCACCCTGATTGATGTGCTGCCTTGAGGTGTGAGGAGAGGCGGCGAAAAGAAAAGAAACAAACGAACATTCACATGCACAGCCGAAGAACTACAATAGCCCTGTAATGAATAAACGGTAAATGTCACATTTCCCACCATTTCGCAAATAAACGAAAAATTAACTCCCGGATATGAGACGAAAATGTGTGCTGCTGCCTAAAGTGATAGTTGACATTTTTTAAAGTCTAGCCCTATTTGCTACTTACCAATGAGGATGTTGATTGGTGGAGTTCTTTCTCAGTACAATCCATTCTGTTCCTCATAGTAGGTCTGGAAAGTTGGGCAAAAACGAATGCAAGGTCAATGGGGTCACGCTCCTGTATGTACACGCTGACTGAAGCTCACTGAAATATCCGCAGTGCACACAACGTAAATTTCAGTTCAAATTTTCAGTTTCAATTTCAGTTTCAGTTCAAAATGTGAACTAAGAAGAATTTCAGTATTTTTCAACCTGGATGTTATTTTCACAATTTCTTATGTATAATTAACTTTTTTTTTTTAATTGGTGGGGTATTGACCAAGATTGCTTCGGCTGGCAGCCGCTTTGCACGCATGCCCCTGCTGCACTATTAAAACATGCTTGTTTTTGCCACTGACAAGATCATGTTATTCCATGGCAGTCGCTGTATGTTCACACCAAGGCGAAAGGAACGCTTGTATGAATTATTCGCTGAAAATCGCGTCATTTAAGCAGAGGAAAACTTGTGCCTCTCGCCTCTTTCACGCCGTCCGGAGCGAAATCTCATCTACTCACATGTTTGCATTGACTTTTGTAATCTAGTTGCACGAATATCTGAAAATCGCCCCGGGAGTCTCGTGAGAGTTGCGTTGTTGTTGCAGGAAGTCATCTTCGAGGGGGCAGCAACATTTACATGAACCACTATTATACAATAATAGGTGTGGTGAAAAGTGTATATTTTTAATGTGTATACTGTATATGAAAGAATGATAGAGAGATTTGATAACAAATAATAATGCTTCTACCAGGTCAGGTCAGCAACATTCACCCAATTTCTAGGAATACCCACCAACATATTATATTAAAAATATATATTTTTACTGACAGTGTAAATGACCACGCTCCCTGTTTCCAGATCGTGTCTCTCTCCTCAAGGTGACTAAGAAGCACTCCCCCCCCCCCCCCCCCCCTCTCAGTGTGCCATCCGCCCACACAGCCTGAGAATAGCTGCATTGTTCCACACTCACTTCTGTGGAGCATCCGACTTATTCACCCCGTTGACAGGAAGTCAAGTCAAAGTCAAAATGACAGCGAGTCAAGTCAAATTCCCAATAGTTTGCCGTTTGCACGTAAGACTAATATTCCTTCCAGGTTTATAATAGAAAACTGCTGTAACCCTTTACTTGACGTCACATTTTCCCATCGTGCTCCAGCTGAAGCTGAAACCAAAGAACCAAAATGGTGGAGGTGTAGCCCTGCTGCTGCTGCTGCGCACTGATGTTGCAATGGAGGGATAAATTGACTGTCACTTCTTATCAATGTACGTCCTTTGCTGAGACTGGAAGCTGTGTCACCCTGTCTCTGACCTCTGACCTCTCCATGCCAGGTATGCGTCTGCGGTGACGGACGGCTCCCAGTACTTCATTCTCCTCATCATCTCCGACGGCGTGATCACAGACATGGCCCAGACCAAGGAGTCGATAGTCAATGTACCTGAGCACTCTTTAATTCTCTCTCTCTCTCTCTCTCTCTCTCTCTCTCTCTATATATATATATTTATATTTATATTTATATTTATATTTATATTTATATTTATATTTATATTTATATTCATATTTATATACATACTGTATATATACACTCACTGAGCACTTTATTAGGAACAATATACTGATACAGGGTAGGGATACAGGATTTTGTAAACATTCCTTTGTTGACATGATATTCATTTAATTGTTGACATGTTTTGTTTGCTTCCTTTGTCAACATGATTGCCTCCCGTCATTTCTTCCGATTTATCAGCTGCAGATTGGTGCTGTGAACCTTCTGTGTCCACAGGTGCTCTATTGTATTCAGATCCAAGGCCACTGACGTGCTCTGAACTCATTGTCATGTTGATGCAACGGGTTTGACACGACTTTTGCTTTGTGACATGATGCATTATCATGCTGGAAGAAGTAGCCATTTCCAAGATGGCTACATTGTGACCATAAAGGGATGCACGTGGTCAGCAACAATACTCAGGCTGTGCCATTCAAACCATGATTGATTAGGGCCCAAAGTCTGCAGCAGAAATGGAGATTGAACCGACCAGGCTAATCAATCTAACTGTCCACTGCCCACTGCAGACCAGGCTATATGTTTTTCCAATCTAACTGTCCAGTTTGGATGAGGCTGTGCCCACTGCAGCCTCACGTTTCTATTCTTGGCTGACAGGAGCGGAACCCGACATGATGGTCTTCTGCCGTTGTAGCCCAGCCTCCTCAAGGGTCCACGTCTTGTGCATTCTGAGAGTCTTTTCTGCTCACTACAGCTGTAAAGAGGTTATCTGAGTTACTGAAGCCTTTCTGTTAGCTCCAACAAGTCTGGCCATTCTCCTCTGACCTCTGACCTCTCTCATCAAAAAGGCCTTTCTGTCCGCAGAACCAATGGGTGAAAATCCAAGGAGATCAGCCGTTTCAGAAATACTCAAAGCAGCCCGTCTGGCACCAACAGCCATGCACGTTCAAAGTCACTGAGATTACATTTCTTCTCCATTCTGATGTTTGATGTGAACATGAACTGAAGCTGCTGACCTGTATCTGCATGATCCTATGCATTGCATTGCTGACATGTGATTGGCTAATTGACAATTGCATGGATACGCAGGTGTACAAGTGTTCCTAATACAGTAAAGTGCTCGCTGAGTGTATATCTCAATTCAAGGGAAAGGACCTACTGTACAAATGCCGAAGCAGGATAATGTCACAAGTCATTCACAAATAATGATGGCAGATTAAACCATTCTCTTGTCTCTCTCTCTTTGTCTCTCTTTGTGTCTTTCTCTCTTGTCTGTGTGCATCTCCTTCGCACTGATCTCTCTGAAATTCAAAGAATCTGTGTTTGCAGGATAAGAGTCTGTGTTGCCAAAGCTTTTGCAAGAATATGATAAACAAACTGCTATCAAGCATAAGAAATCACAATGTAATAACAGGATAGTGCTGAGCAGAAGTCAATACTTCCCCCCCCCCCCCCCCCCCCCCCCATTGCGTTCGGCTCTCTGCCTTCTAATTAGAGTGATCAAAGTTAATGCATCTAACGATATCTGGAGCCTTGGCTGCCTGAGCTCACCGCTCCTCCAGCACGATGTTATTGTCAAGCGAGATTTGAGAGTAATTATTTACTATCCCGCGGAGAAGCTCATATCTCAGGCAGTTTGGCCATCCGTCTCATAACAATGGAAAGTTATGAAACGCTGAGAAAAAAAAACCTTCACTCATCGTTCATCACTCCAACTGTACTTTGCTGTCTCACCCGGCTAAGATTTAATAAACAATATTGCGATGCGGGGCGGCTGGTGTGTGGCTCGCGGCAGGGGAAAATGTAAATGGGAGTGATTTTTAAGCTGTCAGGCAGGGGGGAGATTTAGACAAAGTTGTAGATGCATGAAATTAAAGAACGTGAAATGAAAAAACTCCAGAATTGGCCACAGAAAAGGCTTCAGGAAAGGTAGTAACCCGCTGTAGAGGGCAGATGGTGTTGGACAAACCTCGTCAGTCTTAATGGTGACGTATTTCCCCAGTGAGCCTCTCTTCTTTGGACTGATAACATGTCATTAGTAATTGTTTTGTTATAGTGTTTGTTAAACAATTAAAAAAAAAGATTGTATAATTAGTACTTCACATTTGACTGACAGCCTGTGGCGTTTTAGATAACACATAGAGAAAATAAACTTCCTAGCTCTTCTTTGATGCTTTTTTTGATTGTTGCATCTATTCTGTCTCTTTCCTCCTTTTAAAGGCTGCATCTCTGCCCATGTCTATTATAATAGTTGGGGTTGGACCAGCGGAATTTGATGGTAAATAGAGTGACAACCGTGTGTGTTTGTATGTACAGTACTGTGTGTGTGTGTGTGTGTGTGTGTGTGTGTGTGTGTGTGTGTGTGGGTTTGTGTCTGTGCATGTAGGAGCGTGCATGTGTTTATGTGCACTCTGTAATCCCTTTCCTTCATATCTCTCCTCCCACATGGCTCAATCCTGTCTTCTGCAGCTGTCCTTTTCTTCTCTGTTCCATTCTCCATCTTCATCAACATTTGACCATCCCCACCTTGATGCAAATCCTCGTTTGTCAGAAGCAGATGTGCCATTCTCTAAAGACCACAGAACGTTATACTTTTTCCTCATAATATCTCACAGGTGCATTATTCTATCATTCCAATTTTTTGTAACTTTGTAAATCAATTTGTTCCTAATGATTTTATATAATTGTTTTAATTAGTGCTTTAAGAAAAATACCAGGACCAGGATACCAGAACTGTGGTCCTGGGGAACCCCAGGGCCCAAGTCAAAAGCACCAAATTCCGCCTATGCCATTTTAATAGATGGAACTATTTATTGAGTTCATGTTTGCCATGGGACCTGATTTAAAGTATCACACTATGTGTGTGTGTGTGTGTGTGTGTGTGTGGGTGAATTTTGAGAAGAAATAAGTTAACATTTTGCTATGATGGTTGTTTCTTACAGTAGTTTATTTTTGGGGTCCCCATGGCCTTCTTCCTCACCTCTCCTGTGTTGTTGGAAAGACGTTTGTGTTTCCGATCTGCAGATCAGCCCTCTCTGAAAAATCTGCAGATCAGACCTCTGTGAAAGCTCTGCAGATCAGCCCTCTGAATGATCTGCAGATCAGCCCTCTGTGAAAGATCTGCAGATCAGTCCTCTGTTAAAGCTCTGCAGATCAGCCCTCTGTTAAAGCTCTGCAGATCAGCCCTCTGTTAAAGATCTGCAGACCAGCCCTCTGTTAAAGCTCTGCAGATCAGCCCTCTGTTAAAGCTCTGCAGATCAGCCCTCTGTTAAAGCTCTGCAGATCAGTCCTCTGTGAAAGCTCTGCAGATCAGTCCTCTGTGAAAGCTCTGCAGATCAGTCCTCTGTGAAAGCTCTGCAGATCAGTCCTCTGTGAAAGCTCTGCAGATCAGTCCTCTGTGAAAGCTCTGCAGATCAGTCCTCTGTGAAAGCCAGCTCGCTCAGGATGAGCAATTAGCAAGTCAACGGGCCTCAACGATTATCACGCTTATGAAATCAATGTGCATGCTTGCATGATGTCCCTGTTGTGGTACACTTCATTGGCTCTGCTTACATATATTCTAGCATGTTTCCCTATGCGCTCATAATAGCTCCAATAGTGTGCGAGCTACAGTACAACCCCATGCCTTCACGCTCGGTGACGCAAATTCTGGTTACTCAGTCAGGCTGCGTTTTGCGTCGACAACCCCGCCAGGACGCTTGGCTTTGGCAGGTTTGTCGTGTTTTATCTACCGTAGCTTCGACACAGCCTGACTGACAGGGTTCATACACCTGGAAAGCCTGAAAAAGTATAAAAAAAATAATTTGATCCTTTCCAGGTCTTGAATAGTTTGTAAATTTGAAGAAGAAAAAAAAGTCTGGAAAATGTTGTGGTTCAAGTTCGATACACACATAATTACTGTATATAGCTTTTATGCTGTTGTAGACCCAATTTGAGTCGACAGTTTGCGCTGATGTGAAGAATAATGTTCAGATAGAGGGATGTTCTTATTACCCAGCCACTGTCAGCATGCATTATGTCAAATACCCTGCACCAAAATCACATCCAGTCAAAAACATCGGATCTGGGCAAAATATGGAAATCTAAAATAGAAACCGTGGAGGAACCCTGCCAATCATCTCACATATTCTGATATTTGTGGCTGTGAAGATCAATCTTCATCTCTACAGTGATATGACCTAGTTAGCAGGACAAGATCAGATGTCTATCTGTGTAAATCATATTGAAGACCAGACAAAATCTTCAAAACAAATCAAGGTCTGGGAAAAATATGGCATTTTTAATTGAAAATGTGTCGGAACTCTTCACCGATGTACTTCCCTCCTCAGAGATGATCGAGTTGGATGGGGACGAGGAGCGAATCTCATCCCAAGGACGACTGGCCGAGAGGGACATTGTTCAGGTATGGACACGCCCGATGGGCTCTGAGCCTGTCCACTCAGGACACGGTGGAGGGGCTCTGAGCCTGTCCACTCAGGACACGGTGGAGGGGCTCTGAGCCTGTCCACTCAGGACACGGTGGAGGGGCTCTGAGCCTGTCCACTCAGGACACGGTGGAGGGGCTCTGAGCCTGTCCACTCAGGACACGGTGGAGGGGCTCTGAGCCTGTCCACTCAGGACACGGTGGAGGGGCTCTGAGCCTGTCCACTCAGGACACGGTCGAGGGGCTCTGAGCCTGTCCACTCAGCACAAAATGTGGGGTTTGTGATTAATGGAAAGAGGGCGTGGTGGTGGTGACCTTCTGCTGTGCTTTTGTTTCTGATCTCCCACTTTTTTTCTGCCTCCTTCCTGTCGGTGCTCTGTCTCTGTATCTAGTAGGCCAGACTGCCCTACAGCCAGGTCAACCAATCAACAGTCCAAACCCCCTGACATGTGCAAATCCTTAGCCAATCACTCAAAATGGTGATTATGATTGACAGTCAAACTAACCAATGACTGCTCCTGAATGACATGAATAATGTGACTGCACATTGACAGTTTAAGACTGACCGTTAATCTGACCAGTGACCACTCATAAATGACATGACGGTAACACAAGAGTTTTAGACTGACATTTAATCTGACCAATGACAGCTCACAAATACCATGATGGACCTGGTCGCCACACTAGCCAGACTCTTCCCTTCTGTGGTTCCTCCATCCTATCTGCAGAGTCCCTCTCAATCTTTAAGAAAAGTCTAAAGATCCAGCTCTTTAGTGAACACCTTCTCCCCTAATGGACTGGGTAACAAAACTCTTTATCTGGTGGTGCAGTGAGTAGTGCTGTCGCCTCACAGCTAGAAGGTCCTGGGTTCGATTCCTGCCTGGGAGGCTGTGGGCGCTGAAGGTGTATCTTCAGTGCCTACTGCCCAGGTGGGCTATTTCGTGAAAATGTTCTGCATGTTCTCCCCCTGCTCCCCTGGGGTTCGTCCATACAACATCGGTATGGGCCCCCACTAAAAACATGCAGAAGATCAGTCACCTGACCAGCGACGACGACGACAGAAGTTGGTCCCCAGGCGCTGTACTGAAAAGCTGCCCACTGCTCCTGGCTGCCCCCCGGAGGAAAGGCATGGCGCTGTACTGAAAAGCTGCCCACTGCTCCTGGCTGCCCCCCGGAGGAAAGGCATGGCGCTGTACTGAAAAGCTGCCCACTGCTCCTGGCTGCCCCCCGGAGGAAAGGCATGCCACGTCTGGGTCAAAAATGAGCAGAGACAGTGGGCTCTATTCTCCCCCTTGCCTGGAAGGGAATAATGTGATTGGTTTACTGGAGACCACCAATCCAACACTTGTGAATAATTCTAAACCTAAAAAGGCGTGGTTAAAGGGTTAGCGCCGCAGATTCTGCTGTTTAGCGCCAAGGAAAAATTAGGGAATGCGCCTGACCACGCCCACTAATAGGGAGCTAAACAGAACAGAACTTTAAATTATAAAATACCTCTCCTCTCTTTTCTCCTCCTCACGTCTTCTCCCCTCTGCTTTCATCTATTCTCTCCTCTCCTGTATGTTTTCTCTGACTCTCCTCTTGTCTCCTCTCCTCCTCCCCTCAGTTTGTCCCGTTCAGAGACTACATCGACCGGCGGGGGAACCACATCCTCAGCATGGCTCGTCTGGCCAAGGAGGTGCTGGCCGAGATCCCCGACCAGTTCCTGTCCTACATGAGGACCAGAGGCATCAAGCCCGGCCCCTCGCCCCCCCCTTACACCCCGGCCGTCCACCCCTCGGCCATCCACCCCCTCCTCACCAGACGGGTAAGCCGAATCTAAAGGCCCGACGCCCCCGCCCACACTCACCTTACACGAGCCCCCCACTCCCCCACCGCCGGGCCAGCCAATTGTGCCCGACTCTACTCTCTGCTTCTACTTCCTGGTCTTCACTGGAGGGTGAGCCTCACTCCCACGCTCTCATGTTGCACTTTTGGGAACTTTTTGTGGCGGCGAAGTGGACAATCGCAGCGGTCGCTTCCACTTTTCAGGAGGGACTTTCGACTCAGTGGATGAGGCGAGTGGAGTGGGGAGGTTGTGGGGTGGGTTGGTGTTCGGTGGGGGTTGGGTCAGAGGTCACCAAAATGAACCAGGAAGAGCGTCCAGCAGGAGCAGGACAGGAACTGACCAGTCAGACTGAAATGGTCCAATCTGTGGAGACATGAAACACTGTACATCTGTTTGCTATTTCTACTTCCTCTTCCACGTCTCTCTCACAAAACCATCTCTCTCTCTCTCTCTCTCTCTCTCTCTCTAAATGTTTACAAAGTCGAGGACTCAAGTGGAGACTTTTTTTCCAGGAGGAAACGTTTATACCGCTCAATATGAGATGCTGTCAGACTCATAAAATATTATGAAATGTTATGTTGCTGGTTTTTTTGGCCACAGAGACTCGGGAGGGTTTGCGACTTGTACAAAACAGTAGGTAACAGCGTGCGTGTGCGTTGTTGATTGATTCATTTCTAATGAAGCATGTGCTAGTTTTAGAGAAGCATGCAGTGTTGTCCTGCACTCAGGGCTTTGTTGATCCCCTGACACCACTACTGCCACGTCCCATTAAGACCCAAACCATAACCCCCCCTCAAAATCTTCCCCACTCGCTTCCCCGCTCTGTCCACTAGGGCTGCAACTAACAATTATTTTCATTATCGTTTAATCTGTCAGTTATTTTCTCCACTAATCGTTTCGTCGTTTGGTCTATAAAATGTCACAAAATGGTGACAAGTGTTCATCACTTTTTCTCCCAAATCCCAAGATGACGTCCTCAAACCTCTTCTTTTGTCCTGACAAACAGTCCACAACCCAAAGAGAATCAGTTTACTGTCATAGAGGACATGCAAACAGAAAATAATTATTCACGTTTAAAAAGCTGGAATGAGATAAAAAAAATTGTCTAACCGATTAATCGATTATAAAAAATAGTTGGCGTTTAACTTTCTGTCGATCGATTAATTAACTATTTGTTACAGCTCTACTGTCCTGCCTTGGCTCAAGAGGAGGTGTTGCTCCCCCTCTGGTCAAATGGAATACAGCAGGGACTCAAACCAGCCTTACTCTCTTGTCGGATACGTTCAGGCACCGTGTTCACCAGGGCTTCTGAAAATGTGGATCTCCAAAGGCGCCCAGAAGTCATAAACACGTCTTGCTGCCACACCTGACCGCGTGTTGCGTCACCTGACCGCGTGTTGCGTCACCTGACCGCGTGTTGCGTCACCTGACCGTCACCATTCTTTTTTTTCCGTCTCTCTACCTCTCACTTTGTTTGGTGTTGCCAAAAAATGTGTTGTTTAAATAACAATGTGTTGGTATGTTCCAGTAGAGTTCACAATTTGACCTTTCTCACTAAGTATTCATGAAATATTTGCCAAACTGTAAGTTGAGAATTCTACACCTTGGTTGCTATCAGATCAGGTGGCTCACTCACACCTTTGTGGTAACAGAACACTGTGAATATCTGCACAGAAAACAGTTCACCAGAATAGATTAAGAAGCAAAGATGCTTTTTGGTCTTTTAACATTTGTATAAGAGCTCCTACTCAGAGAGCCCCTTCAGATATTAAAATAGTGAAGAGCAGCTGTTTCTTGTCCCAGCATTGTCACTAAAACCCAAGTTCAAAACTAGAACATGAAGTTTATAAGCAATGCATCTAATCCTCTAATTACTCAAACCCAAGTCTCAAACTCAAAACAGCTAACTGCACTGTCACTTTGAGCCACGTTTTCAGGGTGAGGCTTAAATGCAACCCTACTGTTTTGCCCAATGTTAATGTACAGTATATACAAATTTAACCGTTTCAAAAAGCACAAACCATTTCACATCAGGACAGTTACAGACACCGGACCCATGTCCCTTCTTACTCTGCCTCATGTAAATGTGTCAAGAACAGTGTGTATACATCGTACTCTGCATCTCTGTACTACAAACTGTCAATCTTAAATATTCTCTGTACTATTTAGGATGCTATTCAGTCAAGTAATCAATGTTAAGGAAAAGTTTACAGCATTTTTTAATCTTGCGCCTCAAAAACACGATATACACCTTGGCTGATGATGATGATGGAAACGTCTACTTGTAAACTGCTTGTAAACCATTTTCTTAGACATTTATACACTGTACAAATCTTTGCATTTTATTTGTGTATTGGTAAATACAGTACATGTGTAATGCTGCTCCTTTATTGTGGATATAGGTGTAACATTTTTATACTGGGGCCTGTAATCATATTTAAATCATGACTAACAGGCCTTATACATATTTATAAGTTAATCATATTTAAATCATGAATGACAGGCCTGTATTTGTTTATAAGCGATCACGAAGTATGTTTCATGTGTGCAAGACGTTTAAAAGTAGACCCCGTGATGGAGTAGGCCTACACAGTAACTCAGTAGCAGTGATGGAGTAGGCCTACACAGTAACTCAGTGATGGAGTAGGCCTACACAGTAACTCAGTAGCAGTGATGGAGTAGGCCTACACAGTAACTCAGTAGCAGTGATGGAGTAGGCCTACACAGTAACTCAGTAGCAGTGATGGAGTAGGCCTACACAGTAACTCAGTAGCAGTGATGGAGTAGGCCTACACAGTAACTCAGTAACAGTGATGGAGTAGGCCTACACAGTAACTCAGTAGCAGTGATGGAGTAGGCCTACACAGTAACTCAGTAGCAGTGATGGAGTAGGCCTACACAGTAACTCAGTAGCAGTGATGGAGTAGGCCTACACAGTAACTCAGTAGCAGTGATGGAGTAGGCCTACACAGTAACTCAGTAGCAGTGATGGAGTAGGCCTACACAGTAACTCAGTAGCAGACATTTTCTGTCAAATGAAGTTGGCTCATAATTGCAAGTGTAGCACCTCCTGTTGGACTCATCCCAGAAAGAGTTTGACTCAATAGAGAGCCAAAGTGAACGTCACTTTCCTGTAGGGGTGTCACGATATTTCGTCGCACGATATATCGCGATATCGAAACGTCACGATATCCGTATCGTCAGAAAAAAATTATATCGTAATTTATTTATTTATTTATTTTTGCTCCTGAATAATAATAGAACAAATTTAGCAGAATGAACACGCATGAGTGAGGGGGCAGACTACTACTGGCATGGCAAAACAGCTCAAGGGGTACATAAGATTACATACGTTTAGGGACCATTGAGCATGAGTTATTTAAGAAATAGATTGTATACTTTATTTTTCTTTCACCATGCAACAAACATTTAGTTTGTGACAGTGTGACACATTCTATTGCAAGAGAAGCATTATCTTCCATGTTGTTTTCTAGTTATTATAATAACAATTTCCAAAAACAGCATTTGTTTTGTATTTTGTGTATTTCAAATGAAAGACTACCGGTATTTTTCCAGTATTTTCCCAGGGCTCCCTTGAAAAGAGGTTTCGATTTCAACGGGACTCACATGGTTAAATAAATGATAAATAAATACATAAAAATGATTTACTTTTGTTAAAAAAAATATTGTTAAAATATCGTATCGTATCGTTATCGTGAACCCAATATCGTGTATCGTATCATATCGTGAAATTAGTGTATGTGACACCCCTAGTTTCCTGCCTTTCTCTGTACCAGCGTGTGCAAAAAATATGAATGGGGGTGAACAAGAGATGATCATTTTTGATCCCATTTGAATTGTGCCACAGGGTGCACATGTCAAATGTTGTCCATTTAAAAGATAACTACAGTATGCATGTCAAGAAAGTCGCAGTTTGCCCTGAAACTGAAACGTAAGGTTTAGTTTTGTCAATCGACTACATCTCTGGTGTCCGTCAACAACGTGGACTGGCGGGAGAGACGTCACTTTATGCGACTGGTTGTGCGTAGTCTTTCTGACTTATAACTTCTAGTGCCACAGTTGTACCACAAACTGCCACTTTCTTGACACGAAAGGTTATCTTTTAAATTGACAAAATGAACCTTTGCACCCCCCGTGGCACAATTCAAACGGGATCAAAAAAGTATCGTCTCTCTCGCCGTTCACCCCCATTCGTATTTCTTTCACACGCTGGTAGCCAGAGAAAGGCAGGAAGTGACGTTCACTTTGGCTCTCAATCCACCTTGTTTTTGAATGCCCCGCTGTAAAATAATGATGGGTGCAACAAGGTCCGGTCTAGAACGTGACTGATTGTTGCAGCTGTGCACATTTCCCCAAAACTCCGACGCTGGAAAAATTTGCTTGTCACACAACACTCGTTTGACGACTTATTTGAGGGAATGAAATAATGTTATCTATCACATCCGCGATTTCTCTTGCTCTTTGAACAACTCGGGATATTTATCGGCGAGATTTCTGGCCAAGCCGGATGTGATTTTCTCTGTTCGCGGTTCGCCTGCCTGCAGCTTTGAAACATGGTTTACAGACGGGCTATGTTGTGTCCGTGTCAACAACGTAACGGTGGGAGGAGGCTGGGAGGATTACACCGGAAGAAGCACCCATATTTCACATAAGGCATCATGGCAGCTAGAAATAAGGTGGATAGGGTCCCTCAAGTGGAGAGAGGTAGGCTGATGGATTTTGTACTCTTCCCTCTTGTTGTTTTGTCAGTGCGATAGCGGATTGCACAATGTAGCCAGATCAGACCAGATCAGATCAGACCAGATCAGACCAGATCACACAGGAACAATCTCCCCTTTTTTCTTTTCTTTTCTTTTTTTACTACAGTTAAGTTGAATTGCAGCGAACTGCCGGGAGTCTGTGACTCTCCTTCTGAAACAGAAGGCAGAGCCCTTCATTTATTTATCACGACAAGATGTGTCAACTTCGTCTCGCACCCACGTGCTCGTATATACATACAGTACATGTACGTGCTCATATATACATACAGTACAATGTATTTGTACATGAAACATGCATGAAACTTACATAACAAAGACAGGGTTAAGTGAAGAGGAAGGGGTTCATACTTTTCCCACAGTAACAGTGGAGAATTTCAGAGGTAAAGTCACTGGGTATTTATAGTAACATCAGCCAACTGCATAACTATATTCATGATGTGTAGATAGGAAGGCATATATATATATACGCTCTTCTCTGCCGTGCGTGGATCTGCCCTCGGGGAGAGGAAACGATTGCTAATCGGGGAGAGAAAGCCAGCGGAGTTGGAAGTCTTCCGTGTTGCAGATGGGTTTGTCACATGCCGCTGCGATGTGGCGCGTGCCGATCAGAGGCTGCGGCGGCGTAGGCGGTGTAGCAATCTAAAGCATTTATTGTGTAGGAAAAGCAACGAGGCGAGAAGAGCGCGTGCTGGCGGTGGACAAACAGCTTTATTAACGTGTAGGCTCACACCTCGCTGCCTCCCACGGCTTCGTCGTTGGCATCCGTGTCACTTTGCCAAGACGGCACCGTCGTGTCAGCATGCCGGGGGCCAACCGGCGACTGCTGCATCCCAGCGCCTCAAAACACCACGTAGTTGTCTTCACACATAACATGAATAACATGGAAGTTGTTTACTGTACTTTATGATATTAACAAAGTGATTTGAATTGAATGCTCGTGATGAATATCCTGTTTATCCTGTTCTTTTTGTAGCATGCATTATGTTTGCACGTGTAATTTCTTTCTAACCAAGAGAAGGGGAAAAAACAGTTGTGAAATGACATCTTTGTGTGCTCTAGATAACTTTTTTGCCTTAAAAATATCACTGATCATTGTTGGAATTGTGCAATGCCTTCAAATTGTTCTTTGATAAAGGAACAGTTCACCCAAAGGTGAAAATTATGTCGTCGTCGTCGTCGTTGTCTCCTCCCTCCATGCCAAATGAAACAGGTGAAACTTGTTAGTCCATATAACACACAGGGAGGTTGCAGCACAACTTTGTGCAGCCATCTCCAAAACAACTGAAGTCCATGTGGACCAGTGCTTTAGAGTTCCAACACAAACAGAGCCAAACAATCACACTGTGACTAGAAAGACCCATACACCATTATTTGTTGCAAGTCAATCCGCTGTAGTTATAAGAGAACTTCACAGAAAAACAATGCACATGATCTCACAAATATCCGAAAACTTCAAACAGTTTTGCAGGCATTTATTTAGGTTGGCAGTTATTGAGAGTTGATTTGAATTCAGCTGTGGACCAGTGGTGTCATTTGTGGATGACGTGCAAAATAAATCAGCATTGTTTTTCTGTGAATTTCTCCTTTAAGATGTGGATCTCTTTAAGAACTTTCCCCCACTGAGTTCAGTTGTTTTGGATAAGCCTGCTATGGAGTTGTGCTGGCAGCCTACCTGTGTGTTATATGGACAAACTTCCCCTGTGTTTCAACTGAGTGTGAGCAGATGACGACAAGGAATTTTCATTTTTGGGTGAACTCTTCCTTTAATAAGTGTCGGTAGTACTCTTTTTCTCTTGGTAGTTGATGCACAGCCACTCCCGTGTCTCTTCTCCGCACCATTCTCTCAGAGTCAGTGGTTTAAGTCATGTGAATAAGAGGGAGGAGGATCTGAACAGAAAAAAACTGGGCTGTCTCACTCCCACCTAAGAGAATATTGCTGCCCAGAACTAAAACTGACATGCTCTCATGTTTGAACTAACCTTACCAGGGACGGGAGCACATTCATTTGCCAAAGTGTTTTATCCCAACTGCTCTTTTCATCGACACTCATAATTCAGGGCCTGATGCAAGACGCATGTGATACCACTGAAAGACCCATCCCAAACTAAATTTTGTCCTTTGATCCATAATATTAACACGAGTAACACTTTATTTGGATAGTTCGCCTAAAGAGTCTCCAGAACAATTGTAACAATTCAACATCTTATTATCAGTTGACATTCAACAATGCAACTGTTTCGCTTTGTCTGTAGATGTTGAACAGATTATCTATAGAGTATTATGTGACAATTCATGAACATACCTACATATTCTCAGACTAATTGAGAAGCTCCAGCTGATGAGAATCAGATGTGTGGAATGGGAAGCAAACACAATCTGTTCAACATCTACAGACCAACATCTACGCAGGGGTGTCACGGGCCACATGGGACCTCATTTGGTCTCAAGTGGACCAGACAAAGAAAATAAATGCATAATAACCTATGAATAACAACACCTCCAAATCTACTCTTTTTAGTGTAAATATTAGGCCTATGGGTACATTTTAAGAACACATTTTCACTCAGCTATCAGGCCTATCATATCAAATCGACTCTCTGTAACGCATTACAATTGACGGCGACTGTGCAATTCTTCTCTATATTCAAGGGTATTGAAAATAGTTTTAGCATTGATTTAGTGATGAAATGATGCTACTTCATATTGTAACTTGCTCCTGAAACCTGGCACCTCTTAGCCTTCACAAGTCCATCAATACAATAGTGTCAAATCCCGAGCTTGAAAAATTGGAATGGACTTCTCAGTGCAATTTTCACACTTTGCAAAGTCATCCTGTGCGGCGGATTGGACCCTTTGGTGGGCCGGTTCTGGCTCTCAGGCTGTATGTTTGACACCCCTGATCTACAGACAAAGCGAATGTCACCAATAGTAAGCTGTTGAAATGTTACAAATACTCTTAGACTCTCTCTGTGGTCGGACGATCCAAATAAAGTGGACATCTTGAATCAATTCGTTAATTCGTTAGTGACATCACAAGACAGCACGGGTTTTACTGTTCTGATCGGAAAAGGGGAAGGCCACTAAAGATTGATATAAGATAAATATTTCTGTCAGAAATGTCAATCTTTAAATAAATATTCATATCAAACTCAGTTTGTTATAAGTCTGTTATAATGTCACTGCATGCCACACACATTATGTAAGGGGCTACTACAGTACACTCTAAAAAGAAAGGGGTTGATTAGGGGTTCATCCCAAAGGGAGCCAGGAAGCTTTTTAGTACAGTGTAGTAGTGGCAGCCAGGAGAGACAATTCAGCAAGTGCAATATAGTTTCACAGTGTAGCCACCATGGAACCATCTCCTTCATGATGCTGAAAATCAAAGCCCCAACCTTCTAATCCATGTTGAAAAGAAGGTTCCTCCTACGCACAGACATCACATGTGAATCTCTCATTTGATTGATTCTGCTTTGTCTTCATAAACACATTAACCACACGAGAGATGCAGAGGGCGCGTGTACGCCATTATTTCTCCATTAGGTCCATTATGTGTCCTCCATTATTTCTGGTTTACACTGGTGACATTTCTGTGTTATTACGCCCCGCCCTCTTTCTCTCTCTGATGTCACATGACAGAACGCCTCTGCGTTATTACGCCCCGCCCTCTTTCTCTCTCTGATGTCACATGACAGAACGCCTCTGCGTTATTACGCCCCGCCCTCTTTCTCTCTCTGATGTCACATGACAGAACGCCTCTGCGTTATTACGCCCCGCCCTCTTTCTCTCTCTGATGTCACATGACAGAACGCCTCTGCGTTATTACGCCCCGCCCTCTTTCTCTCTCTGATGTCACATGACAGAACGAACGCCTCATGGTAGAGACCATCATGACCTCACTGGATATGATGTGTTTGCCTCCCGCTCTTCAGAACAGCAACAGAATGAGTTGAGGCTGTTGGCGAGCGCTGACATGAGGTGTGCGTAGGCTGCAGTGTAACGAGTGACAGCGTGCTATTACGGCCAATTGACTTCCTTCCCCCCCCCATTCCAGATTTTAACGAGCGCTCCTTGTGATCTGAAGGTGTATCAGCACGTTGAGTTATAATGTTGTGTTATTATGTTCACCTCCCACTTGAAGCTATATTTAGAAGCTTTCATTTGGCACTCTAAGCCCCCCTTCTCCCCCAAAGCATGGTAGGCTGACAGTACATGGCAAAACAATAAAACCACTTTTGTACTGTATATACATTTTATAGGTAATTTTAGTTTCTCTCATTATCTTTATCTTTATTGTTTATTGAAGCAGGGACGGACAGTATACAATAAATATATTGCACCAGAGATAGCTAAAAGCTCATTTGCATCTGTAGTCCCTGGGCACACAGAGTCCTGTGCGCACACAGTGCATATCAAATACAGCAATTAAAGGAAAATCCTAATGTCTAAACAATCAAGATACATGACAAAAAATTATACTTACTATTAGCAAGATACAACATATACAATGCGCATAACAGTAAAAATAGAACACATAGAGGTAGATAGCAATCCACTAAAATCACACATTGGCAAATGGTAAAAAATAAATGACATAGCACAGAAAGAAACAGTATACAGGGGGCACGGTGGCTCAGTGGTAGAGCTGTCACCTCACAGTCAGAAGGTCCTGAGTTCGATTCTCGCCTGGGACACTGTGGGCGCTGTGGTTGTGTTCCCCTCCATATCTTCAGTGCCTACTGCCCAGGTGGGGTATCTCGTCGTAAGGGCCTTTCTGTCTGTGTGGAGTTTGCATGTTCTCCCTATGCTCCCCCAGGGGGTTCCTCCGTATATAACCCCCCCCACTAAAAACATGCAGAAGATCAGATCGTCATCGTCATCCGACCAGTGACGACAACACCCGAAGTTGGTCCCCGGGCGCTGTACGAGAAAGCGACCACTGCTCCTGGCCTGCCCCCCGGAGGAAAGGACAAGCCAGGATGGGTTAAATGCAGAGGACAAATTTCACCGGCCACCGTCAGCATGAGTGTGTTTGTGGCCATGCATGTGTTGATGTGTGATCGTGTGACAATAAAAGACGGGCTTGTCCGTCTGAAATCGTTTTTTTCTGAAATCGTGAAATCGTGTTTTATATGAGGCCACACCAATGACTATAGGTGGCCGCAGGACTGACCCTCTCTCAGCCACTTCTTAATGGAGGATTTAAAACCTCTGAGGGTACTACAGCCCTTAATTACTTGTGGCAGGGTGTTCCACAGCATGCCCGCCTTAACCGTGAATGCAGATTGACTAAATTTAGTCAATATAAAAGGCACGCAACAGTCCCCTCTAGTGGAGGCTCTTGTTGTTCTCACACTGGTGTTGCGATTTGTCACTAATTTGTTGAAAGGTGGGGGGGGGGGGCAAGGCCGTGGAAGATCCTATACAACAAACAGACATTTGCCATCAACAGAAAATTCTCAAGAGTTAGAAAGTTATATTTCTTGATGATGTCACAATGATGATAACTGTTAGGTTTTTTTATCCAGGACCTTCAGTGCTTGCTTGAATAGAATAAAGAGTGGCTGCGTTGTTGTTTTATTGGCCTGGGACCAAGTAGTGGCACAGTAAGACAGATGTGATAAAATGAAAGAATGAAGATACAGTTTCGCCGCATCTGTGCTCAGCTGACATCAAATTAATCTAAATTGCTGAAGATTACGTTTGACAGTCCCTGCAGTTTTCTTTATGTGCTTTTTGAAGGAGAGGTTGCTATCTAAAATAATACCCAGGTATTTAAACTCCTGGACAACCTCCACTCTCTGACCCTTAACAAAGATGTCAGGTGGAGGGGTGTTATTACCCCTTATACAGAAATACATATTCACGGTTTTAGAGACATTCAAGGTCAGGCAGGGGTCGTTCAGCCAATTAGCTCACTTTTCCATAGCGACTGTGAGCACAGATGCAGCTTTCTGTTTGGAGTCAGCGTGTACATATATATATATATATATATATATATATAAAAGTAAAGATATATGACCGTGTCGTCCGCGTACATTTGTACCCTCACAGCTGTAAAGATTAAACAAATCAAATGAGACAATGAACACAAAAAAACTGGGTACATAAAAATAATCAAGACAAAAATCCAAAATCCTTCAAGCATGATGTCATGATTTGTGACATCACAAATAGTTTGGAAGCCAATTCAGGTTCAATTTTCAACTTACACAAATGTGACGTGGAAACATGAAGCATGCAGTGCAAATACACAGAGAATGGACTTTACAGTCAAGTAGGAGACATCTTGTGTCCAGCAGGAACACTTTTGAGATGAAATATATTTGCATGTTTATAGACTCTTGAATTTTTTATCAGGGAGAAGGAGTAGATGTCATTTTAAGGATTTTAACAAGATAATTGAATTTTAATTAATTTACAAATTATTGTTATTCAAATTAGAGTATTTTACAGTACATCTTAAAACATGGGGGTTCTTAAAAACAATAAAAATCCTAAAACAAACAGCTTTATTTGCCACATACATTTGCATAATGTAAATGTTTGGTATGATGATAATGACCATCAGTCAGATGCACAATGGACATACGCTGCATACAGACACTAAGACAAATTCCTCGTATGTAACTTGCATACTGTGGCAATAAAAGTGATTCTGATTCTGATAATAATCTCTGTTGATCTCTGAGCAGCTTCTGCACTGTCACCACCATTTAGTTATTTAGCCAACACAGACAAAAACAATAAAGTGTTTAATATGCAGCTCTCTGCTGCCCCCTCTGGCTGCAGCCAGGGTAATGGGCAGCAGCCAAGAGACTGCTGTAATAAAGCAAGGAGGAGGAGGGAGTGAAGGAGCTCACTCACACACACACACACACACGCACGCACACACACACACACACACACACACACACACACACACACACACACACACACACACACACACAGAGCAATAAGCAGACCTGAAGGAGTGTTAACATGGCCTGAGCCATACAGGGAGCTCCCTCAGTCTCTGAGCCGTGCTTCCCGCCACTCTTATTTTCCCATCTCCCCCTTAAAGTGCTATTCTCAAAGATTTCCATGTAAATAGATGTCTGTTAAGTCCCTATATGACCCATTGATGGAAGCCTTTGCGTTTTTCAGCATTGCAGCATTTATGAACTGGGGGTCTGTGGTGACACAGATGATGCAACACTGTTTGGATCTCTCAGGTGTCACCAAAGAGAACAAAACTGAACTCTTAACGAGATGATCACTTTTTAAGCTCATCAACCGGGAGACAAGTCTAGAGCTGTGCTGAAACAGGTGATGATGAGTCATGGATTAAAGCAGTGATTCTCAACTTAACTTAGTCCACATCAGGCCCACAGACCCCATCTAATAAGATGTTGTCTCTCGGACCTAAATCTGACAATACCGTTTGATATGATTTTGTCCAGAATTCCATGACTATATCAGACTACAGGCAGAGAGACTCAAAATCAACCCAAAATAGTCATTATTCTACATTCTCCAATTGTGTTAACTTCAACTTTAACAAATCTTCAATTCGTTGGGGTCCCCCCCCTCAAGGACCTCTCGTGGTCCCCGCACCGCACGTTGAAGAACCACTGAATTAAGGAGTAGTGTGTCAAACTTTGATGACACGCACCTCAGAATCCCTCTGTCCACTCTGCTCACAAGCTGCAGTGAAGAAATGCACTGGCAGGTGCAAGGCACAGTCAAACATCTCTGCTGCTATTCTTAGAAGGGGAAGGTGGGGGGCATTGCTAAAAATAGCCATATCGCTTTGTGCACTGCTCTCTATTTTTACAGCAGCCAAAGCCTCCCTGGCTTGTCGTGCTCTCTTCTTTAGACTGTTGTTATATATATATATGTCAACGGTTGTTACATAATCAAACAAATCTTGAGGCGCGATGCAGAATAAGGTATCGCATCGGGCCCAGAAGGAACGCGGCCGATCGTGCCTGAGAGAGCAGCGTGTAGATGAACAGTGGACAGAGAGACTTTCAGAGGGTTTTGATGGATCTCTGTAAATGAGTGTGATTGTTTCCTATCACATGTTGCCAAAGCGCGACAGATGTGTGCTGTAATGTTGATGGGCTCGTGGAGCCTGGAGCCTCGTGTGTCAGCTGGCCTTTTACTGTGCTTGGTTGACAGCGGAGGAGGTAATGAGTTGGTCTTGGGGGGAGTCGTGTCATCTGCAGTATGCAGAGGAAACGACATTAAAGAGGAAGACCGTGCTGAGTTCCCGCATTACAATATGTGCCTTAGGACAGTTAACATTCACCGCTGTTGCCCCATCACGTTGGCGGCGCAGTCTATCCGCCCGCTCTGAGTCTGTGATGTCAGGCAGATGTACCATGGCTCCATCCACAATCTATTGTTAAAGATGGGGAATGTAAATGTGACAGTGCCATGGAGGGTTTTCTGGAGATGCGGCTCCGGTTCAATTAAAGCTTATGTAACCTTTATAGAGACCATCCAAGTGTAAAAGCCTGAATGGGGCTACTGGGGAATGTTGTCAGCAAAGTAGCTTATTGTCTACTGAGGAAACCTCAATTTTGAGTCTTGCTTCTCCAGGTTATATCTTCAAGTACATTACTGATCGAACTCTCTTAAGCCCTATAGCAATATCATTTGAATCCTCAACTTCAGGGACATTCTCCTTTAAGATAGAAAATGAGATGCATTTAAAGAAAGCCACTGTCTGCACTATGATTCAGTATTCCTTACAAAGCAGCTTAAGAGGTAAATCCACTAATGTAGGCCTATGTTGTGTTTCTGGGTCCATATTTTTTGTTGTAATGTTTGGTATATCTTTCATCTTCCCAACTTTCCAAATGTACACATGGCATATCACATTCACATATTTCCAGCAGCTACAATGGAGTTTATAGCAGAAATAATGTGAAAGATCAGCATTAAACATCTGGTGTTAGTGTCAGTCTCTGAGAAGCTCTAGACTCACCAGATGTTCAACAATCACAAAGGGAGAAATCCATCATAGAAGAGACAGAGAGGAATGTCTCCACCCACAGTAGCTTCAATAGGACCAGAATGCATTGCAGCCTCAAGACATGTTGCGTTTTGAATAAGCGTAGGATTTTATTGAGTGGAAAAGTTATTAGCATGCTATCGCTACAGTAGTTCACGGCGGCTCTCTGGGGGGTTGTCAAAAGGCATTCTGGGAAATGCAGGAAGTAATGAACTGAAGTGGAAGTAGATGAGGCAGGTTGAGCAACATTGAGTGCACCTAAAGTAAATTACACGTGCCAATAACTCCTGGAATGCACTGAACATCACACATTCATATTGAACAGTGTAAGTCAAGTCGAAGGGTGCTCTCTCCTTAGAACAGATTCAAGATTCAAAAAACGTTGTTGTCTATCACATAATGACAGACAAGTGTCTTAGGTTTTAACGTACACCCGTGAAATAATCACAACATAGAAGTTACATTAAAAACCACAAACAGTTGCTCGGATGCCTGACCTGTCCTCTCCTCTGTCATGTGACCACCAGAGTGGACAGAAGGGGGAATCACCTGAGCGAGTATGTGCTCAGGTGACCCACATGCACGCCAGGCAGCTCACACACACACACACACACACACACACACACACACACACACACACACACACACACACACACACACACACACACACACACACACACACACACACACACACACACACACACACACACACACACACACACACACACACACACACACACACAATGTTATTGGACTCAAAGTCATCTCTTCTCAGCAGTGGTTCTCAAATGTTTTCACATGAAGGACCCCTAAACTGACAAAGATTAGACCACGGACCCCCATTTGATAGGATTTTGTCCCACGGTCTCCTATATAATAAGATTGATGCTTTTAGATGTTTTATTACAGAAAGTGTATAAAACCCATGACCAAAATAGTCATTGTGTTACTTATGAATGGAATTATAGCTCAAATAAATGACCCCCTTTTTGGCTGGGGACCAGCAGGGACTTGAATTGCACTATTGTGCATGGAAAATATCAAACCGATCAAAAGAATGAATGCATTGTATGTGAATGTTGTGCAATATCTAAGCATATGTTCAAAACATGAGATGAACAAGTGAGTACTAAATGATTAATGGTCAATTTACTGGTGGGCCTGTGAAATATTGAGAGAGAGCTGAGCCATGAAATGCAATGTAAATGGTTCTATTTATAGTGTGGCAGCCAGAGGAAGCCATGCGGAATGGGCTACTCAGGGTGCCTTGTTCATATAGCTTTTAGAGCCAAATGACAGGGGAGACAAACACACCAAAACCACATTTGCGTGTAAAGTCACTTTTTTTTGTAGGGACATTAAACTTTTAAATGCAGTAGGACAGAAATAAAAAATTTCCACATTACTTAAAGCAACAAAAAAGGACACCCAGCTCTACTCCCACCCCTCTAACCTCCCAGGCCCATTGCAAATCCTGCTTTATCTGATGGGATAGTTTTGGAGTGAAAGGATGGTTAGTGACATCTTAAAACCTTGTTCTGATATCATCGTGAATAACTTACAGTGACAGCCACCTTGAATTGCCCGTTTTCGCAGCAGCCATTTTGTGTCTAAAAGGCAGGGTAAACACCGGTGCATCCAGGTTTCCAACTTCCAATCCATTTAGGGGTTCCAGTGGGGCCCTCATTAATGTTTTGGTTGCACGTGTTTACCCTGCCTTTGAGACACAAAATGGCTGCTGTGAAAAAGGACCATTGCCGCACCCAGCCGGCTGCCGTACCAAAGAACTGAACTTGGTTAGACCAGCCAGGGACATTTCTTTTGAGAAAATCAGGACATCTATATGGTTTATTAAGAGGCTGAATTGGCTTCAGTTCAGTTCAGTTCAGTAAAAGTTCAGTTTAATCAGTTAAGTTACCGTAAGTTTATTTTATCTTTGTTTAATCTGCCACTGATCTGGAGGGACCCTGTCTCTGTCAAGGATCAGCCGGCAATTCAAGGTGGCTGCATCTGTAACACAAAGACCATTATCCTCTGCTAACAGTCAGAAAAGACCATATCCTTAGTCTGCTAACAGTCAGAAAATATGATTGTCTTTGCTCCAGAACGGAAGTCTTCACAGATGACTGTGGATCCTGAAGGTCATTATACAGTCTGCATCACATTAATCACAAAGTACCAGGACTTGCTGTCTGACAAATATGAGCAACACACATACAACACAGTACATACTGTGTATACTACATTCTACTGATACACATGAAGGAGAGCAGGGCCTCACAGAGTAGCTACAAACAGACACACTTCACTGTGGACAGGATACTACATGTCAATCTACCTTTAACACTCATAACGGATAACTAGGCTATGTGTTCAAGCATTATGAAGTGTAGCAAGTGACCAGTGGTGAATATTGTTCCTGTTTGCTATGATGAAATAATGCAGAATAATATGAAATGTTACTAAATCATGAGTGATGTCATACAGTTTTACATGCAGCCCTTACAGTACACACTCGTTCCCACAAACATGTTTAATGACATTGATTAAAAACCTAATTGAGCGCTCAATAATTTAAGATGGAGAATAATTTCAGCTTCCATGTTATGATGCCGTTCACTGTAGCAATACATGGTGTGTGTATTATTTACTGTATGGCACCTCATCGCTGTAAGTAATGCACTGCCATCTACTGGTTACTTTTGCCCACATGTGTTTGTCAGACCAGTGGTTCTCAACCTTTTTGCCTGGAGAGACCCAAAGATCAGAAAAATCGGGAACAAAATATAGACATGATGATAAATATGTGTAGTAGATCTATATTTTTGCTGTGAGGATCAGGTGGTTATATTCTAGAGAGGGCTGACAGCTGCTGGATGCTGCCCTATGGCGGCCATATTGGAGGTCTACAGCTCATGGTCTACATCTGATTGTATTTCTAATCTCATGTCTTAAGTAGCCTATGCAGGAAAACAAGAATCATGTAAAGATAGAAGCTCTTTCTATTGACTTTTATTTATTTAAGTAAATTATTTTCATGTGAGAAACATACAGTAGATTGCAAAACGCTTGATTTTTCAATAACATGCTCATTAGTTGTGTAGAATTAAAATGCTCAGTACACTATGACAGTAATCACCGTTTTAGTTCATCACCTGGACATGAAACCGGAAAATTGGTCGTTTTCACTCTCCTGCAATTTTGATTGGATTCAATGAAGTTGTTATGATCCCTGTGTGGTGCAGCATAATAGCCTACCGTACATAAAGGAAAAACAGGATAAGAAAAGTACAGAATATTAACCAGAATCTGGAGTTTAACATTTCTTTACCTTTAACAAACATTGTTGTTTTTTTACATGATGAAAGAGACATTATAGTTACTGTGAATAAATACAGATCTATTTCGATCTCACTCTGACTGTCACCATGGTCTTCACCTTGAATGATGCCATCCTTCTACCTATCTTCAACAGAGACATGTGACTGACCTTAAGAGGCTGGACCCCTCCCCTAGCAGACTATGGATGTATCATGTTTGTTGGTTTTACCAATGATCGTTTCAATGATGGCTGAGCAAGGAAAACCCAACAGATCTGATCCATACAAGCCTAGATTTCATCTTTACATCTGTTAAATCCTGTTTAAAGAATAGCTTATATGTTATTCATTCACATCTAGAATTTACCAATTGCCATTTGTGAATGTGCAACTTGAACATCCCAAAGCCAGAAAAACTAAGCTTCAGCTTTTGATGTTATCAGGTGTAAATCACAGAGCTGCTGCCCTTTCAAACTGAAGGGAACACACATCCACATCAGTGTTCCTCAGGTCCCCTGGTGGCTCAGTGTTTCTCAGGTCCGCTGATGGCTCAGTGTTCCTCAGGTCCCCTGATGGCTCAGTGTTCCTCAGGTCCCCTGATGGCTCAGTGTTTCTCAGGTCCCCTGATGGCTCAGTGTTCCTCAGGTCCCCTGATGGCTCAGTGTTCCTCAGGTCCCCTGATGGCTCAGTGTTCCTCAGGTCACCTGATGGCTCAGTGTTTCTCAGGTCCCCTGATGGCTCAGTGTTCCTCAGGTCCCCTGGTGGCTCAGTGTTTCTCAGGTCCCCTGATGGCTCAGTGTTTCTCAGGTCCCCTGGTGGCTCAGTGTTCCTCAGGTCCCCTGGTGGCTCAGTGTTTCTCAGGTCCCCTGGTGGCTCAGTGTTCCTCAGGTCCCCTGGTGGCTCAGTGTTTCTCAGGTCCCCTGATGGCTCAGTGTTCCTCAGGTCCCCTGATGGCTCAGTGTTTCTCAGGTCCCCTGATGGCTCAGTGTTCCTCAGGTCCCCTGATGGCTCAGTGTTCCTCAGGTCACCTGATGGCTCAGTGTTTCTCAGGTCCCCTGATGGCTCAGTGTTCCTCAGGTCCCCTGGTGGCTCAGTGTTTCTCAGGTCCCCTGATGGCTCAGTGTTTCTCAGGTCCCCTGATGGCTCATTGTTTCTCAGGTCACCTGATGGCTCAGTGTTTCTCAGGTCCCCTGATGGCTCAGTGTTTCTCAGGTCCCCTGATGGCTCATTGTTTCTCAGGTCACCTGGTGGCTCAGTGTTTCTCAGGTCCCCTGATGGCTCAGTGTTTCTCAGGTCACCTGGTGGCTCAGTGTTTCTCAGGTCACCTGATGGCTCAGTGTTTCTCAGATCACCTGGTGGCTCATTGTTTCTCAGATCACCTGGTGGCTCATTGTTTCTCAGGTCCCCTGATGGCTCAGTGTTTCTCAGGTCCCCTGATGGCTCAGTGTTTCTCAGGTCCCCTGATGGCTCAGTGTTTCTCAGGTCCCCTGATGGCTCAGTGTTCTTCAGATCACCTGGTGGCTCAGTTTTCCTCAGGTCCCCTGGTGCCTCAGTTGACTCACCATGTAACTGTGATATCCATGCAGGGTTCAAATCCAGAGAAGGACCTTGGTTGCATCCCCCACCCCATTCATTTTAATGTAAACAATGTAAGACTCTAGATATATGGGCTAGCGACTGTTTCATTCATTTTAATGTAAACAATGTAAAACCCTATGGGTTAGCCACTTTTTCACTCTTGGCTATTTGGCTGTGTGAGTATGTCTGCAGCATTTCATGATTTGGAGTTTGGACCTTGCATTTCTGAGAGATACACAAATTGGACAAGTTTTATTTTTGTCACTGACTTCCATTGCATTTGAATCCATTAATTCCTATGGGAATAATTTGCACTGCTGACACTGAGACTATGTGCTCCTAACACTCTGTGAGTGTTAGGGTGCTAACAAACCTGAGGAGGCAAAAAACTCAAATGTGTTGTTCGCTCTTTTTACAAGTCTAATTTGTAAATGCTATAAGAAAGAAACTAAAGGTGTGATTACATGTATATTCAGCAAAGCGGAGTAAAATAGATGATAGAAAAGGGGGTGATTGACAGATAGCCTGTCCAGTGATCGCGCAGCTTGCCGATCAGGGACCAATAGCAGGCGGAGCTGCGGCTCTGGGAAACCCCCATCTCACGTGACATGAGCTGTGCAAGGACCCATTCCCTCCCATTCAGCTGACGAAAAATCAAGATGGCGACAGCCAACAAATCAACTCCAAATGGGAGACCAAGATCCTACTGTATAAAGTGCTCTGAGAACTCATTATATATATATATATATATATATATATATATATATATATATATATATATATATATATATATATATATATATATATATATACACTGTATAAAGTGCTCTGAGAACTCATTATATATATATATATATATATATATATATACACTGTATAAAGTGCTCTGAGAACTCATTATTTGGCCTCTGTACTGTTTATGGTCAGATGTGGGCCCTGGACATTTTTCAGATGTTCAAGTGGACCATGAGTTGGAAAAGGTTGGGAACTGCTAGCTAGCCTGAGCTAGCCTGGGTAAACACAGCCTTCAATGTGACGTCACAGGCTATGCCTGTAGCGTAAGTTTCAGCACATAGAGGTCACGTGGAGGCTGGGTTTACCTAAGCTAGTTTCAGCACATAGAGGTCACGTGGAGGCTGGGTTTACCCAAGCTAGGGAACTGCTGTTCTAATCTTGTCTTGCTGGGGACACCTTGGAACCCCATCAAGGCCCCCTGGCGATCCAAACCCCATATTGAGAACTACTGTGCTAAATGATTGACAATGCACTCCTGTAAATACTTTTTCTGAATTATACCGTTAAACTGCTGTTTGGCTTTGCAGGGCAGAATGGTCAGACAGTGTCTCAGAATTCATTGTTTCTTCCAGCTGTCCTTATAGGTGTGTACCACTGCAGTTCAACAAAGCTGGGCAAATCTCTGGGGAAAAAGAGGGTGATATGCAGCTGAGCACTGGAAAGATAAATAAAGCTTTATCAGCATGTTCAACTCTCAGAATAGCTCCGGACGGGAGGAGAGCTGTGAGGTAACTGTCCTGGGAACAGGCCACATGTCGCCGGCGGTGTTCACAACCTATAAGAACTGATGCCTGACCAGCTTGAAACTCTGATAGTCTGGACACCTACTAGGCAACATGACAGGCTGCTGGCTGCTGTTTGTGCTGCTGGCTGCAGCCCACGCTGAGCGCCTCTTCACCGGGTGAGTTCATCTGTGCACACTGCAGGAAGAGCTGTTTTACTGTGTATCTCATTGTAGGGCTGTCTGTCTGTCTGTCTGTCTGTCTGTCTGTCTGTCTGTCTGTCTGTCTGCCTGTCTGTCTGGCTGTCTGTCTGTCTGTCTGTCTGCAACCCACCTTTCCCTCAGAGAATAATAAAGTTTTGAACTGAGTTGAGTTGAATTGATGAGTGGGAGGAAATGTGCACTCTGATATCAATACTTCCCTCTGCAAGAATAAAATAATCCTGTTTTTCTGTATCTAATGATCAGCTCCTTTGAGAGCTCGTTATAAGAACAGTGCTACATCTGAGTCATCACTTTTGAAATTTAACAACCTCCAAAAGCCAGAAACCACAAAACTAAAACTAAGTCTGGTAGAGATGGCAGGTAGAAACTCTGGAGCTGCTCCATAGAAAACTAGAATTGCACTAGAGAGTGTAGACATATTTTGTGAGTCGGATCGGATCCGCTCCAAAATGTAACGGGTTCTTCCTTGGCCCATGCAACACCATTCCACCAGGTTTCATGAAATTAAAGCCCAGTGGGTTTTCCGTCATCCTGTTAACAAACGGCGCTGAAAACATAACCTCCTTAGCGGACGGAGGTAATGAACTGGGAAAGATGAGCAAAGTGAATGGGAGAGCACCTATAGTGGATACGGGGTACATCTTCTCAGAAATTTACATAATACTACAATACAATAAGCCTCATTTGGGCATTAAAATGCAAGCAAACATTCTCAAGTCCATAAACTCAGTCTCCCATTCAATTTCTATAGTTGAAAGGAAAATATGGGGAGACAGTTTTCCCTCCTTTTGATCCATTCATGTTTTATTTGAAGTAATGTTACTATCCAGCATGTCTGATTTGTGTCTAAATGCATGGTTAATATATTGGTGAGATGTGACTAAACCATGGTTAAAGTATAGGTTAATATATGAGTAGAATATGACTAAACCATGGTTGAAGTATAGGTTGGTATGGGAAGAGTAGCCATTATCTGGGCACTATGACTCTCCTGTTGGTTGGTGCTTTTAGTCATCTGTAACATTGTTAAACAAGGAATTTCATCTGATTCTACTGCTGAGCTCATTGTAAGTCACTCTGGATATGAACAGCAGCTAAACACCTGAGGAGTTCATGTTAATGTAAAGAGACAGGAGTGAGTTTTGACTTGTCTTACAGAGATCAGGTCATCAGGGTCAATGCGGAGTCTGAGGAACAGATCCAACTCCTGCAGGCTCTGGAGAGGGAACAGGACTGGAAGGTACTACACACCCACACTCAACTTGTCTCAGCTGCTTGCATCACACATTCACGCCTGCATTTTCAATGGGGCAAATTGAGTTCAGCACCATCATCGACCCACAGATAGATTCCAACTGACAATATATTGAATGTTGAAAAGTTACCAGAGTCATCCTGCATCCTAAAAAGTCAGAAACTGTCAGGCAAAAAAAAAAAAAAAACAGAGATAGACCTTCCATCTGAATTTATTGTTCTCTGAATGTTTTGTTTTTCTCATAAAAATTGAATGAATTTTTTGTCGTAGTCCTTGGCATCTGATTTAGATTATTGAACACCTTGGGTGCAGAGTCAGCATCACTTTTATTTTGTTAAGCGCAATAAATATACAGACTAGTGTAGTCAGTGTCTTGGTGGCATCGGTGTAACAAATAAACAATAGACACACTTTAGAGCCCGATATAAGACAGTTTTTGTTTTGTTGATTTAGTATTGAATTGTATAAGTTGCCTGTCTACACTCTACATGGAGCGATAGTAGTGAGAGTGAAACCTATTATTGCTATAGAATAATCATTCTTCGTCATGTTCTCATTGGGAATATTTCTAGTGATCTTAGCGAATTATACCACTATTATATATACATTATACAGTATAATATAGTAAGTTAATGATACCATTTGGCTAGAGACACTCTCAAGGGAGGTGCCTGAGCCATTCGCAAAGTGGGGTTCAGGGACCTCCGGGGGCCCTTGAGGGAACTACATGGAGTCCCTGGCCAAATGAGGAACAGTTTAATTTCATTATATTTTTTATTTGAAGATAGTCCAAGAAGTGATGTACGATAATAGTACAGTGATGAAAGGAATGAGCGTTCTGTAAGCTGTACAAAAGGTTCCCAGTCAAATGTGTGACCCTCCTCTCAGCTGGACTTCTGGCAGCACCCTGTCTCCACGGAGCTCCCGGTGGACCTCAGAGTGCCGTACGCCAGCCTGAGCGCTGTGGAGCACTACCTCCACGCCCACAGCATCCCCTCCTCTGTCCTCATCAACAACCTCCAGGTCTGTCAGCCCCAAACACATTATGGCACGGCGGCTCAGTGGTTAGCACCTCAAAGTCGCCTCACAGCAGGAAGGTCGTGGGTTCGAATCTCCACCCCGATCAAATTGATCTGTGTGGAGTCTACACATGTTCTCCCCGTGGTTGCGTTGGTTTCCTCCCACAGTCCAAAGACATGCTGTGTTTAGTATTGTAATGCAATCTAGTCAAATGTGTATGTAACCTATGCTGTGTGTAGATATATAAAGTATTGTAATGTGAACTGTACTGTGAAAACTATAAACAATCAAATAAATGAATAAATAGTGTTTGTCATGTGTAGGAGCTGCTGGATGAGGAGAAGGATGACATGGAGGAGAACCAGATGAGGGAGCGCAGCACCAGGAGCTTCAACTTTGGAGCTTATCATCGTCTGGAGACAGTGGGCTATTTACACACACACACACACACACACACACACACACACACACACACACACACACACACACACACACACACACGCACGCACACAACACTAGAGTTCTCAGTTTCAGCGTGAGCCTGACGGGACACGACTGGCTTGGGCTAACAATTTATGTTAATTGGTCAGGTCGGGTTTGCATTTTCAGGACCGTTGAGAACTCTAGCACATACGCGCACACGCACGCACGCACGCACAAACAAACAAACACAAACACACACACACACGCGCACGCACACGCACACACGCACGCACAAACAAACACAAACACACACACACACGCGCACGCACACGCACACACGCACGCACAAACAAACAAACACAAACACACACACACACGCGCACGCACGCGCACGCGCACGCGCACGCACGCACAAACAAACAAACACAAACACACACACACACACACACACACGCGCACACGCACGCACAAACAAACAAACAAACAAACACAAACACACACACACACGCGCACGCGCACGCACGCACAAACAAACAAACAAACAAACAAACACACAAACACACACACACACAGAACTCCCACTCCCACAGTATAAACACACACACTATGCACATCTTCTATTAGATGGCTTCTCATCTTTTTCATCAATAATACATTCAATACACACAGTAGCACAGGTGACAAGGACCTAGCCTGAATGTGTTTGCACGTGTGTGTGTGTGTGTGTGTGTGTGTGTGTGTGTGTGTGTGTGTATGTGCGTGTGTGTGTGTGAGTGTGTGTATGTGTGTGTGTGTGTGAGTGTGTGTATGTGTGTGTGTGTGTGTGTGTGTGTGTGTGTGTGTGTGTGTGTGTGTGTGTGTGTGTGTGTGTGTGTGTGTGTGTGTGGCGCTGCCATTCAGATCTACAGCTGGATGGACACACTGGTGGCTGAGCATCCCAAGCTGGTCACCAAGGAGGAAATCGGAAAATCCTACGAGAACAGGCCCATGTATGTTCTCAAGGTACATGTGTAGGCCAAACCTCAGATAGAGAGAACAGTGTGTGTGCATCAAGGTAGGCCAGACCTCAGCTAGAGAGAACAGTGTGTGTGCATGATCCTCCCACGTCCTGCCGGTGAAACTCCTCAGTGTCAGGTGAAAAGAAGCAGCTAGTGACTGCACATGTATCAGAGGAAGCATGTGCTAGTCTACGGCTCTCCCCAGATCAGCAGAGGGGGTGGAGCAACAACCAGGACAGCAGGGGGATTTGGCTAAGTACAGTGTTTTAGGGAGAAAACAGGGGGAGAAACACTTCACGTGGTTGTACAGTAGGCTACCTGTCAGCATGCATGTGTTTGAGTGTGTATTTGTACTGTAAGAGATCTGGGTGTTTGTTTTACTGTTTTACCGATATGTATATTGGTTACTTAGCAGTGGGATATTGGCTTTGTGTTGATGATATGCTGGAGGTGAGGTTATGATTTCATGCAACCATGCAGAGGAGGCAGTAATGGTAATTTGGTATTTTTTGTAATATTGGGATTTGGGACTGTTTTTAGCATGAAATGGCCAAATTTAAATACACAGAACATCATCACAAAATGCTGTGTATCATGTGTTGCCTTACACAGTACAATGAGTGTTTGTGTGTTGTCTCTTCAGTTCAGCACTGGAGGCAACACACGTCCTGCCATCTGGATTGACACTGGCATCCACTCCAGAGAGTGGGTGTCTCCGGCTACCGGGGTGTGGACAGCCAACAAGGTAAGAGGACACTGTAGTAAGCCAGTGAGATGAAGACAAATCATTTATAAACTAAATGACATTTGGTGGACCTCCTCTGACAGCATAACTGCTGTCCCCTAAAAGAAAAACTCAGTTGAATATTATTGAGGTTATGAGCTATCTTCAGATGTTTGCTTACATTTTCAAGGATGTAATCATCTCAAATATGAGCAAGAAAGATCAAATGGTGACCCCCCCTCCCAAAAAAAGAAAGTGTATGGTTTAGAAAGCTCTTCATACAGAAAATGCTGCACATCAATGTACCTTCCTCATAAGCAGTCGTGAAACACACCACGCATGATTGTTCTCGAGTAAATAAATCATTACATTCATATTTGGCACGGGTACCGGCAGGGGTCCCGAGCAGATGGTGACAGGGCCGATTCTTTTAATTAGGTCATTATGGCCAACTTAATGGCCAAAAATAGCTCATTAGTGGCCAAAATGAGTGAACAGAGGCTCAGCACCATGGAGAGCTACATTGGTTAGCCACTGACGGAGCACACATGGGTGGAGTTGGAATCAGGAAGGGAAGTGGACCATGACAGCCCTCTAAAAACAGTGGGGAGAGAGAGGAGAGGCTGTGTGTGTGTGTGTGTGTGTGTGTGTGTGTGTGTGTGTGTGTGTGTGTGTGTGTGTGTGTGTGTGTGATTGTGTGCTCCAGTGGGTATCAGATCTAGTACTATATAATAATAATAATGCATCATCATCGTATGACTCTTTGCTCATTCTAGACTCAAGACACTCTGGAACATTTGTCACAGCTATCGGTGGTGCTTAGGGCTTATTAGTGGCAGCTTGTACTGGTTGTGATTTATTATTTATTATTTTTATAAAGTTCATTATATTACTGCTGCCATTATATTTCATTCTGGATAACAGAGTCAGCTAAATGCCTGATATACATCAAAGATAGTTTCATTGTGGGAATGCAGTTTCTACAAAATACCTGCTCTCTGTCCTTGTTCAGATCGCTAACGACTACGGCACCGACGCTTCCCTGACTTCCCTTCTGAACACCATGGACATTTACCTGCTGATCCTGGCCAACCCTGACGGCTACGCCTACACACACTCCAACGTAGGTGACACGGACTCCATAGTTTCCGCCATTTTTGTAGTCCCAAAACGTCACAACTTGGAAACCCGGGTATCACCGAAATCCCCCAATTTCCCACTTGTAAATAGGACATTGGAGGACTGTTCATGTGCTTGCAACTGTAAATAATATATGAGGAGCACACGACTGCAGCATTAGCCTACACACAGTCTAAAAGTAGGTCACTGGCACTCAGCGGGACCACGGGACTGACATCACTGCACCCACCACCCCCTCCTCACTGATGTTGTTCTCTCAGCTCTGTTTACACTGTAACAATTACAAACCTTTTATGACATTTTTAATATTAAATGGAAAGTTGAAGGGGGAATCATGGTTGACATGAGCCAGAGCGAGTTGCTGTTGCAAACCACACATCTGCAAAATACAAGTTTTTAAGAGGGAAGAAAAGCAGAACACTTATTTTCTCATTGATGACCAAGTATTGGATCATAATATTACACAATGTTTTTTTAGAAGGCTTTAAAGGCCCATGGGACACGGAAACTCACTCACCAGATAAATAAGCATGTAAAGGGAAATGAGTGATGTGGATTTTGAAATGTGGTGCTTGAATGACTGAAGCTCTGATGTGCAGGATCGTATGTGGCGTAAGACTCGCTCCAGGAACCCAGGCTCCTACTGCCGCGGGACCGATCCCAACAGGAACTGGGACGCCGGCTTCGGTGGTGGGTGCAGCAAACACAGCTACACACCTTTAGTTTGGTTTAACTTCTCTTTACACAAAAGCAAGTGTGTGGGAATGTGTGTGAAACTGTGTGTGTGTGTGTGTGTGTGTGTGTGTGTGTTTTAGGCCCCGGTACCAGTACGAACCCCTGCTCAGATTTGTACCACGGCCCGTCGGCCCACTCTGAAGTGGAGGTGAAGAACGTGGTGAACCTGGTCGAAAGCCACGGCAACTTCAAGTCCTTCATCTCGGTCCACGCCTACTCCCAGCTGCTCATGTACCCGTACGGCTACAACTGCCAAGACGTGCCCCATCAGCCTGAGCTGGTGAGCAAGGAGCTCACTTTATTCTACTCTCTCAACCAAGTGTATCTCTTCCACAATCTTGTTCAATCTGTTCTGTTTGTTCTCCTTTTCAATTTTTGTCCCACTGATGATGTCATAGTGATATCATAAGAGCACCTGAGTGAGATCCACCTCATGTCTCCTGCTGCTCCTGTCATGACTGTCCTCTCCCTCAACACCTTGTCTTTCCTTGGTTCTCCTGTAGGACTCTGTTGGCAGGGCTGCAGTGCAGAAACTTACCTCCCTCTATGGCACCAGGTATAAGGTTGGAAGCATCTGCAAAATCATCTGTAAGTACCATCTTCCCTGTGATAGATCGATAGATGGATGGAAGATTTTATTTGGATAGTCAGCCTACAGAGTATTTGTAAAAAAAAACAGCTTATTAGTTGATCATTCCTCTGCTCCCCTCCTCTCAGACCAAGCCAGTGGGGGCAGTATTGACTGGTCCTACAACCTGGGAATCAAGTACTCCTTCGCCTTTGAGCTGAGGGACACCGGTCGCTATGGTTTCGTCCTGCCAGCCAATCAGATCATCCCCACCGCCTCTGAGACCTGGCTGGGCCTGAAACACATCATGGAGTACGTCCGTGACCACCCTTATTGAACCACAGACGTCTAGTGAAGGATCTATTTCAACTCCTTTTGATTTGCATAAGAGTTCAACTAGGTTGACGTCATGTGTATGAGGTCAATTCATAGCATATTTCACACTGATGTAAGTTAAACAAATAAAGCCCTTCTGAAAGTATGGTTTATTTTATTGGTTGTTTGCAGCAGTGAACAACTACACAGCAAGCAGCTGTTTATCTGACTGAGCTAGAGCTAGGAAGTGTCCAGTCTCCATCAACTTATTGATATCAGTGTTAAGTCAGAGCCACGTGTCACGCACTTTTATTAAAACAAGACTGTTGGGGCTGGGCAATATTGACAAAATCAAATATCACAATATTTCTAACCAAATACCTCGATATTGATATTGCAACAATATTGCAGGGATAACTATTGGTGCTTTCACAAACTATTTACACAAGGTTCATGATCAATAATCAGTAATGCAGATATAGTGACTAAATGGGTAAAGGCAAATAATAGAACAGGATGGTAAGTTCAGATAATGTTTTTTTTTTATTTAAAAATGAGAGCAATTGACACATTTGTGATATTAAAGGGGGAAATAAATAAATATGAAATTTGCTTTATTGGCATGTATATCGAAGCACTATTTAGGAAAGAAAAATATTCAAATACACAAAAATCTCATAATACATACATACATTATATACATACATACATACATATGATACAGTGTGCTATATGAGCTACATCTTCAGCCCAAGAACTGGGCAATAATATGAAAAGCTGCCTTGTAGAAGAAGCTCAACGTGTTAAAGGAACAGAGCAACATTTTGGGAGATTCACCTATCGATAGTAAGACGAGAAGATATATACCCTTCTCTTCTCTGTGTGTGCAATAGAAAAGTAGCGGTGCGCCCTCCTGCTACGTTAGTAGCGTTAGTAAAGAGTTTGAGTTATGTCCTAGGTGGTTTGTGTAACTGTTAGTATTGCCTGAGAAAGTTGAATCAAAGTTTTGGACGTTGTTCCTAAGGCACAGTAACCCTGAGTTAACTGATTGACACACTGGGAATGTCGGCCGCCACACCGAACCGAGCGCACACCTTCTTCAGCTGTTCCTCCAGCACAATGGTTTTCTTCACCTCTAAATTGTAGTTAAATTTCAAGTCTTCGATCTCTTCAAAAAAGGTGGGATCAAAGTTCTCAAGTTCTCTCTTCAACCTTTTAACCTCGCTTTGCAAATATGAATTCTCCGTTTCCGCTGCCTTCAGAAGGTTTTTAAGCTTCCCGTAACCTGGCAACACAAAGAGAGAAACTGATGTCATGGCAGTTGTTCATTCACTGCAGTAGAGCACTGGGGGGCAGTGGTGTAGTGGTGCCTGGAGAAGTGGGTATACTGTCTTTCCTTGAATTATTATATTTTTATTAGGAATTCAAAAATAAGTACAAGTGAGTAAAATTACCGTACATGTATTTTCCATTTTCATTGTAAAGGAATATGGTATACCCTGCAGGCCTGCACTCTGTATCACGGGCGCCGGAAGGGGGGGGACAAGGGGACATTTTGTCCCCGTAAATATGAGAGAGAGAGTGGGGAAAAAAGAGGAGAATCCACAGCCAGTGCATGAGAGCACTCCCCCCCCGCCCCCACCCACTCCGACTCACTGCTCGGCTTTCGCTTTCGGCAGCTTCTGGATAATACTGAATAATGACATCACTACAGTATAATCCTAATGTTAATTTAAAATGAGATATTCCTCTAAATATGGCTAAAAATCATCCAAACGTCCAAAAAAACAAAACAAAAATTGGCGCCCCTGCTTTTGTCCCCCTAATTCCAAACTCGTTTCGGCGCCACTGCTCTGTATACCCTGCATGGTTGCACTACCCTGCATGGCTGCACTACAGGGTATATACTCTGTACACCCTGCATGGCTGCACTACAGGGTATACACCCTGCATGGCTGCACTACAGGGTATATACTCTGTACACCCTGCATGGCTGCACTACAGGGTATACACCCTGCATGGCTGCACTACAGGGTATATACTCTGTACACCCTGCATGGCTGCACTACAGGGTATACTCTGTATACCCTGTAGTGCAGCCATGCAGGGTATATACTCTGTATACCCTGCATGGCTGCACTACAGTACTGCTGGGAGTCTCACCTTGCTGATTGGACGGCTCACCGTATCGCTCACTGTGCTCGCTGAGCCTTTGCTTCAGCTCCAACTTCTCCTTCTCCAGCTCACTGTTGACCAATCTGTAGATACAAGAAGAAAAGGCTCATTTAGATTTAAGATACAACGTAAGAAAAGGCTCTTGTAGATTTTGTCAAAAGGAATATTCTCATTTCCACAAGTTCCACCGTCCAGGAGTTTGACTGGTACCAGCCAAATGATTGGCTGTTTGGTTAGTTTGTCTTCAGACACTCTCAGGCAGGTGACTGAGGCATTGGAAACACTGCATGTGATTTATCAATGAGAAAAGATGTCCTCCTCTGATCATGCAATATACATTTTCAACTTGACAACACGACATAAACATTCTAAATTTCCCCCACGTTACCTCCTGTTGCAGTGTTTGCTAGTACAATAACTGACAGGACATAAGCTAGCTTCCAAACTGTTCCCTAGCAACAACACAAAAAACCATCTGTAGATTATTCTATTATCAGAGTTTTACACACCTCAGTGTCTGGAGCTCCTTACCGAGGCCTGCATCTCTACTTCCACCAGGAGGAAAGCTTTTCAACAGCTCCACCTAGCACAGCAAATAAATAAATGATTCATTAATTAAATAAATGCTACTATGTAATGTGTGTGTGTGTGCGCACACACACACACACACACACACACACACACACACACACACACACACACACACACACACACACACACACACACACATATATAGTACTGTACTAGATATGTACTAGACCCAGGACTTCTCCATCACCGAAGGAGAGCTGGGTTTCTACCATGAAGCTGAAAAGGCCTGTGGTCATAGAGATGTACAAGGAACAGACTGAGAACCTCTATAATAAGGAGGTGGCCACTCCCAGCACACCTGACAAACTGGCCACTCCCAACTCAAGTTGCTCAGTTGTCCATGACCTCCATGACCTCCATGACACACACACACACACACACACACACACACACACACACACACACACACACACACACACACACACACACACACACACACACACACACACACACACACACACACACACACACACACACACACACACACACATCGAAACAGAGAAGCTGTACCTGATCTTCAAGGTGGCGGAGGGTCTTCTGCGTGCTCTCCTCACGCTCGCTCAGCTGCTTCAGCTGCTGCTTGAGTTCTGACAGGCTGGAGGTTTTCTGGGAGAGCTCTCTCTCCAGCTCCTTCATCTTGTTCTCAAACATCCTGTGGAGAAAGAGAGGCGCTGACTCAAGCTTAACTCGACATTTTTCACAAGTGTCTCTCGACAGAAATAAAAGAGTCGCACGCCATTTTATACTTCATCGACAGGTTTCAGTCATCTCCACGGTAACAGCGAGCCGGCCCCTACCGCCCTCCTCCCAGCAACAGTGTCTCCCCTCGGCTTCAGTCCAAGCCGTCCGAGGAGGAGCAACAGATTTCTTCAAATCACTGTAAAAACATCTTAAATCACTGTAGAAACATCTTAAATCACTGTAGAAACATCTTAAATCACTGTAAAAACATCTCGCCCGAGTCCTAAATTAAAAAAAATATACAGGGGTGAGTAGATAATGACTGACATTTAAATTTTTGGGTGAACCTATCCTTTAAGGTGGGCCTAGAAGCGGCTTGCTGACCTGGTCACCACAGAAGCCTTCCCGGTCTTGCTGTCTGCTCCCTCTGGCAGGCTTCTGGACAGCGACGCCCGGAGCCTCTGCTTGGTCTCCTCTAGCTCCGCCTCCAGCTTCTCATTGGTCAGTTCCAGGCTCGTCTTGGTCACCCTCACCCTCTCTGCTGCCTCAATTTCCTGCAGGAACACAAACAGTGTCCAGGAGGGAGAAAAGAGCTCAAAACACACATCTGGATAGTTTGATTCAAAAAGGAGAAATCAGTTGAAGGTAGTACTATATTCTTTCAATATTCACTTAATGAATTTAATTGAAGATTGATTGTTTTTTTCTCTCTGGAAACAGCATTGTAATGAAATTCTTCCTATCTGGCTTTTGAACCAAGGGGCAACCCCCGGTTCTAAAAATGCAGCCAATGCGGAAGTGCCTTAAACCCACATTCTTTTGAATGGCTTGCAGGGGGCGACTTCACTGGCTGCAAAACAAGTCTGATTATATAGAAGTCAATGGGAAAAGGACCCTACTTCTCACTTGATTTATGACCTCAGTAAACACTTTCCTAATGAGTTTATGGTCTCAATCACTAGATGTAAGTCTTCAATACAGCATGATGTTCATTTAGTAAATTATGGTCCCATTTAGAATCAAATAGATGATAAAGCAGACTATGCTTTGGGGTGTGATTTGGGCCTGTCCAGTGATTACCTCGTGCTACCTGCTTCTGATAGCAGATGGCTCTGTAGGAAACCCCTGGTCTCGTGCTACCTGCTTCTGATAGCAGATGGCTCTGTAGGAGAGCCCTGGTCTCGTGCTACCTGCTTCTGATAGCAGATGGCTCTGTAGGAAACCCCTGGTCTCGTGCTACCTGCTTCTGATAGCAGATGGCTCTGTAGGAGAGCCCTGGTCTCGTGCTACCTGCTTCTGATAGCAGATGGCTCTGTAGGAAACCCCTGGTCTCGTGCTACCTGCTTCTGATAGCAGATGGCTCTGTAGGAAACCCCTGGTCTCGTGCTACCTGCTTCTGATAGCAGATGGCTCTGTAGGAGAGCCCTGGTCTCGTGCTACCTGCTTCTGATAGCAGATGGCTCTGTAGGAAACCCCTGGTCTCGTGCTACCTGCTTCTGATAGCAGATGGCTCTGTAGGAAACCCCTGGTCTCGTGCTACCTGCTTCTGATAGCAGATGGCTCTGTAGGAGAGCCCTGGTCTCGTGCTACCTGCTTCTGATAGCAGATGGCTCTGTAGGAGAGCCCTGGTCTCGTGCTACCTGCTTCTGATAGCAGATGGCTCTGTAGGAAACCCCTGGTCTCGTGCTACCTGCTTCTGATAGCAGATGGCTCTGTAGGAGAGCCCTGGTCTCGTGCTACCTGCTTCTGATAGCAGATGGCTCTGTAGGAGAGCCCTGGTCTCGTGCTACCTGCTTCTGGCTCTAAATAACCAAGATGGCGAGTCCACAAACCAGTGGGTGACAACGCCATATTTTGACGTGTGATTTTGATGTGTGGAACCAACCACATCCGATGTACGTGCAATTACCCTTTTGATCTCCTTTCGTAGACGTTCGTTCTCCATCACAATTTTCTCCATTCCTTTGGTTTTAGATTCAAGTTTGGAATTCAGCTCAGCCTCACTTTGACTCTTCAGTTTCTCATAGTCGGTCTTCAAAAGAAAAAGAAAAACAATGAGTGAAGGCAGAGCCAGTAACAGATAAGAGTTAATACACATACAAAGTGCTTATAGGAGACTTAAGGCAGAGCCAGTAAGAGATAAGAGTTAATACACATACAAAGTGCTTATAGGAGACTTTGCTTGTGATGTGGTTATAACCTTTAGTTTCTCATTTTGTTGCTTCAGGGCAGCAAGTCGCTCCTGGTCTGCGGGTGCTTGGGATTTCTTTAGGGTGTCATTTTCCCTCTGCACCCTCTCCACCACCTTCTTCATCAAGCCAATGGTCTTCTCCAGTTCAGGGACTGTTTTGCCACTGCGACCGCCCTGGTGACCAACAGATGAAACATCATTTTACAGGTGGAACAGGACTAACCTTACATCTTGAATGAGTGAATTACATTTGAATCTGACACCATCAGTGAATTTGCAGTTATTCAATTCAGTGTCTCTGCTTGCCTAGACTTTTGTCTTTGTCTCTTTTTAGGTGAGATTCTTTTTTAAGGTCATTAGGTTGCTGTTGTTTTTAACCTCTAAATTGTTTTGTCTAAGTGTGTTTTCTGAGCAGATAAACTGGAGTGTATATAGTTCATGGGTAACTCAATGTACCTCATGGATTTGGGACAGTTTTTTCTCCGTCTCTGCGTTCTCCTTTTTCAGCGCGTTGCACATGTCCTTCAGGTGTGCCACTTGATCCTGTCCAAAAAACACAAGGAGCAAAGAGGATGACACTCCTTCACACTGCAGCTTCCCTTTGCTAATCTCAAACATCTGTGACTTATCAACAGTGATACTGATTTAAATACCAGTAGGAAAATACTACTTGTTATATATCTCTTTGTTGAATGAAAGCACCTTTATTCAAATTAAGTTTGTATGCTTTGTGTAATATTTTCTTATGCTATGAATGTCTAAACAGAACAGAACCGAATAATTGACTTGCTTTTAAAATCAGCACCAATACCAGAACATACTAGAACTCTGAGTCTGAGAATTATTTTTCAGGGCCAAGCCAGTAGCTAGTTCTCTGGACTGGGTTGTGTACCTTGAGTCTCGGTAAGTCCTTGTTGGTTTGCTCCAGCTGGAAGCGGAGCTCCAGGTTCTCGGAGGCCAGCTTGAGGTTTTCTGTTTGGAGGTCTGCGTCTTTCTGTGATGGCGTTCCCGTGCCTCGTCCTGAAGTCTAGAGGAAAGCCAAGAACAGTTGTCATTATACAGCTCATGACATGCACACAAAATCAGTCACAGCAAAGTCATTAAAGGGGCAAAACTTTGCTGCTGTTGGATGGAAACATTGTATCTTCAAAACATCAGTTCTGGAGGTTTCAAGGCTCCTGAGGTAAAGAAACCTCCTCAACTAACAGGGTTCCCACACTTTTTTCCCCTTTCCCCCATTTTCTCCCCAATTGTACTTGGCCAATTCCCTCTGCTGTCCCGGTAATTGCTCCACCCCCTCTGCTGATCTGGGGAGAGTTGTAGACTTGCACATGCTTCCTCTGATACATGTGCAGTCTCCAGCCGCTTCTTTTCACCTGACAGCAAGTTCCACCAGCAGGATGTAGCGTGTGGGAGGATCACGCTATTCCCCCAGTTCCCCTCCCCCTGAACAGGTGCCCCGACCGCCCAGAGGAGGCGCTAGTGCAGCAACCAGGATTCATACCGCACTGGCTTACCACCCGCAGACACGGCCAATTGTGTCTGTAGGAACGTCTGACCAAGCCGGAAGTACCGCTACCAGGAATTGAACCCGGGTCTCTGCGGTGGTAGGCCAGTGTTTGACCTCTACACTACCCAGACACAGTATACTTTGAGAGACACGGATCAACATTACTGTTACAACACTGAGAATTCTTATGAGAACTAGCAGGCTTTACAGAAGCTCACAGACAACTATTAAAAAGAGAGATGTGACGCGTGAAACAAGGATGGAAGACACACATGCAGACAGAATGGCAGAAGGTAGCCTGCTTACTAATGTAAAAAATATATCAAAAGAATTTAAATTTCTATTCTTGCAAAAAAAATATATTAATTCAAACACTTTCAATGACCCATGTCTATTTAAAAAAAAAGGCCTAGATTTTTCTCTCTCAAATTCACCAACTTTCAAGGATTTCAAGGGCCTGTGGGAACCCCAACTAAAGACATGACAGTTACAAGGTTTTTCCTCAACAGCAGCAAAACGTGACAAACACACAGTGGAGGACTGCAAGGAACACAAGCCACCCTGCTCTGCTAGCACTACTGCTACAGCTGCATGGTCACAACACTACTGTCTCTGTGACTGTGGAAGCTGGAGGTACCTTCATGTCACTAGGGGATCTGCTTTTGCATTTTCCTACGTCGCCATCAGCAATGACACAAGAGTCATGCCAACTGCAAGCCAGATCTAGCGCTGCGAGATTGCGCTCCATGGTCGCATCTAGCTCAGCCGTGCAGGAATCATCCGGCTTATCTTTCGCTTCGGCCTTCCCCTCACCGATGCCCTCTGCATTCACCTGCTTTGGAGTCGCTCCCACCGATTTAGAACGTGACTGAGCCCATCCAGGTCTCTCCGCCTTGGACTCACTTCCTTTTGGGCGTTGGAGTTTAGGGGACATTTGGGGTTTAGGCGAGCTTCCTTCTTGCCCTCTGTTTCCTGCCGCACGAGGGCTCGATCGCTTTTTCTCCACATCCTTCACTTCCACTAAGGCGGTTTCTTTCTCTTTATGCCTTTGCTTTGGCTCCCTCTGCTGGTCAGAGGGGCAGGTGTGGGCGACAGAAGGCGGTCCCGTGCTGCCTTTGCCAGGGCCTGAATCCCCGACATCAAACGTGAGAGAACGCAGCCCTCTCAGAGACGGGGAGGAGGAGCCTTTTCCCTTCATGTGCACGGAATGGAATGAAATCCGGTGAGGAGAAGAAAGATGCAGAGAGAAGAGAGGAGGTGAAGAAAGAGATGCAGAGAGAAGAGAGGAGGTGAAGAAAGAGATGCAGAGAGAAGAAAGGAGGTGAAGAAAGAGATGCAGAGAGAAGAGAGGAGGTGAAGAAAGAGATGCAGAGAGAAGAGAGGAGTTGAAGGAAGAGATGCAGAGAGAAGAGAGGAGGTGAAGAAAAAGATGAAGAGAGAAGAGAGGAGGTGAAGAAAGAGATGCAGAGAGAAGAGAGGAGGTGAAGAAAGAGATGCAGAGAGGAGAGGAGGTGAAGAAAGAGATGCAGAGAGAAGAGAGGAGGTGAAGAAAGAGATGCAGAGAGGAGAGGAGGTGAAGAAAGAGATGCAGAGAGAAGAGAGGAGTTGAAGGAAGAGATGCAGAGAGAAGAGAGGAGGTGAAGAAAGAGATGCAGAGAGAAGAGAGGAGGTGAAGAAAGAGATGCAGAGAGAAGAGAGGAGGTGAAGAAAGAGATGCAGAGAGAAGAGAGGAGGTGAAGAAAGAGATGCAGAGAGAAGAGAGGAGGTGAAGAAAGAGATGCAGAGAGAAGAGAAGAAAGTAGGAAACAAATTATGAAAGAAGGTGAGGTGATGATGAACAGAGAGATAAAAGGAAAACGTTTGGGGCCGTTTAAAGGAAGACTTTGCTGATTTTCAACCCGCTTTGTATCATTACAATGTGGGTAATATGAGCAGATGGGCAGCGTTGACCTTCTCTTCATGTTTTCCTACGCTGTGAGCTCTGCAGTTTACTCCAGGCACGCGTTTTGCGTCATTCTGACACAGAAGTGAAAAGATGTTCTGCTCAAGTGCAGCTTTTCCAACTACAGATTAAAAGAAAATCTGTATGCGCAGATTGCGCACATCCATGGCGAATGCATCGAGAGCCTTAACGAGCGTTAATGACCCATGCCACCTGGTGGGGGCAGCGTTTCTGCAGGCAGACAAAACGGACATTTCTCGGTGCAGAAAATATATATAGAGAAGGTAAACACTGTCCATCTGCTTATATTACGGAGCATGAAAATCGGCAAAGCCTTCATTTAAAGCAGACCTGGGCCAAATGCTATGGAGAGATAGGATGATGCCTTTTTGAATACATGTAGAGTGATATGTATTGTCTGCTGTCTATTGGATGTCCTGTACTGTCCTGTTGTCTCTGTACTATGTGTACTGTACTGTCCTGTTGTCTCTGTACTATGTGTACTGTACTGTCCTGTTGTCTCTGTACTATGTGTACTGTACTGTCCTGTCCTGTTGTCTCTGTACTATGTGTACTGTACTGTCCTGATGTCTCTGTACTATGTGTCCTGTACCGTCCTGTTGTCTCTGTACTATGTGTCCTGTACTGTCCTGTTGTCTCTGTACTATGTGTACTGTACTGTCCTGTTGTCTCTGTACTATGTGTACTGTACTGTCCTGTTGTCGATCTGCTTATCTCAATATGATTTGATACGCTTCACGATTCAATTCAACAACAAATAAAAGTTCAATGACAACAAAGTCTGCATAAGTATGTTTATTTCTGAGCCACTAATCTTAGACATTTTTAAATTGGTGCTTACATTCCAACAAGCCAGTGCGATTGCTAGAATGTAAACAACAATTTAAAAATGTCATTACAAAGGGAAAATAATATCTTTTGGATGGAGAGCGAGAAATTGTGATGTCAAGCAGTCTCATTTGTGATTATGACTACAGGAGAATAACATTGATCTAATATCACCATTAATTGTTTTGCACCACGATATGTATTGTCACTTTTTTTTGCATATGTATCGCTATATCATCCCATCCCTAGCGGCTATAAAAATCAATCAATCAATCAATCAATCAATCAATCAATCAATAAAAAATACTGCAGGTGACACAGTGACAAAGTCTGTCCTGTGTAGACTTGCATGTAAACAGTGGCACTGCACTGTGTCAGTGAGCATGTGAGACAGAGGTTATATGAGCACTTACAGAAGGTCTGGAGGAAGACTCTTTGGACATCTGGCGCTCCACAGACTGGAGTCTCTCCTCCAGGTAGCGGTTCCTCAGGCTCAGGTCCTCCATGGCAGCATCTCGAGGTAAAGCCTGCTTCTGTCTGGAAGGTAAATCACCTACTGAAGATCTGGCTCTGCATTATGTGGCCACATTTCAAGCAATTTGTTGACCCTTGGATCAAGAGCGACTTGGAATTAGGCCTGTGCTGATCTGCAAATTTAATAGTATACTATTATCTTGACCAAATTCTTCTTTTTTTAAACCACAATATACAGTATATATCAATATTAAGAAGGGCAATGTTTAAACTGTATTGTTGTGTACTAACTACAATACTTCTCCATAATATAATACACAAGACAAGAGAGCAGAATGAGGGCATTTTAAAGTTTCACCAACATAACAATAAATACCTTATGGCGAGGATGTTGGTCTCCAGCTCAGAGTTCTTTCTCATCAGCTCCTCCATCTGCCTCTCCATCTCGGTGGAGCGCACCCCCACCACCTGGTCAGCAGTCACACCACGAACCTTCAGCTTCTTCTGCAGTGCAGCCTTCTCTTGCTCCAGTCTGCCCACAAACACATCCAACAGTTCATCTACATCTAACCCACAAACACATCCAACAGTTCATCTACATCTAACCCACAAACACATCAAACAGTTCATCTACATCAAACCCACAAACACATCCAACAGTTCATCTACATCTAACCCACAAACACATCCAACAGTTCATCTACATCTAACCCACAAACACATCAAACAGTTCATCTACATCAAACCCACAAACACATCCAACAGTTCTAGTTGAGAGTGACAAACATCTAACCCGCAAACACATACTGTATGTATATCCAACACTTGGCATAGACATTTGGATTTGGATGCATTTACACCTCACGATCCTTACTTCTGAGGTGTTGCTTCCTTCTGATCTGTACATTAATGCTGCACAAGGCAGGAACCCTCGTCCTCCTCTCCCACTCAGCCTACCATCACTTCAGTGTTAGCGCGGAGGAGACGTGATGGCCAAAGAGCAGACAGGATCACCCAGGGAATCTGCAACCTCATCCGAGACGGATATGCTGCCCACATGTATTGTTGAGGGCAACGGTTTTCAACACTTGATCAATGTGATTGAGCCAGCCTCAACACACTCCCTTTAGTATTGTCAGCCATAGACATTTTGTAAAATAAAATAAAAATAAATGTGTGCGCGTGTGTGTGTGTATGTATATATACAGTATATATATACAGTATATATATATATAAATGATAAATCGATAATTGATTATTATCATTAATTGCCCTGTATTTCGATTATGGAAATGTATTCAAATGCACATCCCTAGTCCAGAAAAAAACTGGACTCACCAAAGTTAGATCTTTTTCTCTCTCATCTGTTTTGTTTGCTTTGGTCTAAAGTTAAAGCATCACAGACCCGTCGTTTGGTAAACATGAGCGAGTTGTGTGACGTTTACTGATGATGTCATGTTACATGATATCTGCATTTTTAAATCGGCAACATTCAAATAGTTACCCGTCGCAGCCATTTGGAGACACCTACTGTACATGCCAAGCCAAGCTGCTCATGCAGTTGAACTACACCTGATATACAACACAAAGTGGAGCATGGAAGCGCGCTGTGGAAACCCCTCCCCCAGTATTATATGCATGCAAAAATGTATGCGTATGCCTGGCACTAACCTGGCGTACAGCTCTTTGAGACTGCTGAGCTGTTTGCCCACGGACTCTGTCTCTCGCTCCTTCTCCTTCAGTGCACTCTTCACTTTCTCCATCTTGCTCTGCCATTTCTTGCCCTCCTCCCAGCGCACAAGCTCCTCTTTGGACTGCAGAGTCAGAGAAACAAGTCACGCATCAAATGAATGTCCGATGAACTGAAACATGCATCGAGCAATGAAGGCAATTTCATAATTGATGGTGCAAATGTAAAAATTTTGAAATTTGTATAACACTTTTTAAAGTAGTTAAATCTAGCCATGTGCAATAAATAACACACATGCACTTACTGTAGTGCCTTGGCTGAGCCGCCATGTTGTCAATGTAAACGGTCCTTGTTGTGTTGTGTGTGTGTTTTGGTTCTTGTTTTCTTGTAACACTGTGTCAAATTATTCTACTTTATGTTGTGTGATTTATTTAATGTTTTATACGAAGCAAGCGTGTAATGTGCCCCCCCGCCCCCCCCCCCCCCGAGGACAATAAAGTATAAGCTAACCTAACCTAATACTATGTTTGCTATTGACTGAATTGACACGTCAGCTTTTACCTTATCAACATTCACCGTTTTCCTTTCTGCTCTCCTGTCCAGTTCATACTCCAACTTCCTGATCTTCTTCTGCAGAATCTCCACTGTAGAACTCTTCCCATCTGGCTCTGGTTCATTCTACAGGCAAAAACAATATTATAGATTATAATTATTTCATGGCATTCCACTTTTGTCAGCTAGTGTACGGTGGTCCTGTATAGCTCCGTGTGCTTAGATTGTAGTCACTGTTGAGTATTATATCTGTGGATAGCAGCTGGGTGATGAGGCTGCCAACAACAACAAATCATTTTTTATTTTCTTAATTTCACAACAAATGAAATGACAGTGGGTCTAGAAATCCGAGGTTACGGCATTGCAAAGAAAAAAACTGCCCCCCCCCCCCCCCCCCCCCCCGGGGACAATCTGGGTTTCTCATATGGCCCCCCAGGAAAAATAATTGCCCACCCCTGGTCTAGAACCATATAAAACGTGTAACGTTAGTTATATGTGTATCGGAATTGAGCACAATTATTTCCCCCTATTTTCCCATAAGTGTTCCCAAACCCAGTTGGAGGCAGCATGGAAATGCTCAGAATCAAGATACATTTTGAATAGATTTCCAGACTTGTGTGGGAGCCCTGCGGTGGATGTGGGTGGTAGCTGTGAACTTATTTGCTTGTTTATTTATTGAAGATAGCTTACAATACATATTGATTAGCATGTAAATGTACATATGCCAGATTATAGCCAGAGGCTAATTTCCATAAAACAAACAATTTCAAACAGTATACAAGTGTACATGAACTTCATAAGCACAAAAGCAAACAACAGTACATATACAAGGCATAAAACCACACAAACTTCAGAACCACAAAAAATACAACCTATATCACAAACGACAATATAACATTATGTGCAAGTGGCGAGAGAAACCAGAGAAAGGGGAGACCACGATTTTAAGTGCCAAGTGCTAAAGTGACTGGTGTTAAAGTGCATGTGCTAAAGTGCTAGTGTGCTCATGTTATTGCACTTGAATTATAAAGTACTGCAGTAGATGGAATGGGAGATTGTATTTTGCACATTTGCCTTTTGCACAAACTTTCAGTTTTGTACAAGCTATTGCACTGAGTGAGCGTACACATCTGCTGACCTGCAGAGCGCTGCTGAGCCTGTTGATCTGCTGGTGGAGCTCGTGGCTCTCCTGCTCTCTGTCCTCCCTGTCAGCCTGTAGGCGTCTCTGGGCTTTCTGACTGCGCTGCAGCTCCTGCTTCAGGCCTTCCACCTCCTCCTTCAGGCCGCTCTCCCGCCCTCTGGCTGCTCTGGAGGACTCTTTGGCAGCTTGAAGTTCCTCGCTGAGCTCTTGCACCCGGGCCTTTGGAGGAAAGAGATTTAAGGGGACACGCCAACTTTTTGGGAGTTTCGTCCATTTGCCATATCGCCCATACATAACCAAGATACACAATACCTTTCCCATCACAGTATACAGTGAGCTTCAGTGGTCCAGTTATTTAGTATCACCAATGAATTGGAGGAAACGGTACAGCCGTTCAAAGTCACCAAAAACACACATTTCTAACAGCGCCTGATGCTTTGTGAATGCGCGGCCATATAGATACAGTAAATAAGAGGAGAAAATCTGTAATTGAGACAGATTTGGAAATAGAGTGCAGCTAAATATTTGGAAGGTGTTCCTAAAATGTTGTGCACACAGTATGTACAAAGCAGGTAAATGGCAGGAATATATATATACATACATACAAATACGTGGTCCCACCTTTAGGTCTTTGGTGTGTTTGTCAACTAGCATCTGGACATTGAGACTCTCCTCTTTCTTTGCAGCGTTGGTTATGACTTGCTGCTCCGCCATAGACGTCAACTCGGCCCGCAGCTCCAGCAGAGCCTTACTGAGAGCCTGAAAGCAGAGGGAGCAGACACATAGCCTCCAGGATGAATCCAGAGGGAGCAGACACATACTGTAGCCTCCAGGATGAAACCAGAGGGAGCAGACACATACTGTAGCCTCCAGGATGAAACCAGTGAGGGTTTACATCACGACAATGCACCACCATCCATTTCTGCTAAGGAATAGCTCACATCCCCTCGTCTCACACATTCCTCCTCTACTTCAACTTGATAAACAACAAACGGACATAATAGTTTGAATGTAGCTTAATGTAGTACAGGGTTCCCACACCTTCTTAATTCAAGCACTTTCCAGGCCCAGTTCCCTCAAATTAAAGGATCAAACACAGCATAGTTTTTGAGACACGGATCAAAGTTAATTACTGTTACGACACTCAGAATTTTTATAATGAGGCTTGAATGTGTGTACACTTCTCAACTGTGCTGTGTTACACTTTAATATATACTGTATATACAGTATATATATGTATGTATGTATGTATATATATATATATATATATATATATACATACATACATACATATACACACACACACACATATATATATATATATATATATATATATATAGGGATGCACCGATCCACTTTTTTCACTTCCGATCCGATTCCGATACCTGAATTTGGATATCTGCCGATACCGATATTATGCCGATACCAATATTTTTCTTGAATATACAGTATAGGCAAAGATTTGGCCAATTAAAGTTTTTTTTTTAAAATATACCTTGCAAAAAGCAGACAAAATTAAGAATATATACAAGGCAAAGAAGGATACTATTATACATTATTATACAAATTACGGCCAGAATTGCAAAAAATAATAATTATGTGCTGAACCTTGAGCTGTTTCTCTTTCTGAGCGAGCTGGGCTTTGAGTCTCTCCAGCAGGTTTTTCATGGTGTTGCTGGGGGAGCGGAGGTTGGCCTGCTTCTGGGCCTCCAGCTCGCTGCGGAGGTTCTGCATCTCCTTCTCCATCTGGGCCATCTGGCTCCTCAGCTCCTCAGGCTCCTCAGACACAGCCTTCAGCTGGGCAGCATGCTGATCTTCCAGCCTGCAACACCTCCCTGTTAGGCTGCTGCCAAAATGTTCTCACACAGTTGCTTCTCACTGTTTAATTTAGTTGCTTTTAACCCAGCGTTCTTTATTTATGCCTGTCATTTTTACTGTTATTATTGTTGTATTGCCTGTAAAGTGCTTTGTAACGATTGAGAGAAATGCTATTCAAATAAAATAGTAAATAAGTCCATTTAATTGACTAATTTAACTAATTAACACATTTTGTAATCATAATTATATAGTGGAATGAGGTAAATGTAACAATCTGGCGTTTCTATAAGTGGTTGTCACAGTTGTGGTGGTAATCACAAGACTGAAAATCCCGGCTCTATAATCAACAGACTTCTTGAGACCTTATTAATCGTACCAGGAAGTGAAGTATAATTTCAAAACCAAAATAAAGACAAAAACCTGTTTGAACATAGCTAAAGAATCTTCTGAAAGTCTGTACTTTTATTTTGTACTTAAGTAAAGAAATAAATGAACTGAATGCAACTAAAGAGGTTCTGATTCTGATTGTGTTTATTTGGAGTTAAAGGAATCTCCCCGGCTTCTTTTCTTCTTCTTCTGATTTCCCCGCCATTTTCTCCTCAATTGTACTTGGCCAATTTCCCCCTGCTGCCCTGGTCGCTGCCCCACCCTCTGTCGATCTGGGGAGAGCCTTAGACTAGCACCATGCTTCCTCCGACACATGCGCAGACGTTTCTTTTCACCTGACAGTCGGAAGCTTCACTGACAGGACGCAGCACGTGGGAGGATCACACTATTCCCACCAGTTCCCTTCTGCCCCGAACAAGTGCCCCGACCAACCAGAGGAGGCGCTAGTGCCGGAATCTCTCTGGCTTCACAGGTAAACACACAGAAATTGTCCAGTCCTACTGTAGAAAAGGGCCCATAATGGCCCACCGTCAAGCCTGTTCTTGGGGCAGTCGATGCCCACCAGCCGGCGCGCCACGACGTAATGATGATGACATCATCAACAATGACACCGATGATGTCATAGCATAGAGCTCACCTGTGAGGTCATCGGCAATGTCAGACATAACATCGATGATGTCATAGCTCCCTAGAACGTTGTGACATCACCAATGACGGGATGTCATACACCGAAACGCGAGCATATAAGCCAGGTGTCCTGTGACGCTATGCTTGACTAACCTCATCCAAGAGACTCCAGCTTGACTAACCTCATCCAAGAGATTCCAGCTTGATTCACCACATCCGAGAGATCTGCTTGATTCCTCCGAGATTCCTTTTCCTTCATAATGTTCACCTTCACCGCGACCAAACCCGGACCCGAACTGAATCCTGGCCATCTTCCAACCGGCCAGGCCCTGGTGCCTGATTGCCTTACACCCAGTCATCCCAGTGGTATTTCAACCGAGTCCCAGGACCGACAAGTCGGTCCCTACCTCCATCTCCGTGATTCTGATCGGTCACAGCCCGTGAGCCTTCATCCACGATCCAGCACACTTCACGAGGCAAGCCCAAACGCTTTGCCTCCAGCAAGCCAACAAGCTTCGCTACACCTACAAATATCTTGGTGTCCACCTCGGCAATAAACTAAAGTGAAAAAAGAATAGCAACAGCGTTTTTGAGAAGGCAAAGTCAAGACTAGTTTTCTTGAGAAAGCTTCGATCCTTCGACATCAGCTGGAAGCTCCTTTATGTTTTTGTTTTTTTATCAATGGAATCCTTGCTAGTGTCCTCTTTTATGCTGCCCTCTGCTGGGGGGCAGCATCAGTGCAGATGATTAAAAACAGGCCAAACTAAAAACACCTCTTTATTTCGAAGGCCATCCTCTATATAATGTTTTTAACAGACTCAGAAGCTCATTTAGTGAGCGATTTGTGTTGCCTCAGTGTTCCACTGAGCGACTCAGAAGGTCCTTTGTACCAGCAGCATTCAGATTTTTTAACAAACACAGATGTTAATCTTGTCTCAATGGCTTTTTATTGTGTCTGTGTACTGTGACTGTAGCTGCCTGATATTGTCTGTTGCTATTTGTCTGTTGTGGCAAATGAGTTTCCGCATCGGGAAGTAATAAAGCTTTCTAATCTAATCTAATCTAATCTAATCTAATCTAATCTAATCTAATCTAATCTAATAACCCTGTTTCACTAAGTTCAGAGACACTCACTTGGACTTCTCCTCAGCGTGCTGCTGAGCCCGTGCCTCCATGGCGGCGGCCTGTCTCTCCAGCTCTGCCGTGGCCAGCCTCAGCTTGCCTGTGAGGGAGGAGAGAGAGATGTCCTGCTCCGACACAGTCTGCTCCAGCTCTGCCAGGCGCTCCAGGTGCTTGGAGGTCGGCACACAGATAGAGGACTTCTTCATCAGATCCTGGAGGAGGGAGGGAAGGGAAGGGAGGGAATGATGATACATTGACCACGTAGTCCATTATTTACATGGACTGCAATATTCCGATATTAACCCAATTAAGACAATACTCTGAATAAGACACTGCCATGTAAACAGCATTTTCTGATGACCTTAACGGGAATAAGGTAGTCGCAGTAAGCAATAGTCGAAGTGAGTATTCGATCTTAGTTGCATTATCGATGTGCATTGTAGACATGCATACACCTATGATGTCCTATCAGAGTTTTCACATCATTTCGTTACAGGTATATGGCAGTCAGACTGCTTGACGACACATGCTCTAGACTAGAGTCTAGCATGCAGCGAAGTTGTGGAACTTGTTTACAAAAGAAAAGATGGATGCCACCGGTAAAAAGAAGTCCCAACTGTTAACTTGTATTTCCTATCTACTCTGTTCTTTACGGTAAAAGTGGTTTCACCTTGACTAGGTGACACATGAGCGGTGGGAGCGCTTCTGGCGATGATGAAAATGTCGGCGCCGGTGTGTGAGACTGAATAAACTCTGCAAACGAAATAATCGTGGTGTTTATTACCAACATCTTGTTCCTACCATGGTAGAAACATGACAGAAAGGCTTTCCCGTTAAATTCAGGAAGGAAACTCCGATGTAGGACATCATGTGGACGAGCGCCATCAGTCAATCGGACTCTGCTCTGTAGCATGTAAACGGGAATATGAATGGATAGAAATACATTTAAAAGCCCTGAAGGCAAAGATAACCCAGTGTCTGTTCTTAGCCTGGGGCTAAGGTTAGCCCCGGGATAAATCAGTGTCTGCTCTTAGAATGGGGCTAAGGTTAGCCCTGGGATAACACAGTGTCTGTTCTTAGCCTGGGGCTAAGGTTAGCCCCGGGATAACACAGTGTCTGTTCTTACCCTGGGGCTAAGGTTAGCCCCGGGATAACCCAGTGCCTGTTCTTAGCCTGGGGCTAAGGTTAGCCCCGGGATAAATCAGTGTCTGCTCTTAGAATGGGGCTAAGGTTAGCCCTGGGATAACAGTGTCTGTTCTTAGCCTGGGGCTAAGGTTAGCCCCGGGATAACACATTGTCTGTTCTTACCCTGGGGCTAAGGTTAGCCCCGGGATAACCCAGTGTCTGTTCTTAGCCTGGGGCTAAGATTAGCCCCGGGCTTAGAATGTGTAATGTGAAAAGGGCTCATGAGAGACATGGACACAAACGTACCATTGCAGTCTGCTTGAAGCGGTCCAGGGAGGTGTCAGTGTCCAGGTCCAGCTTGTGATGCAGTGCTCTCACCTCGGCCTCATGCTTCTTTGTCATCTCCTCTTGGTCCTGAGGTTCAGACGGGATGGAGTTTAGAAGCAGAGTCAATTCCACCTTCTAAAAGGTTTGATAGTATCATCCTTTTTGCTCAGATTTCTCTACAGGGACTCACTTTTCTTTCTTCTTTTTTTTTACCGCATAGCACAAAATGGCCAGAATATACAGTATCTGTGGGGTTATTAATCAATACCAATGATTCAATGATTACTTGGCGAGCTGCTGGGATTTATGTAGGGATGGGGATCGAGACCCAGTATTGGGACGCAGTTCCAAATTTCTCAAAACCAGGAAATCAATAAGATCTGAGCTTATCGATACTGCTATCAAGACTAGCAGGTCCTATGTCTCGAGAGACGAGAGATGTTATTTACAACAAATCACTGGTGCACAAACATTGATTGTCTAATAACGTTTTTGAATTCAATTGAATATCCTGGCAAACGCTGTTCAACTAAACAAAGAAGATTATTTTTTTAATCTTTTTTTCTATTTGTCCCCATTTTCTCCCCATTGTACTTGGCCAATTGCTCCTGCTGTCCCGGTCGTTGCTCCACCCCCTCTGGCGATGTGGGGAGAGTTGTGCAGACTAGCACACGCTTCCTCTGATACATGTGCAGTTGCCAGCCGCTTCTTTTCACCTGACAGCGAAGAGTTTCCCCGGCAGGACGTACAGTAGAGCGTTCCCCTCCCTCCGATCAGAGGTAGCCTGGGTAAACACAGCCTCCACGTGACCTCTATGTACTATCAGTTACGCTACAGGCATAGCCTGTGACGGGACGCTAGACAAACGTTTCGTCTTCCTCACAGTCAAAACAGATTTTGTTTTGACTCTGAGGAAGCCTGCATCGAAACGTTAAGTCACTGCACCTTATAAAAATATTTTTTCAGTGAATCGTGTACTCCAGGATCCTCTTTGGGTTCACCCATTGAACTGTTCTATCGATAAAGTATTGGTATTGGTATTGATAAAAAACGATCATTAAGCAGTCTCGAAAATGGTATCAATATCAATAAAAATGTATGATCCCCATCCCTCGATTTATGTACCAGTTTATTTACTTGCCAAGCTACGGTCAAACCTTGCGGTACTTTACCTGTCTGGCTCGGGCCAGTTTGTTCTGGTATTTCTTCAGCACTTCCTCTTTCTGCTCCAGTCGACTCTGGAGATTGTCGATGGTCTGACGAGCCACATTGAGAGCTGGCTGGCTGGCTGCCTTGCCCTCGTCCTGCTGACTCAGGTCCACTAGGAGGCGCTCTCTGCTGGCAGAGGCCGGGAGGCGGAGACGCAGCTCGTTGATCACTTTATCTCTGGACACGACGTTCTGTTCCACCTTCCACAAAGCCGCTTCTTTCTGCTTTAGCTTCTGCAAGAAGGAATCACAACCATTTTGTTTAACACAGACACACACACTAACATCACTTCCGTCACAAATCGTGACTGACAGAGAGACAGACATAGAAATTGAGTGAGCTACGCGCGCTCGATTCCTGCTTGCGCAGGCTCGCATACGCAGTTCGGCCGTTGCACGGCCTCGCCCGTGGCTTGGCTGCTGCGTGGCCTTGCCTGCTCTATTGGCATGCGCAGTGCACAATTGCTCAAGTTCGCATCACTCACTGATAACATCACAATTTGCTCGAGTGACCATCACGGATCACATGATTGCTCAACTTTGCATCACTGATGTCAGCGAGTGATCAGTAGTGAGAGAAAAGTAGTCTGCACATTGACTGATGATGTCATAGACACTGTGACATCATCAGTGACATCATTACTGACCAAAATCATCACAAATCTCACAATGTGGGACCCAAATCGCAGACAGAAAGACAGAGCCCACACACTTACTTAATTTTATATAGGGATAAAATTACATAATCATGAGGGGGGCACCTTTTCCCAAGCTTTGTTTGCGGGGAGTCTCAGACTTTGAAACCCCCCGGTTTAACATGTATAAAAAGTCATAGGAACTAATCTTGGCGACCTTGGCACAGAGACATACTGCCAATCACAGAGATTCAAAGTACATACTGACACACAGGGCATGTGCATGTAGTACTGTATTAGTATAATGTATTAGGAGTAGGAGATTATCCTTGTATATATACACATTAAATGTGATATGCTTATCTGGTTGTATGGTCTATATGAATATATATGAGACATAATTTTTTCATGACAGCAAAAACATGTGCGTTTCAAAATGGATGTGAATGCATGTAACATGGGGAGATCCAGTATGAATATGAATGAAGGGTCTGAACACTCTACCTCATCCAGATGTTTGCAGGTGGCCTGTGTCTCCATGATGGTGCGGACATGCTCTTTGATTTTCCCAAAGGCAAACTCCAGCTGATGGGCAACGGGCAGACTTGGGTCCGGTAAGGTACCTGCAGCTTCCTCAAACTGAACACAACCAAAGAACAAACGCTCAGTGTTTCCCATATAAAGAAGTGTGAGGCACGGTTTGGCGTCCTTTGGAGTTTACCTCAGGTAAATTAGCCTATACAGGGATTAACAGATTTCCATTGTTTAGTTTTGGGAGGCAGTAGTATGATCAGTATAAATTGTATAATGGGGGTTAATTGAAATACGAAGCCTATAAATTTTAATTGGCAGAGTAATTATAATTCCGAAACATGTTGGTGATGTAAAATATGAATTTTCATATAGAGAGAAGTGTGCACCCTTCATATAATTGCTTACTGTATGTAGACACTAACTTAACACGTCTTAGTTATCTGAGCTATGTATAGAAAGTTAACATGAGAGCAATGCAGTCTTGCATATTGCGCCTGTTCACAATTGCCTTCCACTGGACACATTGCTCTCACTGTAAGTAAGAACAAGTAATTAATCCAGAATCCAGTATAGTTTAGAGCTGTAAGAACAATTCATTGATTAGTTGTCAACTGTTAAATGATCGACAACTGTTTTGATAATCAATAATTGGTTTGAGTAATTCTTTAAGAAAAAAAAAGACACAATTCTCTTATTCCAGCTTCTTAAATGTTCTTAAATGTGAATATTTTCTGGTTTCTTTACTCCTCTATGACAGTAAGCTGAATATCTTTGGTTTGTGGAGAAAACAAGACATTTGAGGACATCATCTTGGGCTTTGGGAAACACTGATCGACATTTTTCACAATTGTATGCACCGAACAATCGATGAATCAACAGATTGACAATGAAAGTAATCGTTTGTTGCAGCCCTAGTATACTTCACAGTTAAAGTGTGTTCTCCGTTGCTTTAGTCATTACAAACATTTTGAGTAGGCAGTGTAACCACGGCAGTTTTGGTTAATAAATGTGCAAATGGGAAGAGTGAAGTGTGCAGTGTCCAGTGTGCAGAGTGCAGTGTGCAGAGTGCATTGTCCAGTGTGCAGAGTGCAGTGTGCAGTGTCCAGTGTGCAGTGTGCAGAGTGCAGTGTGCAGAGTGCAGTGTGCAGTGTCCAGTGTGCAGAGTGCAGTGTGCAGAGTGCAGTGTGCAGAGTGCAGAGTGAAGTGTGCAGTGTCCAGTGTGCAGAGTGCAGTGTGCAGTGTGCAGAGTGCAGTGTGCAGTGTGCAGTGTCCAGTGTGCAGAGTGCAGTGTGCAGTGTCCAGTGTGCAGAGTGCAGTCACTCTACCTTTCCAGCAGTGCCCAGAATTTCAGTCTGCTGCCTCTCATAGCCGTCTAGTTGACGCTCCAGCTCCACCTCTCGCTGATCCCATGCAAGCTGACGTGCTTCTTGAAGCTGACAAAGAGAGGAAGGGTTTCCTGGGTGAATGTGTTTGGGCATGAGCTAAAAACATGTTTTTGAGGAAAATCCATTGAAATTGCTACAGTTCTTTGAATATCAGATCGAAAACAAATGAAGTCCTTGAATCTGGAGAATCATAGGATTACAATCGTACAATTTAGCAAATGCAACTGCAGGGTGGCAGAGGCAGAGTAGGGTGGGCTGCCCCTGCCATCCTGTATTTCGTAAATTCACATATGTGGTCGCAGCTGTTGCATATTCGCGCTTGTTTTTGTATCACTTAATTTAAGTGCAGTATGTTTTTATTTAAATTTTTAAACATAATGAAACATTCTTTGTGGATTTGTGGCTGGTTCCAAGAACTTTGCTCTCACCGAGTTCTGCTGCACGACCTCCTCCTCCAGGGAGTGGATGGTGCTCTCCTGCTCTCCCAGCAGGCTCTTCAGGTACTTGATCTCCTCCTTCTGGAGGCCCAGCTCCCTGCCTCTCCTCAGCTCCTGCAGGCCAGCCTCTTCCATCTTCTTGTGCCACTCAGTCACCTGTTTGAAGTCAGTGGCTTTCAACCTTTACAGCTTATGAGATGTGCACAAGATACTGAGACCACAATAGACCAATAGTGTTTCATCCGGATGTGTGATCAAATTGTTGTCAGTGTTTTTAGAGGAACTATACATTTTCAAATAAAATACTGTCAAATGAATTGAATCAATCCATCAACCAACCAGATGCTGATTATGAACAAGATGATGACTCTTGTAAGGACATGTCTAAATTTGATTAGAGCTGCAATGAATGATTTGTCAATACAAATCGATTAGTCGATTGACAGAGGATTAATCGCCAACTATTTTTTTTTATAAGCGATTAATCGTTTAGACTAATTTTTAAGAAACAAATACTAAAATTCCCTCGTTCCAGCTTCTTAAATGTTAATATTTTCTCCTTTCTTGAGTCTTGAGTCTATGAGAGTAAACTGATTCTCTTTAGGTTGTGGACTGTTGGTCAGGACAAAAGAAGACATTTGAGGATGGCATCTTGGGCATTGGGGAAAAAGTGATCGACATTTTGCACCATTTTGTGACATTTTATAGACCAAATGAAAATAATGGACAGATTAATCAGTAATGAAATTAATGGTTAGTTGCAGCCCTACATTTGATACGGCAGCAACATTCGTTCCCCACTGACCTTTTGGGCTCCTTTCACATCCTTCAGCGTTGAGGTGAGTTCCTCCAGCCCTCGGAGCCTGAGCTCCAGCTCTGCTGCCCGGGCCTCTGCGCTCCTCCTCTCCTCCTCTGCCTGTCTCCTCTCCTCCTGGGCTCTGGCTCTGTCCTCCTGCAGAGCCCACATGGTCACAGAGAACTTCTCCTGCTGGGCCAGCGGCAGCGCTCCGGCAAACTGCCTGCGTAGTGCCTGGATGGTCTGGCGTAGGTGCTTGGTGCGATTCCTGCCCTCCTGCCGGGCGAGGTACAGGGTTCGCTCGCTAGCGTCCAGTCGCTGCTCGCCGCGGAGATTGTGGACCTCCAGCTGCTTGGCGCGAGCAGCGGCCGCCGCCAGCTTGCTCGCGGCGGCCGACTCGCTGAGCTGCAGAGCCACGATGTGCTGATACAGCTTGGCTATGAGGGTCTTTTCATCTGACTGTGACTGAAGGGTTAGAGTTAGGGTTAGCTAATAGCCATGATGTGTTGATACAGCTTGGCTATGAGGGTCTTTTCATCTGACTGTGACTGAAGGGTTAGAGTTAGGGTTAGCTAATAGCCATGATGTGTTGATACAGCTTGGCTATGAGGGTCTTCTCATCTGACTGTGACTGAAGGGTTAGAGTTAGGGTTAGCCAATAGCCATGATGTGCTGATACAGCTTGGCTATGAGGGTCTTTTCATCTGACTGTGACTGAAGGGTTAGAGTTAGGGTTAGCCAATAGCCATGATGTGTTGATACAGCTTGGCTATGAGGGTCTTCTCATCTGACTGTGACTGAAGGGTTAGAGTTAGGGTTAGCCAATAGCCATGATGTGTTGATACAGCTTGGCTATGAGGGTCTTCTCATCTGACTGTGACTGAAGAATGACACGGTGTTGAGATCGACGCAAACTGAAACACCGTCACACCACTCCCTAAAACAAAACCCACTACCATATTTGTTTATGTTTTGATTCATTTTGAAGATGCTTTTCTCCACTCCAGAATTGACTGAGCAAGCTATTATACAAGTTCAAAAGCTAAACATTTTATGAATGGCTCACCCTGTTCCTCCCTGTTTTGGATCCGTTTGTCTAACTGTATGCATGCTGTCTAATGGAATGTCTAACTGAAAAAGAACATGCAGGCGCAACAAAAGCCTTCCTTGGATCAATAAAGATAAACAAATAAGAAAAGAAAAGGAAAAAGTTACCTGGTAGTCCAGGACTTGTCTCCTCAGAGCCTCGACCTCTTTCTCTCTGGACTGCTGTCTGGCCTCTACAGCAGACACCTGCATATTAGCTATGTCAGCCACTTCCCGAAGCCTGTAGCAACAACCACACGTTTTGCACATTTACAATCTTTACAATTTAGGCATTTAGTTGATGTTTTCACCCTGAGCAATTTACAGTAGCATAAGCAACCAAGCAACCGACAGCACAAGGGTGAGAGCAACAGCTCCCTGTCAATAGACATAGCAGATAGTCCTGTGCTCCAGGAATGATCATGTATAGAGAATTGCTAGGTAAAGGAAATAGAGCCAAGGAGAAAAGGTAGGAGGATACATTTGACCAAATGTATTGTAAATGTATGTTTTAGAAAAAGAAAAAACTACAAAACAACTTTCCCCATTGTTGGCCTGGACAAGTTTAATTTGACTGCTTGAGAAATTATTGATTACACTGCCGTAACCTTCTAAAAACCTTAGAAAGACATTGATCTTTTTTTTCCTGGCTTGGAAAATGCAATCTGTCACATCATTTCTAATGAGGATCAATCTGTCACTCCAATGAGACTAATTTCTGCTGTCAGGTCTGCACCCTGTCAGACGTACTTAAGAGGCCTCCATACGCAGCTCTGCATGGGCTTTCTCCAGCTTGGTCAGGAGTTTCATTTGACCCACGGGTTAAAGCAAGAAAAGATTTGTGAGCCTGAAAAGTTGTCCAGGAGGAAATGGATACAATGTATTGAATTAAGTATTATATGACTTTACACCTGCTCTATGCCTGCTATCAGGGACGGTGCCTGAGAACTTTAAGTTCTGTTGACTGCTTGACAGATTATTGATTACACTGCTGTGACCTTTCCAAAACGCTCAAAAAGACATTGATCTTTTTTCCTGGCTTGGAAAATGCAATATTTGACTTCAATGAGACTCATTTCTAATGATGATCAAGCTGTCAGGTCTGCACCCTGTCAGACGTACTTAGGGCTTGTTTAGACGAGAACGGTCTGCACGCTGCATAAAATGTCAAGCTTTTGTTGCGTCCTATTTTACCCTAACCTTAACCAATCGTCACGTAACCAATCAGGGGAAACAGTGCAAATAATGTAGAGTTCGATAGAAGCCCGGCATTGAAACAGCTAATTATGCAGGTCGCCATTGTTTTTGTTGTTCTTCTATTCGCGCATGCCGATTATGCTGAATAAGTAATAGCCATGTGCAAAGTGGGGCCATGTCGTCACAGTTTTGACAAGAATTGCATATTGCCACTTTACACGGCGATGCTAAGGGTGGCGTTTTAAAAAGATTCCACTCTGGAACCCATCCAAATTTGCCGTTTTATGCAGAAACTGTTGTCATCTAAATGGTCCCTTAGAGGCCTCGATACGAAGCTCGGCCTTGGCCTGGACAAGTTTAATTTGATTCCTTGAGAAATTATTGATTACACTGCCGTGACCTTTCGAAATCCTTCAGAAAGACATTGATCTTTTTTTCCTGGCTTGGAAAATGCAATCTGTCACTCCAATGAGACTCATTTCTGATGAGGATCAAGCTGTCAGGTCTGCACCCTGTCATACATACTTGGAGGCCTCCATACGCAGCTCTGCCTGGGCTTTCTCCAGCTTGGCCATCCTGGCTCGGTCAGCGTCGCTCACCGCTTTGCTCACGCTGTCTGCCAGCTCATCTCTCAGCTCCCGCTCCACCCTCTGGGCCTCCGCGTTCAGCTTGCTCAACTGAGGACAACCACAGGTCAATAAAGCCAGGTGAACTGTAAATTAAGCCAGTTTTGACCATTCAAAATGGCCAATAAGGTTAAATCATGTTTAGAATACGGGGATATTTTATTGTGTCTCTACTCTTTGTGAAAAGTGGCCTACAGTAAGAAGAAATGAAAAAGAAGAAAAACTAGAGACCATCTTACGATGGGATCACACCAGCCACGACGGGGGGGGGGCAGCGGGCGTCTCCTTACTTGGATCACACCTATTTTCGAGCGCTACCTTTTTAATCGCATTTAAAAAAAAACGCATTTAAGTTTCAAAAGTCATAAAAGCGGTCCACATTTGTGCAGATTATCCTGCTGACACAAAGGCCGCAGTTTCATGAACTTTTGTTAACCACAGACCTTATTTCATGCATTTAAGCGAAATCCGCATTCTAAAACCCCATAGACTTTTCCCCTGAGGAGCCAACATGCTACTTCCGGACTCATTCCGACAGTACTCTATTGGTTTAACTCCGTCCCAGCAGACCCGACCAGGCCAGACCAGGCCAGACCAGACCAGGCCAGACCAGACCAGACCAGACTGATCAGTGTCCAGAGGCAGCTATGGGCGGGATTTAGGTGTGACGCCAGCGAGAAGCGAGCCCGTTATAGACGGTGATAGACAGATGTTCCATCCAATCGCCTGCCGGGTATTTTTTTAACGTGCACCCCCTTTTCTAAACCAATTTCCAATGATGAGCTCCCAGATGGTTCTGTGTAACAAACCAGCATCAGGTTATATTGCACAGGCAGCTACTGAAACTGATGTAGAGAGCTTCAGTGACCTTTAACCCATTGATACCTGATGCAGCATTTGTTTGTTTGTTTCCCTCATTTCTGTGTGTATCCCTTTAAGACGGTCTTAAAGGGATACACACAGAAATGAGGGATATACACGCAAATGCTGCATCAGGTATCAATGGGTTAAGATAGTTTTCACTTGTTTTTGATGCTTTGAATTTCGACTTGCATAAAAGCTGTCACATAAAAAGTTGTTGTTACTCCTGCTAGTAACATTCCAAAGCATTGTTTAGTGTTAAGAGTGCATGTATGCCAGGACGGTGAATAAATATTTGCACCATTAATCTGTCCTTACATGATTTATTGAATGATCAGTCATGTCGTTTGCCCTGAGCAACAGCTCCGATCTAAAATATGTGGCAGAAAAAAACGAATCTGACATAGTTTTTCTTGGCCTAGCTTTCATGAATATTGATGCATGCCTCAGGCACTTACCTCTGCAAACTTGGATTCCAGTTCTTGGTTGCGTTCCTCCACCTCCCTGAGGGACTTCCTAATGTGTTCATACATCTTGTGAGCATGCTCTGCTCTCTGCCTCTCATTCAGCTCCTTCATCTCCAGAGTCGTGATCCGCCTGGAGGCTGATACCATCTCACTGTTGGCCACTGCCTTCTCCGCCTTGTCCATGCTGCTCTCACCACCTGATATCAAGGAAAATACCATCACCTTTTTGATAAATACATTTATAATCGGATCATATAATAAGATTGAATTTTAGATAGAAAGCAAGCTGTTTCTACTTTCTTAACCCATCATCGCTCAAAATATTGGTTTGTAAACATACCTCTTAGAACTTCACGTTCCATGTAAAAGTCATGTTAAACGGTCATATACTCTAATTAACTACACCAATCGGTCAACTGGGCCTTTCTGACCCTAAACCGTGTCCTGATTGTAGCTTTAACGCAGCAAATCCATAGATACAGTCTGTCTGTGTGGAAATGCCCACAAAACGTTACTTCTGGTGTAGAACGGTGGGGGGAACCCCCCCCCCATATATCTCAATGGGCTGACTCACCAAAGGAAGGTGCTGTGGCTCTACACTACAGGATTGGGGATTCAAAAGCAGGTACACAGACGTCTGTTCAGAATGATGTGCGTTTACTGCGGGGGTTGGATCCCTGATGCTGTCTGCCTGGGCTAGGCTAGCAGCTAAATGCTAACTATGCTGAATGGGGTGAATCAGAGGATTTCCCCCATGCTGACCCATTGACACACACGTCCAGGTGCGGACTGCATAATCGGGCGCTTCGAGCAGATGCCCGGTGGCCTGGCCTGGCCTGGCATGCAAAAAAAAAAAAAAAAAAAATGTTTGCAGGCCAGGCCAGTCACCGAACCGCAGGCCAGTATGTATAAGTGTTCCTAGTTGCGCAGATTGCAGGCAGGCAGGCTGCAGGCAGCCAGGCAGGGAGGAATGAGTTAACTTTTCAGTCAAAGCTGCTGAGACCCCAGCGCAGGTGGGCGGGGCTTGCTGTTCAATGGTGCCAAAATGGAGAAGAAAAGAGGTGCAGAGAGGTGGAAAGCAAGGAGCCTATGTTGTGTCTTGGCCTAAACTACAATATCAGTGGTAGACAATTGTCTATTGCCTCTAGAATATTCGAGATAAATTAAATTAACACAAATTTTTATTTATTTATTTATATTAGGCTATATAAAAAATCCCATTGGTCAAATGTAAACAGTAGTGGCTAAACTGAAAGTATGGGTTGGATTGCTTTTGGGGTTTTCTTAACAAAAGTGGAGAAGGAGGCAGAAGCAGCACTAGCACTGCAGCAGGTGCTCCTGCAGAGCTGGAGGTGGTGTTGAACTTATCAGAATCAGGAACCAGGTAGGCTACAATTTCAGAGCATAAAGTGAAACATGTAGGCTATATGCTTATTGCTTTCACAGTAATGTGTTTTATGGGATTATCAGTAGGACTGCACAATACAGTTTAAAGTGGAGATGAAGCAGTTAGATTTTTTTGTATTTGCATTTAACCTCAGACAAGCCAAGACAGGACACTGTGAAGCTTTTGTACAGAGGCATGTTTTTGTTTTTACATCTTCAATACTTGCAGTTATCTAGGCAATGTTGAATTCTATTAGTGAACAAATATATAACATAACATGTAACATCACGTTACATGTTACTGCATACTGCATTATATTCACCAAATCTTGCTTCAAATGGACCACATTTTTCGCCGGCATGTGTGTCTGCATGTGTTGGTCTGGCCTGCATGTTATCTAATGCCCGGTCTGAATTATGGTCCCAGTCCGCCCCTGCACACGTCTATGACGAGACACCACCTGAATGTATGTCTCTCAATCACAGTCAAGTGATTTGACCAATTGCAAATATTGCTGTTAAGCTATAGGAAGAGACTATCAAGAGATATTTGTAGGAGCCGAGTAGAGCTTATCTGTAAGGTCTGATACATTTTGATGCATTAACCTGTCTGCACGATCTCTCATTCCTTTGGCTTACCAACAGCATTGATGTGTTCCCATGCTTGCTCTAAAGTATTCAGTTTCTCCTTGGTGATCTCCAGCTCTTTGTTCAGGGCCGAGATTTGCTCTTGGAGAGATGCATTCTCATTCTGAAAGAGACACACACACACACACACACACACACACACACACACACACACACACACACACACACACACACACACACACACACGTTTTTATGGTTAAAAGAATTGCTACCGTCGGTGGCCCTTTCTGTCAATAAAGATGGATGTAGCATTGAAAACAACCTACCTCCAGATGTTCCAGGGTGGTGGTTCTCTGTATTATGCGGTTATCCCTCTGTAGCATGTCTCTGTATTTGACGGTTAGCTCTGTGTACTGCTGGTTTGCCCTCTCCAGGTCTGATGAAGGGACGCTGTCATTCAAGGCCTTCTGCAGCGTTGCAACCTTATATGCAGCCATTTCCTAAAAACACAACAAAGGACCATCAAAAATGGCGATAAAAATGGTCAGTCATAATGATGTCTTTAAAAAAAATGCAGCAAACTATCTTTATTTTTCACTGGCAAATCCACCAGCCTCTGTCACTGTTTAACAAGCTAAATATAAGCAATGATAGTAAGTGAGATAGAGTGATATTGGGTAGAGAGACCTTCCAGGCACAACCAAAGTTTACTGGCAATTGGCTGATATTCATTTGCCATGCAGGTCATTCAGGGAAAACTCTGGCATTAGCTTTCATTTAATTGATCATCTTTGCATAGAACTGGCTGACTGGCTTACTCTATACTTTCACTGTTCTACTTAGGAGAACAGCCACAATCCATCCTGTTGCTGTTTGTCTACCTTGTATCTCTGGAGGTCTCCTATGCTCTTCTTGTCTACCTTGTATCTCTGGAGGTCTCCTATGCTCTTCTTGTCTACCTTGTATCTCTGGAGGTCTCCTATGCTCTTCTTGTCTACCTTGTATCTCTGGAGGTCTCCTATGCTATTCTTGTCTACCTTGTATCTCTGGAGGTCTCCTATGCTCTTCTTGTCTACCTTGTATCTCTGGAGGTCTCCTATGCTCTTCTTGTCTACCTTGTATCTCTGGAGGTCTCCTATCCTCTTGGTGACGGAAGCCTGCATGTGGCTACTGTCCTCCCTCAGCTTGCTGTTCTCCTTGCGGAGGTGTTGCTCCTGCTCCAGCAGGATGGTGTAGCGTCGCGTCAGGGACTTCTCGTTCACCCGCAGCACCGTCAGCTTGCGACCCGCCTCGCCCACCTGTCTCCTGATCTCCTCGGGGTCCTTCTGTAGGGCCTCCACCAGGTCCTGGTGCATGGGTGACATGGACAAGTCCTCTAGTCAAACTCTGGTTAACCATTTGACTAATTGGGTTAAAGCATGGTGAAGCAAACTAGTATGTTATTTGCAAAGGTGTCCTCTACAATTTCATTTGGTAAGATACTTCTTCAATTCCTTATCATTCATTTATTGTGCCTCGTATAAATTTTGTTGACCTACTTCTTCATGTTTATGGAGTGCTGGAGTCAGAAGGCACAGGGCTTTATTTAGACTCTCAAACCCATTTGATTTGCATCTTTGGATCTGGGAGGAAACCCAGGCAAACACCCAAAGGGTGAACCTAGGTCGGTGAACCCAGGTCCTTTGGCTGTGAGGCGACAGTGCTAACCACTGAGCCAAGTGTCTCATTAGTCATTTTAAAATGCCTCCCAGGAGAGAGGGTGGTCTGTTGCTCTTAGTGTTTCCTATTTATTCAGAAGGTTTTCGTGGGATTATTCAATCCTGGGACAGCAGGGATACATGTACTCGACCACTACACTATCCTGGGACACTTGAGTAGCTTTCATTTTTAAAACCTTTTTTGATATCAGTCTGACTCACGTTGAACTCTTGGATTTTGACAGCATCCACCTCCTTCTGCTCGTCCAGTTTGTTCTTCATCTCTGTAAAAGTCTCCTTCTCCTTCTGCCACTCCGCCTTGTCACTGAGCAAAGACACAGGAGTGCGCCACTTAGTGACGGAGTGTCCACATGTTCTGGTTGTTGTTTCAGGTTTTGCACTTAACTAGCTTACATAACACCAACACACTTGACATAACCTGTGTGAAAACGTCTGGCTGGCCCACCTTAGGTGTTCTTTATAGAGGAGTCCCTGTTGGTGGCGAATTACAGCAATCTTCCCTTTGTATTCCTCCAGCGCTGCCACCAGTTGCTTGCTTGACTCCTCCTTGTTTTTGAGCTCCTAGTTATCATAAGTAATGTAAACGTTACATTTACGTAAGACATTTAGCTGACTCTTTTCTGCAATAATGACTTGAATGAGTGCAAATTCCTAGAACATTACATGCAAGCAAGTCCCAAAGCTACTGTACAGATTATAATGAAAGATTATGTATAATAATAATAATAATAATAATAATAATAATAATAATAGTAATAATAATAATAATAATAATAATAATAAAATAATGTAGAATAATTATTGAACTTATGTGTGGTGCTGAGCCGGAGGCGCAGTGACACTGACCTGGAGCAGTCGGACAGCGTACTCGTTCAGGGAGCTGATGACCTCGGTGCTGCAGGGCGCCAGGTCGTCAGGGAGGGGCAGAGGCCGGAAGACGACTCCACTGCCTCCAGACTTCCTCAGCTGCTCCGCCTCGCCTTCCAGCTGGCTCACCTGACCACAAAAGGTGAAGAGCATCAATCGGAGTTCCGACACATTTTCAATTCAGCCATCATGCGCATGCAAACGCCTAGTTGAAAGCAAGTATATCTCTGCCCTAAGTTATGGAAATGTGTAGCCAGGGAACCTGACAGGGTGAACAACACTGCATTGTTTTCTTGCCAAAGGAGTCCAATTATTGGGAAGGGGCTGGTCGAGCTAACAAAAGGTTAAATGAAAAAGTAGATGGACCATGATCTTAGAGGGGGGGAATCACGCTGTCTGTCTCAATAGTATCATTACTGTCTCTTGGCCCACAGTAATCTGGACGCACCTTCTCTGTGGCTCTGGCGAGCTGACTCAAGGTGCCGACAGCTTCCTCCCGGGTCGACTTCACTTCCTGTCTGAGCTGATCGTTTCTCCCCACCAGCTGATCTATTTGGGACTGCAAGGTGGCATCGCACGTCCCCGTCGACCTCTTCAACTCTATGGCCTGTGGTGTGGAAGCAGAGTAGGGTTAAGAAGCAGTTGAAAAGTAATACAAATAAAATGCATTATTTATCATTATTATTACTGTACTGTACAATAACTCAAGCAAAGAAGATCATTTGAGGTGCTGCTCGTCAGATAATGTAACCAAACCATCTATGACAGGTCACACTACTATCACACTTACTGTAATGTGTGAGACAAGAAGCAATATTAATGATTCTAATATATTAGATATGCCTTCTGGGTGATGTAGCAAGTGTAAAGCTGTTACTGGACAGTGGACATACAAAATACTGTATACTACTCTAGTAGGGCTAAACAATATGCAAAAATTAATAATAAAAATTGCAATTATTTTGACAGATATTGCAATTGCGATATGAGTTTTAGTGGGAATGGGAATTTTTGCATTTCATTTTCACTGGGGGAGGAAAAAAATATGTGATTTTTACTGGGGTCTGTACCAAACAAGCATGCAGCATTACATCTTTAGAATATGATTTGCAGGCCGGGGCATCTCTGCTTCATTAAATGGTATGTTGTTGTGACACATTTTACCTTTATCAAAAAATTGCAGGACCTGCTCTTTAGAAATTGCACTTGGCTATTTTGCTACTTCGACAATAGTTTGATTAATTGTTCAGCCCTATACTCTTATCTAAAAATTGGAATGACCATCTATTCATAAGAAATGACAAAGTTTCCGATCAGATTGTGAGAACAGTGGCGAGGGGACACTCTTACATTGGCCAACCTCTCCAGACTGGCGATAGAGACGGCAGTTTGAGATGGTGCGTCCTCTTGATGACTCCTCATGGCTTGGAGGACATCCGTCAGCGTACCCTCCAGATCCCTCTTCACTTTGGACACTTCTTCCACTAGAAAGAAACACACAGGTGGGGACAAGATCTGTCAAACGGTGTCTTAGCTTATTTAGAGGTTATTTCTATGAAAGAGGAAAATGACACACTCTCTCATACTTACTGCAGTTGACAGATTAAAAAACACACATCTGTCAACATGACAAAGAGTCTAATAGCCCCGCGACATTGAATGTTCCTGCCGGGAATTGAACTCGCGTCTCCGGATTGAGAGTCTGGAGTCTAACTTCCTGCGGTGAACTTTTACTCATGTGACCCATAAAGTGGTTCGAGAGCGGCTATGATTAAAAGAAAGTTCATTTTCTCACTGACAGCTAAGGGTCATGAAACTCTCATCACATATTGTATAAATGAGCATGTCATGTTTAAATTGACCTATGAAAAACACTAAAGCAGTTTTGTCTTTTCCGCAACAGCATGGCTATACTTACATTTGACCCGAAACTGTGATGACTGGGTCTTTTGAAACTCCAGCTCTCTCTCTTTCGTCTTCAGTTCGTTCTGCAGATGCTCATTCTGTAAAAACAGTGTTATGTCATTGATATGGTTACAGCCTCAATGTTAACTCATTGAGTGCCATGGACGTCCTTCGACGTCCAATTAAATAGTGACGTAGAGTGCCACGGACGTCCTTCGACGTCCAATGCGTTTTTTGACGGTGGGACGTCGATCAAAGCCTTCCGCAGCTCCTGTACAACTATAGTAGCTATTGGAGGTCTATAACCTATTTTACAGAACCCTTAGGTGGCGACAGTGCTCTCCACATAACAGAAAGGCAAGGAAAAAACAAAGAAGAAGTCGTTATGGAAACGGAAATCGCATCGCATCCGTATGCATCGATATGCTGAAGCACGTTACTGCAGCTGTGCCTGCAGCAGCCAATCTGCTCCCACAATTGAGCCGCTCCGTGTCGGTTGCGACAGCACATCCGCACATCCACACCGTGGAGTTGTTATTATTCTCAACTGGAAGCATCGTTGCCGGTGACAAACACACGCGGAACGCTGTAAAAAAACGGGATGTTGCGCACCCTTCACTGTGCGCACAGCAAACTCAGCAGAGAGCCACCACAGACAGGAGGAGGAGTGTGCAGGCGAGGCGAGGCGGGGCGGGGGGGGGGGGGGGGGGGGGGCACGCAGAGCAGCACGCAACGGCCAGACAGACCCAGGCAGCAGGACAGGGTTGACAAACGCAAGCCAGAATATCCGATGCCCACCAGCAGCAAATCAAGACCAGCAAGAAGCTGCAACCAGCAGCGCACGCAGGGGCCAGCGCTGCTGGTTGTAGCTAAAAATATTATTCTGCCAAACAAAATTCCCTGGCCTAAACTGTTTTATTGAAGGAAATTATTTTTGAGGTGTGACTACATTAGAAAAGATTAGCTTCAGAGTCAGTGATGTGCTTGAAATGTTTAATTTCACAAAAGGCCAATTATCTCAGCTTCTAGGAAAAAATTACTGTTTTTGGATGAATCAAGCTATCTTCTCCGGCTCATAACTAAAGAACGGAAAATGGGATCAATAAACTTTTTTTTGCAGATGATAGAATAGAGTCTCATCGTTCTTTGTGTGTGTTCAGTGTTTACATAGTAATATCACACAATATTCTGTGGGCCTCGAGAAATCACTGAAAACGCTCTGAAACTCTGGCACTGGGAGCGTCCGTTCTCCAAAAGTGGCTGGCACTCAATGAGTTAATGGATGATGAAGCAAGAAACCAGAACATCTCTCCCTTGACATTTGACAGGAGCTTACCTTGCGTCTGATCTCCTCATCTGCATAAGAGGGGCTCTGTGTAAGCGTCGTCTGGAATGTTCTGCTGGACCTGGGGTCTTCCTCCAGCAGCCAGTTTGACTCTGTGAGCCCTACAGACAGAGTTCATCATCATTAGGATTTTAAAAACAACAGGGTATGAACATCAGCATAATAATACATAATATAAATAAATACATTAATAATACATTAATCAAATACATAATAATACAAACAATAAATAAAAACATTGTTTGTATATCACTTTTGAACAGTTACAAAGTGCTTTAAAGACAATCAGAAACAAGATGCATCATCCCTACAAGATTTGTCAAAATTGGATCAATGATGTAGCAATTATGGCTTTTCAAAATGAAATTTCACTCTTTAATTATAGTGCCCTCATGAGTCCAATCAGTGTAATTATTTAAGCACTAGAAAACAGTGTGATGAGTCATAATCTTCTCTAGAGGTTTCTGTCAAAATCAGACGAGTGGTTTTGAGATATGATGGCAGACAGATGGACCCATTCTGATCCCTTATAGCACCCCCTACCTGCTCGGCTTCATCCCATGGGGGACTAAAAAAAGAATACAATGACTTTGGAGTCACCTCTGTCCTTCACCATGCGTCTGATTTGTTTCTTCAGCTCCAGTCTCTCCTCTTCCAGCCGTTCAATCTGGGAAACACAAGTCAGCTGGTGAGATCAGAAGTAAGTTGAAGAGCAGACATGATAGGTTGTGTAATCCCTCTTTGTCCAACATTACCTCTTTGGTGAGGACTTGGTTCTCTGCTTTGTACTGACGCTGTCTGAGATCTTTGGCTCGCCTGAACTCTGTCAGATCCACTTCCTCCTTTGGTCCCAGACCTTTGGAGGCCAGAAAGCAAACAGGCAAAAATGACAGAAGAAGAGCTGTCAATTGCAATGCTTCAGGTATTTCAAAAGGTGTAATCGTGATAGACTGAGAAATGCGATCAGTAACGTTTTATTTTTTATCTGACCTAGTCTTTCTCGGAAATCCTCGTTTTCATCCAGGAGGTCATTGATTCTCATCTCGAGCTGGTTGATCTCTTTGGTCATGGCCTCCGCCTCACGGTCTCTCGATCTTATTTGACTTTTACACTCCTTGATCTCAGTGATGGCTGCTTTCAAGCCATCCGTGCCCTGCAGCACAGCAACAGAGCTACAGTTACTAGTCCATCGAAAACACAATTCTTTTATTATGTTGGAAAATTTCCTTGCGAGTTACAGTAACTGACAGCCTTTTTGGGAATGTCAGGATGTGTTTGTACATGGCGTGAAAACAAATACTGGGTTTGTAGACCCAGAGAGCACGTTGATCACACCCACAGTCACATGCTGTAGTCATTTCACTGTCTGTCTCTGAAAACAAAAACTTTGATGCAAGCCAAAAGTAAATGAGAAAGGGGGATCGAACTATATGGGACCCGTTTTTAGCCTACCTCGATGAGGTTAGGGGCGACGGGTGACTCGCCTCGTACATCGACTGCAAGCACATAAGCACCTTACGTGGCTGTAATGTTGAATGTTGTTCATTATGTTGTATGTTTGTTTTTGTTTTTTTCTTTTCTTGTGTCTGAGTCTGTCTGTTTTGTTTTGTTTTGTTTGTGTTCTATAGAAAAATTAAAATAACATATTGAAAACAAAAATAAGAAAGGGTCAAAGAGAGACTTACAGACTCGTACAGCCTCATGCGGTTCAGAGTCTCACTGAGGTCTTTGTCTTTCTCCCTGGCGTCGGCCTCGGCGTGCTCCGCCACCCGCTCAGCCTCCTGCGCTCTGCTGTCTGCAGCCTGCAGCCTCCACTGCAGCTCCTCCACCTTCTTCTGCTGGCTGGCTGACGGCGTGCCTGGGGGCGGGGCACAGAGAGGAAAATATATTTGTATCTGTCAACTACCGTGGCCATGTGGTGGATTGCAGAACCTCAGAATTTACTTGCCACTTTCTTTATTTCACCAGCAGAACAGGCAGAAAGGGCTTCTTCTTCTTCTGGCGTGTGTCTTTAGACCTGCAGCTCCGTTGAGGCAAGCCAGGCCAACGTTTCATCGTCCAGTTCCATCAGGCCGCGTTCTCCATGCGGTGGCCGGTGTTTGGGGCAACTGGTGGTTATATGTTCCACAGTCTGTGCAGGGGCTCCACACTCGCATGAGGCACTGTCTTTAAGACCCCACCTCTTCATTGAGGCACCGTAGCGTCCGACGCCGGTCCTTAGGCTAGGAGAGTTGTCCACTGCTTCCGGGGCAAGTCCTGACCAGGGACGTCCAGAGGGTCATTGATGTAGAGGTGCAGCCTGGATGGTTCTGCTGACCTCCACTGGTCCCTCCATCTCGTCCTGACCCAGGAGGCTTTGGAAGTGTCAGGTGGTGTTGTGTGGAGTAGCCTGTGGGCTTGCATGGAAAAGGGGCGCCGTGACTTTAGGCGCACGCGTCGTGGTGTCTCTGTGGTGGTATTGTGAAGGAGGTGGGATGCGCTGATCTGTGCCTTGCGGGCAAGGGCCAGTGTGGCTGCTTCTCGTCTGATGGTAGCTGGGGCAATACCAGCGAGTACGGGCAGCTGGTTTACCGGTGTGGCTTGTAGGCAACCAGAAACTGTCCGCAGGACGCTGTTGAGGACAACATCCAGCTTCTTCACGTGGGTGCTGCGGCACCAGACCGGGGCGCAGTACTCGGCGGCAGAGAACACCAGGGCCAGTGAGGAGATGCGCAGTGTCTTTGTTGAGGCTCCCCATGTGGTGCCGGCTAGTCGTCGTATCAGCGCGGCACGGGCGGTTGTTTTTCCCTTGGCACCTTCCAGGTGTTGTTTGAATGACAGTGTTCTGTCAAGCTTCACACCGAGGTATGTGGGGGTATGTTGGTACTGTAGCCGAACGTTATCCACCATGACACTCATCTCACGGGTCGCTTCCCTGTTGTTGAGGTGGAACATTGTAGACATTGTCTTTCCCATGCTGAGCTTGAGACGCCAGTTCCTCAAGTATGAAGACAGGATGTTCATATCTTCAGTGAGGCCCTTTTCGGCTGCTTCCCAAGTTGGCTTGCTGAGTAGGATGGCCAGGTCGTCTGCATAGCCATACTGCTTTGATTGAGTTGCAGGCAGGTCGTATATATAGATGTTAAACAGCATCGGTGCCAGCACTGAGCCCTGTGGGACGCCATTCCTGAGTTTCCTCACTCTGCTGCATTGGCCGTTGCTGGTGTGTAGCCGGAAACTGCGGTTGCTCAGCATCTCCATGATGAAGCTCACCATGTGCTTGTCTGGGATGGTTTCCAGAAGCTTCATGTGGAGACCACGCAGCCAAACAGTGTCGTATGCAGCTGTGAGATCCAGGAATACAGCGCCGGCCTTCTCACCTGCCTGGTAGCTGTCCTCTATGTCTTGACACAGGAGGGTCACCTGGTCTGCCGTAGACCTACCACTTCGAAAGCCAGCTTGTTCTTTGGGCAGCTGGGGATCGATCACTGGATTGAGACGTGAGTGGAGGATACGTTCCAGGAGCTTGAAAGGCACACATAGCAGTGAGATAGGCCGGTATCCCTTGGGGTCATCGCTAGGCTTATTCGGCTTTGGCAGGGCGATCACCTTGGCTCGGCGCCAGATCTTTGGCAGCCTCACGCAGCGGAAACACATGGAGAGGAAGGAGCACAGCCAGTCGGTTGCCTTCTTGCCTTGGTGTTTAATGTATTCCGGGTGGATGTTGTCAACGCCTGGTGCCTTACCGATTTTCAGCCGTCTGATGGCCTGCTCGATTTCTTGTGCTGTGAAATCGTGGGATAGGTTGGAGTCGCATCCCATCGCCTTGTGCAGCTCATGGACTCTTGCCGATGTTGTTCTGGCGAAGTCCTTGTCTGCATTGGGGAAGCGGCTGTTGCTCAGCAGTAGCGATGCGATGGAGTTTGCCGTGATGGGACACTGTGCTGTAGTTGTCGACCTGCCTGTCAGCTTGTTCATGGTCTGCCACGCCTTTCGGCTGGAGTGTGTGAAATCGATGGATTCCACTGTCTCTGTCCATCTTTGCCTTCGTTTCTCATTTATCCTGCAGAATAGGTTGTTCGCTGTTACGTCCCGGTCTTCACTGGTTTGAGCTTCTGTGTGGGCGCGGAGTAGGTCCTCACATTCGTCATCCCAGCAGGGAACGTAGGCTTTACGTACACCACGGGGAATGTTGTTCTTGGCGGCAGCCAGTATCATCTTGCAGTATGAGTCATAGGCGTTGTTCAAGTTGGAGGGGCACGGGTGTGGGAGACCAGCAGCTGCCTTGTTCAGTTGTTGTGTGAAGCCTACCCAGTTTGCTTTCCGGAAGTTCCACCTTTTGGCGTCTTTTCCTTCCACAGGCTGGATCAGTGATGGTATGGTTATGAGTGATGGGCGATGGTGTGACCGGGGGAATCTGTCCAGGATACGCCTTACTGGGAGTGGTTCGTTGTTGCGACATTTTGCAAAGGCCGAAAGGCAGAAAGGCCGAAAGGCAGAAAGGGCTAACAAACAAACACAAGCACAGTCCTATATTAACCTCATTACATCCTACAGTATATTTTCCTCACTGATGATGCGTTGCTGTAGAACATACCAACAGTCACGACCAGAGCACTGTCAGTGAGGAAAATATATATACAGGAGATAATGAGGTAGATATTGGACTTTTGGTACCGCGGCGCAAGCGTTTGTGTACAAAACACTTGAATTATGCTGTATGAACTGTTCGGAGGAATTTGATTGTGCTTTTTTGGGGAGCTTTAAAGAGATGGTCCCGTTAACTCGAATAGTTTGGCAGAATGCTAAGATGGAACTACTGAGGCTGTGCTGTGTGTTTGGTGGTCCTACAAACTTCAAAAGGGTTTCAACCTGGTGATAACGACTGAATCAACCTGGGGGTGAGGAGATAATGACTGAACTTTTATTTTGGAATGATGATGCCCTAAAATCCCAACCATAAAATAGCCCTTTAAGGAAGCGAGGACCAGCAAAATAGTCTTACTTTGGAGGATTTTCTTCATCTTTCTGGACAATTCCAGAGTCTACAATTGTGTGTCAGATGTCTGTCCATGGAGACATTTAAATAGGATTAATAGCTTGTGATTTTCTTTCTTTCTTTCTGTTGTTCACAGTTTGAGTAAGGGGGAAAATGTTAGCAATCAGGCTTTTGGGTATTTTGCCTCAATCTTTGTATGTGGATGGATTATTAATTTGTACTGCATTGACGTATGCCCATGTTCACATGTTCTGTCTATAAAAGATATATAAGGAAATAATACATCATAGTCTCGTGCATTGATCGGCGTTGTGATTAAAGGGTTGGGTGGGCTGCGGCGTTCTGACATTTGGGAATGGCTGTCCTAGACAATCTGGACACGTAACCTCCGTCACCGTTTTCATTGGTAAAAAGGCCGCTCACCTCTGTCTTTCTTCACGGGCTTCTTCAGCTCTTCAATGAGCAGGGCGTTCTTCTCCATCTCCCTGGTATACTCCTCCACTTGCTCGCCCAGCATCTTGATTTGATTATCTCTCTCTTGGACGGCCTTGAGACATTCACCAACCATTTGAATTGATTTGATGTGTAAAACGGAGCTCATTTGTATGTAGCACACTGAATTCACAGACTTTCATCATAACGGAAATGTACGAAATGAAAAGCAGGGAAGGCAGAGGAGGAGAAGTGCATAATAGAGGCATGCAGAGCAGAGAAACTTACAGCGCAGAGTTCATATATGACCTGGCCCCAGGCAGTGGTGCGCGGAGGCGGCAGGGAAGGAAGGGCAGGTGGATAAAACAAGACAAGATGAAGATGAGTGGAGAGAAAGTGGGGGAAATGAAGGGAGTTGGCAGAACAGAAAATGATAGAACAACCAATATTCGGGATCCCCCCCTCCACCACACACACACACACACACACACACACACACACACACACACACACACACACACACACACACACACACACACAATCAAACAAACATTTGCATACATTCATACATGCACCATGAAAAACACATCAACACATCAACATGCAATGAGACTTGCAATGTCCTATATAACAGGGTTCCCACACCTTCTTAGACCTCAAATTGAAGGAATTTTCAAGGACTTTGCAGGCCCAATTCCCTTAAATTCAAGGAGCCAACATGGCATAGTTTGAGACACGGATCAAGGCTAATTATTGTAAATGGATGGTAAATGGACTGCATTTATATAGAGTTTTTCTAGTCTACCAACCACTCAAAGCGCTTTACAACACATGTCTACATTCACCCATTCACACACCTATTCATACACCAATAGCGGCAAGCTACCACGCAGGGAGAAATATGGGGTTCAATATCTTGCCCAAGGACACTTCGACATACAGACTGGAGGATCCAGGGATCGAACCACCGAGCTTTTGATTAGTGGACGTCGACCCGCTCTACCTCCTGAGTCACAGCTATTACACTGAGAATTTTTATCATGAGAACTAGCAGGCTTTACAGAAGCTCACAGGGCTTGAATGTGTGAACACTTCCAAACTGTGCACATTAAGTACAAATAATAATAATCTCAATTTCTATTCGTGCACAAATGATAGAAGTTCGAGCAATTTCAATGACCCATGTCTATTTTCAAAAACGTTCAAGGTCTTGATTTCTTTCTTCTTCTCAAAGGATTTCAAAGACCTGTGGGAACCCTGTTAATGTCCTGTGTATTGTTTCTGCATGTGTCAATAAATACCACACACTGCTTTACCAGAAAGAAGTGAAATTATTTCAATAGCAAAATCATTTTGATAATAAGTGCGATCTCAATTGCAGGAAATAAAAAGCCACAGATATAGACAAAGAGGATTCCTTCAAACAGACCTGCTGCAAGGCCATGATGTTGCTTTTGTCTGAGTCCATTTGTGCCGAGCGCAGCTTGTCCCTCAGCTCGCGGATCATCTGCTGGTACACCAGGATCTCATCATCCTTCCCGGAGAGCACCCTCTGAGTGAGGGGAGAAGAAGATGTGCACAGTGGAAGGGTCAGACATTACTTCAGAATACATACAAACAGTACTTCAGAATAATCTGGTACAAAAAAACATACGTATTTAAAAAAAAACTTTAAATACACCCCCATACATCAAAACACTGAACGAATTATGCAGATAAGACACATGAATACATCGCAGAGGCAGGGAAATAATTAAAAACACATATCACAACAAACAAACAAACAAACAAACAAACAAATAAATAAAATTACAAGTCATGCAAGACAATGATACAAATTTAAATCAGTTAAAGGCTGGGTGACAGTTGCAGGTGTGTGTGTGAGCATCTCAGCAATAGAGTCCTTAAAAGTGAGGGGGTACATTTTTCCAGTTTCAACGACTTTCACAACCGGTTCTGCTGGGAGCAGCAGACTGGAAGGAGGACTGGCCAAAAGAAGCGTGGGGGAACACAGGGAACTTTGTGTTTGCGTTTTAACAAGTTGATCAAATAAGGAGGAGTCAGACCAAGGAGGGTTTTGTAAATGAGTGTGAGCCAATGAATTTCAGGTCGAGTGTGTAATGATGGTCAGTTTACAGACGTGTATAAGTCACACAGTGATATGTTGCATAAGGGGTGTTTGTGGCAAACCAAATTGCTGAATGGTACAGAGCAGGCTAGCTCAAATATAAATGGCTGGTGGAGAGACATGGAAGAAGGAATATAAATGGCTGGTGGAGTCGACAGACATGGAAGAAACAAGCGTTTTTTGGATTAACACCCACCTTCCACTCCTCCACCTTAGCATTGACTGCTGCCATGACTGGGTCATCCTCCTCAGCTTGGCTCTGGATCTGATCTGTTAGCTCTCTGACCTGCCCATCGCGCACGCGCACGCACGCACGCACGCACGCACACACACACACACACACACACACACACACACACACACACACACACACACACACACACACACACACACACACACACACACACACACACACACACACACACACACACACAACTTTAGTGTTTAGCCATTTACCGAGAAAGTTCGCTTGCTTTCTCTCTCTCTCTCCCCCTGCTTACCTCGTCTAATCGCGCTAATCCGATAGATAGATAGATAGATAGATAGATAGATAGATAGATAGATAGATAGATAGATAGATAGATAGATAGATAGATACATTAAAATGTATCTTTTCAGGTGAATTTCAATAAAAATGATTGAATGATGATTGGTTTCTCTTTTCAGGTGGATTTCAATAAAAATGATTGAATGATGATTGAACATTATGTTAAAGGTCACTTTGAATGATTTGAACGTAATAATAATGTAGAAAAACAAAGATTTGAAAATCGGGACAGCTTCGGGACGGCTCAGATTTATTGGGGGACGGTTCCGGGACGATGGTGAAAAAAGTTCGTGTCGAGCCCTGACAGTAATGTCACGCAATTGTATTCTTCTTCTTCTTTTTTATTCTTGTGCGGCCCCTGTGGTCGGGGGCTTAAGTCCAGGTAACCCCGCGCATTAAAGTACTATTCCACACTACGGGTGGGAATCACAAGTTTGATCACGATACAATATCATATCGATTCAATTGACAACGATGCAATATTTGCCGATATCACACAAATCTGCCACGATACGATTTCGATACGAATCGATTCAGGGGGCTGAGATCGATATTAGACAATATTATGTGTTGATTTATATCTGAGAGGGGAGCGGGTATATCTCCTCCCTACTTTTCTTGCCATTGCGCTCGCATTGTTTATATGCAGAAATAGGTGTGATTGAAATGGTGACACAGACGTGGCGCGGGATTTCAAAATAAAATAATAGAAATAATGTTGATTTCTTAAGGCATCATGGCGATTCATATCGATGTTTTCACTGTGCATCGATGCTATTGTATTGTTGATCGTTGAATCGATACGTCGATGCAGATCCATTGCACACACTATTCAGTACCAGCAGAACAGTATGGCAGTAAAAGCCAACCACCGTGTCAAGTCATCATGATACAAGTAATAAAGCACTTCATGTCCTATATAGGTGATACAAGTATAAGTATGCCAAAGCCTGGCAGGTGACAGAGTGCAGCTTGGCATGAAAATTAATTTCACAAACCACCGACCACCTAGAGGTGCAATAAAATACATCCCTGGCTTGAAAAAGGAAGACAAACATTGAGTTGTGTTTTTTTTTTACTTGCAGCTTGGCGTGATCCCTGTCTTTTCTCAGCTGGTCCATGATGGAGTCAGTCTGCTGTACCACGATCTTCATCTTATTGTACTCGTCGGTCATCTTCTCCATCTCCCTCACAGACTCCTCCAGACTTTTCTGCATTTGTTCATTCTGTGTCTTCAAGTGGAGTATTTCATCCTCAGATCGCTGCCAGACACAGAACAATATCAACTTGATTTATTTTGTAGATGCTTATATTTGACCTGTTGTATATGTTGACCCAACATTGACAGTCAATGGTTGCAACTCACTGACATAAAGAGCTTTCCAGGTATAAGAAAACATAAAAGTCAGACATACAGTAGGCAATAAAAATACCAGATATAAATTGAAACAGTTCTGCAATACTCTATTCCTAACCTTGAAAACATACATTAAAATTAAGCATTTTCCAAACTTTCAAGACTTTGTACAAACAACAAACTCTGTGACCCACAGAATTTTAACTTGCATGTAAAAAAAATCCTGCTTTCTCCCAACTCCATAACATAGCCACACTTACAGTAAATCAGTCAACTCAGCTAAGCAAAGCACATGGAGATACTTACATGCTTGTTACTTTCTCACATTTGGATTACTGTCACTTCTGTTTACGTGCCTCAGTGACAAAACTGTGTCCAGGCTACAGCCTGTTCAATGCAGCTGCAAGGCTCCTAACCAGGACCAACTATCTGTTTTAATTTATTTGGTTTTCTCTTGCCTTGTTTTATTATTTGTTTCTTTGTTTGTAACCTGCCTATAGTTTTTATTTCCTGTTGTAAAGCACTTTCTAATATAACTCTTCTTTTGAAAAGTGCTACACAAATAAAGTATTTCTTACGTACTTACTAACACTGACACTGGCAGGTTTACAGTATGTGGATGGTGCTTGGCTGTGCTGTGCCATGCTGTGGGGTGGACTGCGGAGTACCTGAAGGTCCTCCATGCACTGGTAGAGCTGGCGGTTGGCTGAGGTGAGCTTCCTCTGGGTCTCGGCACTCTCGTCTCGGGACAGGACGGGCTCCTTGCGGTCCAGCTCTCTGCGGTAGAAGTCCACATCCTGCTGGAGCTGCTCGTTCTGTCATGGAACAGGGGGGGCAGGCTTACACACAGAAGAAGAACTACACTAGTCTAGACCAGTGGTCCCCAAATGGTGTGAGGCAAGTCCAGGTGTGCCTTGGGATTTTGTGACAAACCATACATTATTATTGCAAATAAAGCCAAAAACTAGACAAAAAGTTTAGTGTTTTTTTTATTGACTATATCAGTACTGTTTTTATGCACTCATTTCTCAATACAGAGGCAAATTATATACCCTAAAAAAGTTATTTCAAGGATTCCTGGATTACTTTGTGGGGGGGGGGGGGCTATTTTGCATGGATATATAGGTGCGCCTTGAGATTTTGTCTAGCCCGTTGGTGTGCCTCACCACAAAAAGTTTGAAAACCACTGGTCAAGACACACTACATTACATACAATAATAAACATCTTATTTGTTTAATGTTCACTATGCACACAAACTCACACAGTGGCAGAAATTAACACCCATTAAGTGCTAAATGCCAGTATAAAACCTCTGAGGCAATACCATTTAAATAGCACTGTTATACAGTGGTATTGCCTGTTGCCAAACTTTGTCCCTGCTGGCCACCGTACACTCATCATGAGCCAAACAAATCAAAGCAATACAATGGCTCTATATCACAGAGGCTGTTGAGTGGTTGTCTGCTCTACACAAAGTGGTAACATTTTAACTTCTACAAAGTTTGGCATAATTATATGAAAAAATATATCTAAATTATTTTTTTCTAGCCCTTAGCAAGATGGACACTGAACACACATCCAGCAACTCCATGTTGCTACAATATACTGTATGTATGTATGTATGTATGTATGTATGTATGTATGTATGTACGGTATGTATGTACAGTATGTAATGATAAAATCTAACCTTCTACACAGTAACTTAAGAGTCTGTGTGCATCCTACTGTACCTCACTTGAACCTTGATACTACTATATTTATACAAAATTCTACCAGACTCATATTTACTTCCAAGAGTCATTAGATAGACTTTTTACTTGACTATACTGCCTCTTACCTTCTTCTTAAGCTGTTTTGTCTATGGCGATGGAACAGAAAGAGATGAAAAGAAAAGAAATGATGAAAGTGGAGAAAACACTTGCGTGATGTAAGAAAGATGGTACAGCGAGAGACACTAGAGGATAGTTTGAAGGTGGACACAGGTGTCACAGAATTACAGGGAACAGTGAGGTGACCTTCACCTACAGAGAATGAACAGATGAATGAAAAGATGACTTCAGAACGCTTTATGATCTGTATGAAGTCGTCGACTGTCACAAACCTCTCTTTTCACTTTCCTGGTCTCATTCTCAGCCTCCTCCGCTCGTACAATCAACTAGAAAAACACAACGGAAAGAATCAAATGTGGAAACAAGGTGCCAGATAGATTAACCAGACCTGCCACACAAGAAACATCTGGAAAGGCATGACTGCAATAGCCTTGTTCCAGTATGTGCACGTGCGTCCCTTGTAGTTTTTAGGTGTTGCGGTGTAAAACTTTACTGAATACTGAATCCGTAGTGCTGAGCTGTCGGAATGATGGGTAATGAGCTCATACCTCCTCGTTGGTTTTCTTCTCCTTATTCATCTCCTTCTTTATCTGGGCGACTTCCCTCTGACTCTCCTCCAACTGGCTCTCAAGCTGCCGGAGCTCATCTCTCAGGAAGCGGGTGTCTCGCCCCGTACCCGAGCGCTGGGCCATCTTGGACAGAAAACACAGCAAACAAACGGCTAAACACCGGCTCCCACCAAGAACACTCTCAGACTCGCTTGATCTCCATCTGTTTACAGCACTAACTCGTGCATTTACTTATCAGTGGCACGTTCTCAGACAAAGAACAACTTTCTCATTACAGAGGAAATTCTCAATACGCAAAAACATCCACGATGAAAGATGCAACAACAAGAAGAAATGGCTGAGCATGCAAAGAATTAGCTGTAATCCTCTTAGGTTCTCTCATTCAATAGTCCCACCACCCAATCCCCAATCCCCTTTGCAGCGAGGATTCCCTCTGATTGGCTGTTGGCACTGTTGCCGGAAGCAGAGCAGCATGAACTATGAACTGTGACCTACAGTGCAAATAAACCTGTTAACATGCCATATTTCCAACATCAGTGTGGAGTGGACATTCACATTTACTCTGCTATCTGCATTTATCCCACTGAAAAATGTAGGTAATTTTTTTTTTCTCCTAATTCTCTACCACAGTAATGCCTCGATAATGTACGCATGCATGTTGTTGGTATGTAGTACATACATAATATGTACGTATGTAGTCAGACAGGTGCATACTGTAAGACAGACAGACAGACAGACAGCGCTGAGAAGAGTTACCTCGAGCTCTTGTTCCAGCCTCAGCACCTTGTCAAGGAGTTCCTTTTCTACAGTACAGAAATTAGTCAACAATGTGAAAGATGCTCTTTGTTAGCAAAATCACAACGGAATCTTTTGAATATTAAACTTGAATTGCACACTAACCAGTTTTAGCTTGCTCTAACCCAGTGTTTTCGATGAGGTCATAGGCAAGGACAAGTTCCCGATTCTTCCTCTAATAGAGAGAAAGACCATTCATTAATAACAAAGTAGTCTCACGTTGTTTCTATGATGATGATCACATCAAATGCTTCTGAAATCACTTATATAAAACAACAAACCTTCAGCAGGGCCTGAAAAAGTCTGAAGCCGTGGATAATTTCCTCTGGGGTTTTATCCTTCACCTCCCATCGTTTCGCCTGCATGGAACCATGGGTTAATATGAGAAATAGTCAGATTCACTGTCTTTTGATCTCGATTTAATCTGGCAGGGTTTGCTCTGCAGAGTCTGCATTGAGCAGTGGTGTTCCACAAATACTTGTTCAGGTCAACAAGTAAATGTGGAGGGGAGGACAGACATGCAGAACAATCTTGGGGCATAGCTGACAGAGCTTGTTGGATAAACATATGGATTGTTAGCACTAGTCCTGTGGGCAACTAGCTAAACCATAGCGCGTCACCACACATTCAAAAACCAGTTAAACAAGGAAGAACTGGGGATAATTACCATCAGCAGCATATTATTGACAGAATCCGCTTGGCTGTCTTCACTTTCACAAAGCGTTTCTGGGTCAACCCTCGACACTACATCCCAATCAAGAACAGCAGGCATCTTGACAGGTTTCTGGGGATTTCACCAGGAATTGAGTAGGCTCAAGTTAATGGTTATCTTGCGAAATAATTAGTTAGCCTAGGTAATGCATTTCCGTGGGGATGCTAACGATAACGTTAGTGTATGCATGTAGTTAAACGTTGAAGCGATGCTTGGGCTGCTAGGTTACCGTTTGACGCCAACTGCTGCTAACAAACGTAAACATACGTACAACGTATTTACGGCTGTCGTAAAGCAACTGCCGAGAAAACAGCCGCTCCCGGTGTTTTAGTAGAAAATCAAGCTGGTTACGTTAGTAACTGGTCTCATGTGTCTAGCTTTACCAACGTAACATATTCATGAATAACCAATATATCAGACTGACGTTTCTTTATTGTAACAAGCCCTCAGTCATTCTCCAACATGCTAGCTAACGCTAAGTAGCTAACGCTAACGTTAGTTCAACTCTGCACCGGAAGTGGTTGGTCGTTGAAGAGCTAACATGCACAAGTGGAATGTCGCTTGCTGAATTGTACTCTAACGTATGTTTTTCTAAATTCAAAGTGTTCGATATGAGCTCTACAGGCACGTGTTAGCTGTAGACACGAGAGGAAATTCGAAAAACGAATAGAAGAGAAGATCTGGCTACCTAATAGAGTATAGCTAGCACTGGCTGCTAAAGTAACGCTAGCGTTGTGCTAGGCTGGTTAGCTAGGCTGTTGATCTATTTGTCAATGTTAGGATATTATGTAGCGTTATGAGATTCATTGCTTTGTTAATTTGCAACGACGAACTAAAGCTATGCTGGTGGTATTCACTTCCCCGACGTCAGCAAGTCAGCTAATTGACCTGAGCAACATTAGCTAGTACCTTGACTGTCACTCATCACTAGCCTCGTCACAGACAAAGATCAGTTAACCTGCTGTGAGCTAGCTACTTTAACGTCAGTTATAATTACAACAGTTGTCATTTGGCAGACGCTTTTATCCAAAGAAGAGGTACCACATGAGATTTGATACAACACGAGCAAGGTTCTAGTCAGGAGAGAGAAACTAGAGTAAGTGCGATAAGGCTACGCTCTGGTCCAACATGACTAGGTGTACGAGACAGTGCATAGAATGGATAGAGTGCACACAGATATCGCATAGTTTGATAAGCTGGGTAATTTAATAGTAGGTTAAATGCTTGAATGCATTAAGACAGTCACAGGAGACTTGGATGGAAAAGGTGGCCCAAATCAAATATGCAGTCCTATCATAAGAGATAGTGATTGCAGAGAGATGGTAACCAAACTGACAAAGAATAGTTTTGAAACCTAGGCTGTTGGTGAACTTTCTTGGCCTATTTAGTAGGACATTACTAGCCTGACATCGCACGAGCAAATAAAACATGAGCTCGCAGATTTGTCAGGTACTTCCCAGTGTAGGGCATTACAGTATGTGGACAAAATACCATGACTTTCTACAAAATCAAAACACAAAAGTCCAGTTTTGAAGTTATTCTACAATACAAGACAACTGCATCACACATAGTGAGTCAGAGTCACCTAACTTTGTGATCTGGTAACCTCTTTGTTTTGCTGGATAGTGATCAATGAAGCCTTTGGTCTGCGATGGCTGTCGTGTCATGGAAGGAGATGTTGCTTCTGACTGGACTGGTGGTGGGATGTTACTGGAACAGTCTGTCCTGTGGCTTTGTGTTTGACGATGTCTCAGCAATACTTGACAACAAGGACCTGCGGCCCTCAACCCCTCTCCGCAACCTGTTCCGCAATGACTTCTGGGGAACGCCCATGTCTGAGGTGAATATAATGGTCCATGACACCCTTCTCTGCTTTACCAAGCAGTACAATCTTTAACTTAAGATGGCATTTTTCAAACTTGTAATGACCTGGTTATTAAACACCTGTAATTACTTTCACCACTTAGTTATTAGCAATTTGATGTGGATTCATGAGTGAAATGTTTATGTCTGCTGAAAATGTGACCTTTCCCGAATTAACTTTGACAACCTTTCATGTCTCTAACCAGTTAGTGACCTGCACCTGACAGCATGTTTACGTCCGTCTATAGGAGCGGAGCCATAAATCTTATCGACCCCTGACTGTACTCACCTTCCGGCTGAACTACTTGTTCAGTGAGCTGAGCGCAGCTTCCTACCACCTGCTCAACGTGGTGCTACACGCCGCGGTGTGCGTGCTGTTCCTGAGGGTGTGCCGTCTGTTTCTGGATAACACTTCCAGCTTGGTGGCGGCACTGCTGTTTGCCGTGCACCCCGTCCACACTGAAGCTGTAAGTGTTCACTTTACCCAATGAAGTCAAGTGATGCAATGTTATTATAGTATGGCAGGAAACAAGTTGTGGTGTTACACCTGTCCTTTCAATGCAACTTCAGCAATCACAACTGCCAGATCTCAGATCAGGTTGCATTGATGTGTCCACAGATTACATCCCTGTGGTGAGATAATATGAGATCAGATTTGTTTTTCCTGCGATAATCAAGAAATATGTTGCCGTTTGCAAGACAAGCTCTCCCTTCTTCTTTTTTTTAAACCAGTAGAACAGGCTGCAGTTGAGGAGAGTGCTTGTGCTTTATTCACAAATCATATTCCTCAGTGCTCTTATGGTCCCAGTGGAGAGAGAGAGAGTGCCTGAAGAACTTCCGTGTGAGGAAACATACTTTTGGCTTTGTATGCCTCCTGCTCAGAGAGCATCTTCAGCGGCAAAAACTTATTGGGAGGCTTTGCCTATTTTCTACCCGCTTTGTATCATTACAATATCAGTCATTATGCAGATGGGCAGCCTTTACCTTGTCTTCATGTTTGCCTGCACCGAGAGCTCCGCAGTTTATCCCAGCACTTCTGTGTCCAGGATGACGTGTTGTGCATCATTCTGGACATTCTGGATGTGGAAGGGAACGGCTGTTGCTCGAGGGCGGCTGTTATTGTTTCTTTTTATTTATTCTGTATGCGCACATCCACGGAGGATCTCATCGAGGGGCAGCCTTATTAACGAGGGTTAATGACCCATGCTGACAGCGGCGGGCTTTCTGCAGGCAGTCAAACGTGGATTACTCGATGCAGGAAACCTACACCAAAGGTAAGCCCTGTCCATCTGCTTTATATTGCAGAGATTATAATGATACAAAGCAGGTTGAAAATCAGCAAAGCCTTCCTTTAACAGCCTCCATTTTCATGCATAAAAGGGCGACCGTGGCTCATGTCAAATTTGGGGCCGTGGTAAATTAATGACTGACTGGAATATCCAGATTGTGGCAGGAACTATGTGCACTGCACACGCACAACTGAACTATGTGCACTGCACACGCACAACTGAACTATGTGCACTGCACACGCACAACTGAACTATGTGCACTGCACACGCACAACTGAACTATGTGCACTGCACACGCACAACTGAACTATGTGCACTGCACACGCACAACTGAACTATGTGCACTGCACACGCACAACTGAACTATGTGCACTGCACACACACAACTCAACTATGTGCACTGCACACGCACAACTGAACTATGTGCACTGCACACACAACTGAACTATGTGCACTGCACACACACAACTCAACTATGTGCACTGCACACGCACAACTGAACTATGTGCACTGCACACGCACAACTGAACTATGTGCACTGCACACGCACAACTGAACTATGTGCAGTACACACACACAACTGAACTATGTGCACTGCACACACGCAACTGAGAACTGAACTATGTGCACTGCACACACACAACTGAACTATGTGCGCTGCACACACACAACTGAACTATGTGCACTGCACACGCACAACTGAACTATGTACTGCATACGCCACACGCACAACTGAACTATGTGCACTGCACACACACAACTGAACTATGTGCACTGCACATGCACAACTGAACTATGTGCACTGCACACACACAACTGAACTATGTGCACTGCACACACACAACTGAACTATGTGCACTGCACACACACAACTGAACTATGTGCACTGCACACACACAACTGAACTATGTGCACTGCACACACAACTGAACTATGTGCACTGCACACACACAACTGAACTATGTGCACTGCACACGCACAACTGAACTATGCACTGCACACACACAACTGAACTATGTGCACTGCACACACACAACTGAACTATGTGCACTGCACACGCACAACTGAACTATGTGCACTGCACACACACAACTGAACTATGTGCACTGCACACGCACAACTGAACTATGTGCACTGCACACACACAACTGAACTATGTGCACTGCACACACACAACTGAACTATGTGCACTGCACACGCACAACTGAACTATGTACTGGATACGCCACACGCACAACTGAACTATGTGCACTGCACACACACAACTGAACTATGTGCACTGCACACGCACAACTGAACTATGTGCACTGCACACGCACAACTGAACTATGTGCACTGCACACGCACAACTGAACTATGTGCACTGCACACACACAACTGAACTATGTGCACTGCACACACACAACTGAACTATGTGCACTGCACACACACAACTGAGAAACGACACAGGTCGCCTCCGAATGTTGATTTTGAGATCAGATCTCAATGCAGCCAGCCTGACGAGTTAAACCTTTGTAAATAGTTTCAGGACTAAATGTATATTTGTTTGCTGAAACTTTGAGAAATTCAAATGTGACCTTCCCCAGAATTAACCTAGAGTATCAGGCAAATTAAAGGGTCACTTAAAAACTTCAGTAAATATTTGACAGCCTTTGATGTCTCAAGTCTTAACCAGTCAACTGACCTGCCAACATCCGATCTGAGCGCGTACACACACCTGACACTTAATGCAAGCTGGTGTGATTGGCGATGCACTATGTTGTATTTGAATTCTTGAAAACAGGCTATTTTTTTATAGATGTGTACCATGTTTTCAGATTGGTTCTGAGACAGCAACTTTTGGAGTTGCATCTATTTTCATAGATGCGATCAGGAACACAAACGGGCAGAAAAAAAGAAGCTAATTGAACCTGATGTGAAACCAAAAACCTCGGTGTATTCGTTGACCCCATTCCCTTCCACAGGCCCTGTATTAAAACCCTCTTCCTCCAATTAGGACTTGTATTTCATCCTATTCAACACAGCTGAACTGATGACCAGACAGGCCCTGACCAGAGAGTAGAAAAACAAAGAAAACATTCTGCTTCTTGGGGTGGAGTGCTACTGTTACACACTGTGCACCGCTGCGCCAATCTTCCTAATGTTCTCTAATCTAAGCGCCGTCTCTCAGACTTCTTGAAAGGAGACCATTTGCCTCACAAATGAGCCCTTAGAGTTAGTCCAGCAGAGGCCCTCCGTGTTATCTCCGTCTGGAATCTCTCTCTCAACGGATCATTTGTTTTTCATTTATGCTCCAAGCACTGAAGGTCCCTTCATGATAAGTACGGACAAAGAGTCCCTGTGTGTCCCCTTGTCTTTCTCAGTACGTTTTCTGGTTATCCGTCTTTCTGAATGGAGACTTACATTTATTTATTTTGTCCTCTTGGAGCATCTGCTAAGATCATCAGATGCAAATTATTCGCTATATTCCACAACGGTATACTTCGTCCTGTAGGACGAATCAGCATGACATCACAACCACCCAGAAATGCGGAACCCTGCGGCAGTTAACTAGTATGAGTTGTGCGCCAAACAAACGTTAATATCTCAAAAACTATACATCACATTGCTTATATTTTGACATTCTGAGTGAGAGCAGAAGTAGCTCAAGAGTCTGATGTATAATATATGCATGTCGTGTTAAAGTTGTGGGAACTGTCGCAGTTTTTATAATAGTAAACAGCACAGCCGGCTAGAGTGAGACACTCAAGGCTGGCTCAGACCCTTTTTACAGTCGACGTCACAGGGGTAATTGCGCGACAACAACTCCGCGGAACTCAAGCCGAAACGAGGGAGATCCCCGGAATACAGGAAAAAGACGTTGTGTGCCGTATGCGTCTAGACGCTGGACATTCCCACTTGGAATATGACGATGTGCGGCACTGCAACTTTGGCGATGCATTGGCTCCTAGACCCATCCTGACAGTGAGTACGGGTCAGGAAACCTCACTCCATTGAAAGAGTTATAGCTTATTTGTGTAAGATAACCTGTCTGTTGCTGGCGAAGCTTTAAAATATGTGGAGGAGGCGGCAGGATCTTCCATATTTAGTTTCTAAAGTTGTAACTTTCTGCAACGAATTCGACTCCGCCCACAAAATACATCATGCTGTTTACAAACTGAAAGGGTCTGGGTTCCATTGCTGTTTCCACCCAGTGGTTTGTTTACCAAAATGCTGATTGGCTGATCCCTCGTATATAAAGGTCCTAAAAGGGCATTAGGAGAAGGCTCACTATGAAGAGGGAGGCAGAGGGAGAAAGATGTGATTTGTGGTCTGAGTCATTGGACTGAATTGAGCTAACAGTAGTCGGTAGCTTTTTGCACATTTGTGGAGTCTGGCTGTGGAGAGCACAACACATCCCGGCCGGCGGCACATGTTGTAAGCTGATGTTGATCGATGGAGGAAACAGAGAAAATTGCTATGGCTCACATTTGAGTTTTTACTGTTATATTCTGTTAAATCAAGAGAAATAAAACAGAGCCAGTGGAATATTTCTACAGCTATAAATGACCACATCTTGGCCAAATGGAGAACAACACACCCGCCTCATCAAAATCCTGATGTCCCACAGACTACTCCTACAAATATATTATTATGATTATTATTATTATGATTATTATGATTAATAATATTATTATGATGATGATGCACATCACTCATGAAATCAGGGCTTAAAGATGTCCGGCCAGGTGCCGGATTTCCGGCATATGGACGTTCTAGATTCACAAAGTATTTTCGACCCAAAAAAAAAAAAAAAAAAGATTTTGTTTTTGCTGCATTTTTTTATCCAATCATATTCAGCAAAGCAAAGTATTATATTACATTTGCCAATGGAATGCGACCAAGTTTTTTTTTTTTTTTTTTTTTTTTTCCAATCATGAACAGCAATCTACTTTCTATCACAATGTAGCACCGATTCCGTAGTGTAGCACAGAAATGTGGGAACAAAGTTTATGAAAGCTGGTGAAGATACACGCGTGAGAGGGGAGTAAAAAACCGCCATAGGTTTGGATTGATTAAACGGGTGGTGCCAGTGGGAAAGCGTTTGACACTTTGGTGTGACCAATGAAGGGAACCTGCTCTTTGTTCTGCACTCTGTGCTCAACCAGCAGAAACAAAGTGCTGGTTCCACACAAGGTCAGTCCCAGACACAACGCCGCTCCGCTCTGCGCGCACTCCCACATCTGACCACATTGCCGGGAAGAACAGTTACAACTGCCACTGCAGTGGCAGTGACAGACGGCGCCGCCCATGGCTGCTGTGGCGTTACTGTGCTCTTATGTGAAAAAAGATTAATGCACCTTAATGCCAAAACAAGTTCCTATATGTTACATAACATAATGGCGAATAAATGATATCTGATTCTGATTCTGATTCTGACCTTATTTACAATCATCATTCAGTATAAGAATGTGGCATTTCTTTGGCTGTTCTGGCGGGCACCGATTGGTAAACCATGCGTATGGAACCCTAAACCATGCCTGTGGATTAGTAGACCTTGCACACGGATTTGTACATGTACTGTATTTATATTAATAATGTCAAACAGGGACACCACAACGGCCCATGAAGTTGCATAATATAACATTTAATTAACATGTTTTTTCTGCATGCATGATTTATAAGGAGTAAATGGGTTTCATATTGTCACCAAAACACAGATCGCATCATAAATGAGACCTACTGATGTGATTAATCAATGGTTATGGTTCATATACAGTATGCTCTAGGTGCCTAAAGGCTATTACAGCTCACTATACTGCATGTTTGCCAAGCTGTGTGTAATGGCTAACTGTACATGGGCCTAAACTCCCTTCTCATTGTACATGGGCCTAAACTCCCTTCTCACTGTACATGGGCCTAAACTCCCTTCTCACTCACTGTACATAGGCCTAAACTCCCTTCTCACTGTACATGGGCCTAAACTCCCTTCTCACTCACTGTACATGGGCCTAAACTCCCTTCTCACTGTACATAGGCCTAAACGCCCTTCTCACTGTACATAGGCCTAAACTCCCTTCTCACTGTACATAGGCCTAAACGCCCTTCTCACTGTACATAGGCCTAAACTCCCTTCTCACTGTACATAGGCCTAAACTTCCTTCTCACTGTACATAGGCCTAAACTTCCTTCTCACTGTACATGGGCCTAAACTCCCTTCTCACTGTACATAGGCCTAAACGCCCTTCTCACTGTACATGGGCCTAAACGCCCTTCTCACTGTACATGGGCCTAAACTCCCTTCTCACTGTACATGGGCCTAAACTCCCTTCTCACTGTACATAGGCCTAAACGCCCTTCTCACTGTACATAGGCCTAAACTCCCTTCTTCTCACTGTACATAGGCCTAAACGCCCTTCTCACTGTACACATAGGCCTAAACACCCTTCTCACTGTACACATAGGGATAAACGCCCTTCTCACTGTACATGGGCCTAAACTCCCTTCTTCTCACTGTACATAGGCCTAAACGCCCTTCTCACTGTACATAGGCCTAAACGCCCTTCTCACTGTACACATAGGCCTAAACGCCCTTCTCACTGTACACATAGGCCTAAACGCCCTTCTCACTGTACATGGGCCTAAACTCCCTTCTTCTCACTGTACATAGGCCTAAACGCCCTTCTCACTGTACACATAGGCCTAAACGCCCTTCTCACTGTACATATAGGCCTAAACGCCCTTCTCACTGTACATGGGCCTAAACTCCCTTCTCACTGTACATGGGCCTAAACGCCCTTCTCACTGTACATGGGCCTAAACTCCCTTCTTCTCACTGTACATAGGCCTAAACGCCCTTCTCACTGTACATAGGCCTAAACGCCCTTCTCACTGTACACATAGGCCTAAACACCCTTCTCACTGTACAAATAGGCCTAAACGCCCTTCTCACTGTACATGGGCCTAAACTCCCTTCTTCTCACTGTACATAGGCCTAAACGCCCTTCTCACTGTACATAGGCCTAAACGCCCTTCTCACTGTACATAGGCCTAAACGCCCTTCTCACTGTACATAGGCCTAAACGCCCTTCTCACTGTACATAGGCCTAAACGCCCTTCTCACTGTACATACTGTACATAGGCCTAAACGACGCCCTTCTTTGATGTTATCAACATAGATATTACAAATCTGTGTGCATGGTTTTTGTACCAGGTGACCTCTGGGGGGCTTCAATTACCCTCATTGCACACTAGGCTTATACTGTAAGCCTAGATGCTGTGTGTTGAATATTCATTCAGTACAGAAGCATGTCAGTTTTTTTCCATTGTTCTTGTCATTGGACTAGTTTTATATAGAAATAAGTGCAGTGGAGTGTGTGCTGACTACCCCCTTCCACACACACACACACACACACACACACACACACACACACACAGCAGTAAGGAACATTTCAGGCTCATAATGGTTTTTGCGCTGTTAAAACTGTCTGCCTGCTTGTCTGGGAAGCTGTTGTGGAATCAGACTCTCTGTCAAGTGCCTTGTCAAACCCTGTGTGTGGTTTACTGCATGTGTGTGGTTTGTATGCGTGTGTGGTTTACTGCATGTGTGTGGTTTGTGTGCGTGTGTGGTTTACTGCATGTGTGTGGTTTGTGTGCGTGTGTGTGGTTTACTGCATGTGTGTGGTTTGTGTGCGTGTGTGTGGTTTACTGCATGTGTGTGGTTTGTGTGCGTGTGTGTGGTTTGTGTGCGTGTGTGTGTAGCGGGGGGGTGTTAGGGGAGATCGAATTCCTTGCCTCAAGCCTTTAGGTGTGATGGTAGCAAGACTGTTATTTCTGCCACAAGGGGGCAGTAAGCATTTATACAAATAGCAGAGGCAGCTGTTAGACAAACTGCTGTATGGTGATAAAATGATAAATAATTGATGTGCTTGTAATCCTATGGACTTCAATAGACCTGTTTTCACAGCTGGATTGAAGCATTCCATTGACCTGGGTATTAAACACATGGATTGTAGTTTCTGCAGGTCGCACTCATTTTCTCTTCAAAGAAAAGACAATTCTTGTTTGATAAAAGTCTTGTTTTGACAAGAAACACCTGTCTTTATTAATTATTAATTTGGCTTTATTTTCATGTATTGTCTTGTGCGCTATGTGGCTGTAGGTGTGTGTGTATCTGTACTAAAGGAAATGTCCTATAGTGGGATATATTAATTTACTGCACTACGACTAAACTTCTACTATTACTACAACGTTGTGTCATTAGGTCACAGGTGTGGTTGGCAGAGCGGAGCTCCTCTCCTCAATCTTCCTCCTGGCTGCTTTCCTGGCCTACACTCGCTCCACAGGCGCAGACCATTCCATCGGTAAGTCTGAGGTCCCTCATCACCACTCTGCTCCTGCAGCCCATGTACTGGGAGATGTGCTGTGTTCAGCACGTCTGTTTTGATGCGTATGTTTTTCTGTGTGCATCATGACCACTGATATCTTTGCAAACCGTTCAATACAGAACCATGAAATAAGTTGCTTGTTGATGCAGATCTTTTGCGAAACTGGGGAAGAATTTGGGAAGGTTGCACAGTGCACACAAAACAATAAATGCTGCTTATCTTCGATATTTTTTGGCACAAGAATCAAAGAGACACACAAACGTTTTGGGCGGACTGCCTTCTTCAGTGTGGCCCATGGAAGGCAAAATATGTTTGTGTGTCTTTGTTCTCCTGTGCCATAAAAGAGATAAGCATCATTTATTGTTTTGTGCACAACCTACCTAGATTCTTCAGAAACGGGTAATAAAAAAACAGCAACAACAGAATGCTTGTTTAGTCCGGACACAAATTAATCCATGACCTTTGACCTGGAAGGTCCTCCGCGATGTTGCGCTCCTCCGACTGCCTTGTTGATTCTGTGTTTACATTCCAGCGCGACAAACCAATAGGTACATAATGCCACAAGCTTTCTAGAGCCCTACCGATATATCGGTCCAGCGAGATTATCGGCCGATATTGGCCGATATGTTGGCCGATATGCCGATATTTTTTTATTTTGTCTTTTTTAAGTCATAGCCAACATGATGTGTAGATTTGATCTTTTTTCTTAATTCAAGTTATATTTTATATTTGTTCTATTTGTGTTTTTTGTATTTCTAGTTATTTATAATTATTCAATCCCCAGTTCAGTTGACTGTTTCATTGCATTGATGTCATTTTGGACAACAAAGTTGATTGATAAGCTGTAAAATATCCTGCCTACATTACATATCTCAAGTCATGTCAAGTCATATCTTTGTCAAGTGTTTGATATTTGAGGGATCATTGCAAAAACATTGTGTAATATAATGTGTATATTTAATATAAGAATATTGGCCGATATATCGATATCGGAATTTTTTACTCGCTAATATCAGTATCGGCCTCAAAAATCCAGTATCGGTCGGGCTCTGACCTGTGAAGGAGGTTGTCTTTCCCCTCTGGCTATACTTGTACTCCTGCAGACTGTTGTGATGTCAACTGCTGCCACCTGGTTGTTAACTGGCTTACCTCAGGCTGCTGGCAGCTCTCTGTGACACTGGTTAACTTCCGTGGCGCAGCCGGGAACTCATTCCAGACTGTTGGTGGGCAGATGCTTGTTTTGGTAAAATTGGGGAGTGGCACACACACAAAGAGTTCTCGACTTAATTGATGTGTGACAAATACAGTATAATTGATAGCTTGCATGACTGCACACGGTTTTCTTTGTAGTAACTGAATTCCTAAGTCGTATTCGTGTTTTTTTTGCCTGTTTATTTACCGTAATTCTGTCAATAAAGGCCCGGCCGCTTATTATGCTAAATCAACTTGGACCCCAGGCGGTAAAGACGGCAATTAGAGTCAGGCGTTTTTTTTTTTTTTTTTTCAGAATTGAGCTAGGCGATTATTATTTTTTGAACAAAAATGCCTGCTCAGCACAAAATAAAGTGTCATTTGTAGACATTCAAAATGCTGTAGACAATGAGGCTAGGCTATATGTAAGGGATAATGTATATTGAGGCGGTGATTACGGGGGAAATAATGACCGACAGGTGGATTGAGCCCGACGCGTAGCGGAGGGCTTAATGGTTCACCTGAAGGTTATTATTTCCCAGTAATCACCGCCTCAATATACATTATCCCGCTTAGAACACGGCCTACAACTAAATCATTCAATAATCTGACAAAAATAATTATTCAAATAGATTTTTTAATAGCGTTTTCAACGACAAAGCGGTTTCATTCGTAATTGGCACACAAGACACCACAGCTGCAACTGGTTGGCCTAATTAGTAGTGTCTTGCTGACAAAAAGCTCTTATCAACTGATTAATCCAGGTGTGGCAGAGCAGCGGTCGGTTGTCGAGAAATAATGACCGGTGAATCTTGTTGATTGACCAATCAGAATAGAGTATTCAAGAGAGCCGTGTTCTAAACGCAGTTAAAACTACTGTAGTAGTGCAACATACTTAGTAGGCACACTGCGCTGCAGCAGAATCCCGCGGCGGCGGACGGCCGACAGCGCTTTGACGAGATGGAAATGGCAAAGCACACATTGCTGGGCAAGTTCTTTTTAAAACGTAATGATGGTGCAAGTAGGCTACTTCAGCCGAGGCCAGAAAGACGACAGAAAAGTGTCACGCTCCTGCTACTCCTGAAGATTGAACCCAGAATGGCAGGAGAAGTTCTCATGGGTCAGACTGAAAATGTGGATGTAAAAGATCAAATGTTCTGCACCATCTGTGAAAAGGTGGATAAGAAAAACGGCTTCACCAAAGGCTCTATCAATCTGAAAGCATCTGCCCGCACCACACATCATGCTGCTCATAAATGCGACAGCAAAGTGCACTGATAAAGCCACCAATTTGAGTAACGATAAAATAACGATAAAATAAATTTCTTGGATGATTGCATTATAGCCTTTGTTTTTGTGTGTCTTATTGCTGTTTAAATGTTATTTCTGAACGTAAATTCAAACCCAAACCGAATCAATTAATTAAATAACGAGCGGTGAGGCTTGCCTTGTGTGCGTGTGCTTGCGCGTGCGCAGTGACATCACCTTTGACATCATCACTGATGACATCACATCATTAGCTAATTAGCCTTATTCAAAAAATCTGGCCCTGTCAGGTCACCCGCACCGCGGCACTGGTGGCCTTTACACCGCCTGAAAGTTTCAGCCCGATGACCCTTGAAAGGGCGTGGCTGTGGCCGGACACTGAATTGAAACATACAAACAAACCTCGCCCACATACTCAATTTGATAGAAGCTGCCCAGTGCAGCTCCAGTGTAGTTTGATATCTGCTAAGCAGCTGCACTGGAACAGTGGTTGGTTTCTGGACACAAGCCCTGATCTCCAACCTTGAGGCTACCACCTTCCCCAGCTGGTCTGAGCAGGTCAAGGAGATTCTAAATGCAAGACCTAATTCCACTTGGGCTTTTAATGCTGCTATTTCATCTTAGTTTGGACTCAAATACTTTCCCCATACATCGTGTCATGTGTACGGGGGTACGGTGGCGCAGTGGTAAGCGCTGTCGCCTCACAGTTGGAAGGTCCTGGGTTCGATTCTCGCCTGGGACACTGTGGGCGCTGTGGTTGTGTTCCCCCCCATATCTTCAGTGACTACTGCCCAGGGGCCGGTTGCACCAACTGGTCTTACACTGGTCTTAAGCTAAGTTGGTCGTAACTTTACGACCTACAGCTACGCCGGTTGCACCAAGACGACTTAAGCCTTCTTTTCACTAAGACCAGGCGTAACTCCTACGCCTCGTCAGGAGGAGGCGTAGCCTGTAACAGAGATCTCCGCGGAGACCTTTTTGACCGTCATCGTCGTAACATCGCCAGTTCGCCGTCTTTGAAAGCACGACGTTAGATTATAACTAACTACTTGTGTGGCTTAGCCTTCCCAAATGTTGGCGTTAATTCTTTTAGAATTTAATACATAGAATTGGGAACGTTACATTCAATTTCATTCAGACTCCCTGACACTAATGGGCGCCGCCATTTTCCCCCGGGGCTTCCACAGGAGGAGGGGGGTGGGAGGAGGGAGGGTGTAGTGACGCACATACAGTAGTGGGTGACGGCGCGAGGCACATGTGGGCCAATCAGAGGGCATTCCCCGACAATTCACATGAACGCGCATTGCTACGACCAGCGTAGTTAAGACCAGAGTAAGCCGTGTTGGTGCAACAGGCGTAAATCCATGGTCTTAACTAAGACCGACGTAGGAGTTACGACCAGGCATAGTTAAGACCAGTTGGTGCAACCGGCCCCAGGTGGGTTATCTCGTCGTAAGGGCCTTTCTCTCTGTGTGGAGTTTGCATGTTCTCCCCGTGCTCCCACAGGGGGCTCCTCCGTATATACAGTAACCCCCCCACTAAAAACATGCAGAAGATCAGATCGTCATCGTCATCCGACCAGTGACGACAACATCCGAAGTTGGTCCCCGGGCGCTTTACGAGAAAGCGACCACTGCTCCTGGCCTGCCCCTCGGAGGAAAGGACATGCCTGGATGGGTTAAATGCAGAGGACACTTTTCACCGGCCACCGTCAGCATGAGTGTGTTGTGGCCGCATGCATGTGTTGTGGTGTTCGTGTGACAATAAAAGACGGGCTTGTCCGTTACGAGAGAGAGAGCGTGTGCTTGACCTTCGTGGCCAACAGTCAAGCACCTATCTATTGACCTTGGTTTAAGACTTTTATCATCTCCTGGAAGAAAACCGTGTGCAGTCATGCAGTTGTCTTGAGAATTTGCCAGCGTGTGCACTTTGCAGAGAGGTATCCATAATAAAGATAAGAGGATAAGCTCTGCTGTCAGAGGCCATGTTGTGTTTGGCTCATCTGCTACTCACATTACTCTTCATCTTTCAGTTTGGACCCCCATTGCGCTGACTGTGGTCCTGGTGGCTGCAGCAACTTTATGTAAGGAGCAAGGAATCACTGTCGTCGGCATCTGCTGTGTTCATGAGGTGTTTGTGGCACAAGGGGTAAGGATCCAAACCGTCACTCTTTGTTTGCCTCACCGTCAGTTGGTCATGCCTACAACAACATCTCTCGCCTGGCTTTTAGCTATACTGTTCTTTTATTCCTCTTAGGAATGCACACAATTAATCGAAACTCGATTAATTGCTTGTTACGGATTTACTCGAGCAAAGAAAAATTACTCGATCAAAACAAAAACAAAAAGCAACGCATTAAATGGTGTTTTCAAATCATTTTTCAATGATCCTCCAGAGGGCGCAATGATATCACTGGGTAAGTGAGCCCCTGCGCGGGTGTGACGGGGATTCTGGGCAAATGTTGACATGTTTAAAAAGTTATGCCTCCACGTTTTTTATGTGTTTCATAGCGTAGGCTATGCTATGCAATGCTGTGAGAAATATACAATATGTTGCTGCTGCATAAATAAACATTTTATTGAGGAAAAAACGCATTTGGTATGGTTTGGAAAATTTTGTATTTTTAATTACAATTACCGTAATCGATTGATTGATTGTTAACGTTAGCAATGATCGAGTTTGGAATTTGCGGAAAATGTGCATCCCTAATTCCTCTTCTTTTGCCTAACTGCCTCCAAACATGTTATTGGTTGTTGAAAAGGAGTGATGGCAAGCAGCTGTTTCCTTGCTTTCTTCCCCCGGTCAGCCTCTGGCTTATCTAAGCAGGGACAGCGTGATTTTTAGATCTCTCCATTTTTACTTCTGCGCTCCTACATTTGAATCTGTGGCAGAATACAAAAGAATACTTCATCTGGCCATATCAATTCACCATTGTTTATGCTTCATAGTACTGCCATTGTGTGGGCTCAGAGCATTAGGGCCTTCCTCTGGTCCAGGGCTCAAGAAATGAAGACAGTCTTCAAACTGGATAGTCTTCATATTGTATAGCGGTTAAATTCCATGAAATGGTCAGCGGGAAAAAGAAAAGTCCTCATCGCTCACAAAGTTCAACAACCTCAGTTCTGAAGGGAGACTCCCCATGGAGGATCGCTTTGCTTTGCACAGAGTTCCTATGCATGTCTGGAAAGTTTCCAAAGGTATGGAAAATGACGATGTCCAGGTCATGAAAGGTTTTGCAATTGCACAAAGATATTGTTGTTTAGCCCCTATACACTTAAGGCTAGACATCATAGTTATGGACACAGAATAATCAGAAGTATAATCAGAATAGGGCTAAACTAACGTTTGTTCCATTATTGATTAATCTAGTGATAATGTTTCTACTAATCTAGTCTGTAAAATGTAATAAATTACACATCCATCACAAGTTACCAGAGCCCAAAGTGATTCTTAAAATTGCTTACTTAAAATAATATAATAAAATATAATACCTTTGAGTATTCATTATACAGTATAATGTTATGAAACAGAGGAAAGCAGCAAATCTTTGGTGTTTTTACTTGATAAATGACTAAAACGATTAATCGATTATCAGAATTGTAATCGATTAATGTCAATCGATTATTTGACTAATTGTTTCAGCTCTATATCAGAATAGTCTTACTAAAGTCTTCCACTGGAGTCAAGACGTTAAGAAAATGTAGAAATTCTGGCATTGAAAAGGTGTCTGTGCTGTAAGGTTGAGTCCATCCCTCCTCTCTCTCTGCCTCTCTCAGTTCACCCTGCCCGTGCTGCTGGACACACTTCTTCAGGTCGTGCGGGGTAAAGACTGCTTCCCCTACGCTGTGCTGCAGACTGTCCTCAAGCTCATTGTCCTCATCATCAGCACCCTGCTACTGGTCATCGTCAGGGTCCAAGTTATCCAATCCCAGCTTCCCGTCTTCACCAGGTAGGGTTCAAGTCATCCAATCCCAGCTTCCCTTCTTCACCAGGTAGGGTTCAAGTCATCCAATCCCAGCTTCCCTTCTTCACCAGGTAGGGTCCAAGTCATCCAATCCCAGCTTCCCATCTTCACCAGGTAGGGTTCAAGTCATCCAATCCCAGCTTCCCTTCTTCACCAGGTAGTGTCCAAGTCATCCAATCCCAGTTTCCCATCGTCACCAGGTAGTGTCCAAGTTATCCAATCCCAGCTTCCCATCTTCACCAGGTAGGGTCCAAGTTATCCAATCCCAGCTTCCCATCTTCACCAGGTAGGGTTCAAGTCATCCAATCCCAGCTTCCCTTCTTCACCAGGTAGTGTCCAAGTTATCCAATCCCAGCTTCCCTTCTTCACCAGGTAGTGTCCACGTTATCCAATCCCAGCTTCCCTTCTTCACCAGGTAGTGTCCAAGTCATCCAATCCCAGTTTCCCATCGTCACCAGGTAGGGTCCAAGTTATCCAATCCCAGCTTCCCATCTTCACCAGGTAGGGTCCAAGTTATCCAATCCCAGCTTCCCATCTTCACCAGGTAGTGTCCAAGTCATCCAATCCCAGCTTCCATACGTCTGACTTCCCCTCTCTTGAGACTAGAGTATAATTCACCTGTGGCTATCTTATTTTTTATTGTCACTTCCATCTTGTCATGTCCTCTTCTCTGACCTTGTTATCTTTGATAGGATACCCCAGCCCCCGCCTCTGTTTGACTATATCCCATTGGTCAAACGCATTCTCTAAAGCTGAGGTAGCAGCTTACATTGCCTTATAGCTACAGCAAACAGGACATTTTGGATGAACTAAGTAGAAAACCTCTTGATTGACTCTAAAATTAGTAATCAGCACCATGGACAGCGCTGAATGCTCACATTTAAAAATTAGCCTACTGTAAATGCACACAGATTCCACCCCCTCCCCCGCACAGCCCGAGCCCTACCCGACCCGAGCAATTACCATAATTTGTCGCCTCGAATCCGGCCCTGACGGCCTTTTTTGGGCCCTCTCGGGCTCGGGCTGAAACTGAGAACTCTAAGCCAATGACGTCGCTAGAAAGATTTCTGGCTCAGAAAGAAACATAATCCCGCACAGTCGGACCTCATTGTCCCTGAACTTGTATTTATTATATCGTATCGTGGATGTATTGAATCGTGTATATCGCGTATAGTAATGAATTGTGGGATAGGCTTATCGTTCCATCTCTACACCTTCTGACGCTGCTGCTCTTATTCAAAGCTTATGAAGTGTCACAGTAGAGTAAGTTCCAATTCCTAGATCGCAAAAGTTATAAGCAACCGTTCTGACAAGAGTCAAAGCCACAGCATCCTGATCATTGATTTGACAGATATTCCCATATCCTCATAGTGATTGTATGGCAGAGACTTGTAAGGTAAAGAAATAAGTGCTGGGGAGAAAAGGTAAGAAGTTGAAAAAAGGCAAAAGAACAGACAGAAGCAGCTTTCTGCTGTTTGAAGCAAAGATGTTAGTGAGTGTAAATGTGTAAGGTCTTTTGTAGCAGCAAAATCACAGCTTGAGTTGGACCAAGAGACAGATATTTGACTTGTGTTGTATATGTTTTTAAATACTGTAAGTACTGATTGTACACATCCTGAAGGTAAATTCCAGTAAAGAGATTAACATGAACTAGAAATTGTGTTTCTCTAACTACGAAACAGTTAAAACACCATGAAGACAAATTTTAATAGCCCTACTGAATAACGTATTTATTGCGTCTAAACTCTAAATTGTTTGTACAGGAAATCTGCACAGACACAACCTGATGGCATTTGATCTCAAAGATAAAATTCCAGAAGATTAGCCTGGATGTACTAATCCTCAGTCGCGGTAATCCTAAAGCTGTCTCCAGCTTGTCTCAGAGAATTTGTGCGATCAGAAAACACCAGTCATAACAATTCTGCATATGACGATTATCACCATCTTCGTTGTGAATGGTATCGGTGATGTCCAAAGAGGTCGCCCCCCGAACCATGTTGGAACTATTTTGTGTCGGGCGTATCTGACGTGTGTGACAAATACAGGCTACAGGCTGCAGGCGCTCACGTCACCATGAACACCAAAGGAAGAGCGATAAGGCTTAAGGATGCTGGGATGGGATGCTGATGCTGGCTATGGAGTCAAAACACACAATAAAGACGCATTCCTTAATTTTTCAGAGAGCAGGCTGTTTTCCCATGTTCAGAGGTTTGTGAAATGCCTCCTTTCAAAGTTTTGCCATCACCAAGGCTGTTAGAGATTTTATTTTTATTTTCAAATGTTAAAGGATAATACTGGTTTTTTACAACCTTATTTCCAGCTTTATTTATGCTTTATAACTCAGAAAAGGAATTTTTGAAATTGATGCACTACAAAGCTATAATGCGCCAAGCAGCGCCCTGGAACAGAGGGAATGGGTGCAACGTTTCTTGCTTTTAACTCTGGAAACACTTAGCCAATCAGAACAGAGGGTTGTTAATATTTATGAGCCTTAAAGACGCAGCAACAGAAACAGCCTGTTCTTGGCAAGGCTCATAGAGATGCTGGGAAACGAGTGTGTAAAAATGGATTGAAAGTGTTTGGTACATGACACCACACACAGTTTTGAATGGACATCAGTAGACCCTTCTCACGGGGGCCATTTTGTGTTGAAAAGGCAGGGTAAACACAGGTGTAAGCAAAACACTAATTAGGGTTTCCAACTTCCATGATTGGAATTTGGAAACCCTCATTAGTGTGTTGCTTGCACCTGTGTTTATTCTAGGTTTTAGGTGGCGCTATGCCAAATTGCATGAAATTCTGCACTGCACTCTGAGATAAACCACTTTTTGTGTTGCCAGTAGGTGGCGCTATACCGAATTGCACAAAATTCGGCACTGAACTCCGTCAGGTCCCTCTAAGCGCACTCCGCAAGTTTGAAGTCAATCAATCCGATGAATGGAAATTCTGCACTGCACTCTGAGATAAACCACTTTTTGTGTTGCTAGTAGGTGGCGCTATGCCAAATTGCATGAAATTTGGCATAGCACTCCATCAGGTCCCCCTAAGCGCACTCCCCAAGTTTGAAATTGATCGGACAAACGGTTCTGAAGATAAACCACTTTTTGTGTTTGCGTGGTGGCGTGGTAACGGTCGGCCCCAGCCCAATGTCACTTTCGTGACGCAAATCGTGACTGATAGACCGCTACCCGACCGCCCGCCCACCTAGGCAGTTTTATTATAGGATAACTGGCCTTCTCTGACCATTAAAACAAACTCTCCCCACGCTCTTGTGAAATGTAAATCTCAAGCATGCGTTCAAGTGTTTAATGTGCTGTTCTTGTAAAACAAAGAGGGAATATCCGTGCTTCAGCCGACGAACCAAGCCAGAAGTGCCTCAGAAGTGGGACTGAGTGAACCTGTTAGAAAGGAGCAATCTGGAGCACACGGTCAAAGTTGAGCAATTTAATAAGGTGCAAGCAGACTAACGTTTCGACGTACACTGTCTTCTTCAGAGTCAACGTGCTGTTCTTGTACTTTGCCTGCCTCTTTACTTAAAGAGCATGGTGCAGGTTAGACATCACTTTGCATTAATAGGTGGGACTTTTATGTAGTAATTAGGATTCTCTTTTGTTTTTTGTTTTCCCCTCACACATAGCTGCATCTAGACTGTTTTTTGTTAAGCTTCTGGCACGCGCACATAAAAACCCGCAAATCTAGCAATAACACCTGTGACAATTTTAATACACAATAAACACTCAGGTCATCATTACCTCCGTATGTATGCCCAACGTCTGTGCGTAATTCGAGAGGCGGCTCACTGCAGTACAGAAGCCTACATGTCTTCCACTCTGCAGCTAAAACTCCTCCCCTCAGTCTGGAGCTAAAACTCCTCCCCTCAGTCTGGAGCTAAAACTCCTCCCCTCAGTCTGGAGCTAAAACTCCTCCCCTCAGTCTGGAGCTAAAACTCCTCTACAGCGAGTGCCACTTGTGACCGTCTCCAACAATAAAGTTATCCACTGCCTTCCATTCTGCAGCTGGGTTACACGAGCTGAGGTGGTCGGTCCGCTGTGCGGTCTGACGGCTCTCCAAAATTACATTTGCAAATAGACGTTATTTTGAAAAACCGATTGCATATTGGGGGTCAACTAGTTACGTTTGACCGCTGAAACGATTAAAAACTTCATCAAGTGCCATATTAACTATAGATAGAGAGCTCAAACTAAACAGAAAGTACAAGAAAACTCAGCTCCGCCATTTCCCCACTAAAGGCAACTGAGTTTTCTCTTCTCAGCCGAAATGCATTCTGGGTCTGGGCAGTGTCGAATTATCGTACCAGAGGCTATGCTATTGGTTTTGGTGGTAAATTATCGTACAAATATGATCATTATTGTATTTCTTTGTGAGTGAAAGCAGAAGTAGCTCAAGGGTCTGATGAATAATATATGTATGTAGTATTAAAGTTGTGTGAACTGTCGCAGTTTTAATATGTGGGAATTTTGTCAAAAGTACAGCCTGCTAGAGTGAGACACACTCAAGGCTGGCATAAGAGCATAAAACATAAACAGTACACAAGATAAATTAAAGATGAATTAAGGTGATATAGTCCTAAAAGTGGTCCCTCGTTTAAAGTTTATATGGAGTGTCTAGCTTAAAGTGTGAAGGAGCAGTTAGAGTTCAAAGAGGGCATGGTTTCACCATGAACTGCTGTTTAAACCAACGGCAGTTCCACCCGGAAGTCTGTTGAAGCCCGTTTGTTTACCAACCTCCTGATTCCTCGTATACTGCTCTCTCTGCCTCTTCCTCTGTAGATTCGATAACCCGGCAGCGGTCAGCCCCACTCCCACTAGACAACTGACGTTCAACTACCTACTTCCTGTGAACGCATGGCTGCTGCTGAGTCCCTCAGAGCTCTGCTGCGACTGGACGATGGGCACCATCCCCCTGGTTGAGTCGGTCCTAGACCTCCGCAACCTGGCCACCCTCTTATTCTACTCTTCACTGGGCCTGTTGGCTTACCACAGCCTGCGCTACAGACACAGCTCTGCCAAGACCGTCATCATGGTGAGTAGTACTAGGAGGGTCCTACAATTGGGTCAGCAAAGTTCAGAGGTCAGACTTGAATCTGTTCTGTATGCTGTATTTGTGACCTTGGCTGAGAATAGGTCTAAGCCTACATTCTCAGTTTAGTGGATATAATTCATTTAAGAAATACAGGATATCTTGCAGTGTTTTCCACCCTTCTAAAAGAAACAAAGACCCTGCCACACGTCAGGGCAGGAAGTGGACTTTATTAATCTGTTGGCTACAGCGCTTCCTGGTGTTTAAACCAACCTCCAGATCTCCCTGTGTTAGGCTAGCGGCTAAAGTGGGCGTTAGACTAAACAAACTTACCACACACACAGCTCAAATTGACATTGAAAAAGGCCCACACACAAAACTGAGGAGGCTCTCTGGATGCAAAAACAAACAAACAAAATGTATTTACGTAGTGAGCTAAAAAGTGATGAAGTGAGCGTTTGGGTCCTCAGACCATCATTGGCACAGCGCCACGACCAGCTACATTGATCAATTGGAAATTGAGTCATGCCAGAAGAAGCTGAGACCCAGATCGCAGAAGAGAATCGGCACGTTTCATCAAAAATGCATCGTAATAAACAAAGACGGAACAACAAAACAAGTAAATAAACAACGGGTATTAGGGGCCAGAACAAATGAAGAGACATGAGATGTAGAGCAGCTCGGCCTCGCACTGTGAATGAATGAATGAATGAGTGAGTGAGTGGTGGTTTGTTGTGGTGCTTGGAAATAAATGAGCATCTGTTGTGCAATAAGCCCTGCGACTTCCTTACTTATAGGTCAGTAAACTTCCTCACAGTATCACTCTTGGCTCCCCTTTGACAAAAGGGAACCACAAGTCAACATAATTAATCTGAATAATGTACCTTGGCAGTGTTGACTCTGGTTGCTAAGACCCTTGTGGAACATGTTGCATAACAAAATCATACTGCATCAGCCTATTCTGCGTCGACGCAGGGCTGCCAACTGTCTCAAATGACGCATGAGACGCACACAAAAGTCTCTCTTCAGGCCTCTTCTCTCACAGAAAGCATAGAAAAATATTTTGAATTGCATTATTTTCGCTGACAGGGTCACTAATCATCACGTGTTTTGTTAGGCTGTGCTCTTGCTCAAACAGAGTTGGCCTTCACAAACGGCTGTGATATTAGTCACATCAGATCTGTACCTTTTATTCAGGTAAAGTCCACTGAGCTCACATGCTCTTCTTCAGCAACACCCTGCCACCGTTTTAAAGACGTGTTTCACAGAATTCTGTTGCTATGGAACAGTTTGAAACCTAGCTTATTTCCTGTCGGCTATTGTATTAGCAAACACTGCAACAGGAAGTAAGCTAGGGGCAATTTAAAAAGTTTATGTTGTCGAGTTAAAACGGTCTATACAGTTACACACATTGACAGCTGTGCGCTGTCCAGCACAACCCAGACCTCTGCTGGCATCCCACTGGAGAGAACACCTTGTTGAGCATCTGATAAAAGTCTTTGTCCACTTCTGGTGACTGGCTGCAAGTTTGAATGACAACGACACAGCCTACCTTTTGGTTTGAACTCTGGACTGTCAGACATTATGCACAAACAAACAACCAACAAGAGAAGTTATACCACTCAATAGTTTGATAGCCAGTTGATGAGATTGTCATTTTTTTATTTACTTATATAGGGTCTGCCTGCCTATCTATCTATCTATCTATCTATCTATCTATCTATCTATCTATCTATCTATCTATCTATCTATCTATCTATCTATCCAGTTAAAAGGCTTTATTGGCATGAGAAACATGTATAATTGCCAAAGCAAGTGTATTTTCTTTGCGTACAGTTAAAGATAAAGAAGAATCAAGACGTGTGTAAACAGCTGTGTAACAATGTGTAACATAGCTTGAAAGTGTGCTTACAATTAAAGATACGATGATATCCAGTGTTTCCCCTAGAATTCTTTTCAGGCCTGCAGGGACTGACCGCAGCGGGGGAGGACCCTCGCTGGCCATTTGAAGCCAGATTTGGAGAATATGAACATTAGGATTAGACTGTTGTGATGTCATTATTCATTCATATTCATTCATATTAGTCATTTATGTTATTAGTCTCCTTTTTTCAGGCCTGGCGGTGGCCTCGTTGGCCTGGCCAGGCCTGTACAATTGTAGGGGAAACACTGATATCTATCTATCTCTGTTTTAGAGTTTGGATTGCAATAACATTACAAAAAAAGAAAAGAAAGTTTCTGGAAGACCTCCAGACCTCCCACTGCGCTTTCACTCACAACACTTAATATCACTCCAACTCTAAAGTCAAAACTTGCCAACTCAATAGCCAAACTATTTCAGTAACTCAACACTTCCAAAAATCCCAATTTTCTTCAAGTGAAAAATGATGGTCATGCTTTCTCATGCCATATCTAATCATGATTGCCTTTTTAAATATACAGTAGCCTACACCTGGATGTATATGGGCACTGTGATCTGTGTGAAACGTACTTGACAATACTTGATCCAATTAATTATGTCAAATGTGTTGAGTACATTTTTCAGAATCTATTTAGGGGGAAATTTGCTTTATTCCAGTATACCAATTACTGGTAATTCTGCATAGCATTATTTATAACCCACGTCAATTGGATTTACAATTTGGGCATATAGCATTACATATGGCAACAGCTCATAACTACACTAATTGGGTACAAATGCATTGAAATAAGACGGCTCATATGGAATTTGGTTGTTTGTCTTTCTCCATCAGGCCCTGTCTTTGATCGTGTTGCCTTTCATTCCTGCCTCCAACCTCTTCTTCCCCGTGGGCTTTGTTGTGGCGGAGCGGGTGCTTTATGTGCCCAGTATGGGCTTCTGTGTGCTCGTTGCACATGGATTCAGGATTGCCTCACATAAAGGGTGAGTGCTAGTTCAAACTTCAACTACTGCCTTAAAGGGGTCCGCCTTGGGCTTCTACTGTAGCAGGAAAAATGTGATGTAGTTTTTGCTTTTGTTTTTTATTTTAGTAAAAAAAAAAAAAAAGATAAAACTATGAACTGTATATTGTGCCAAACAATCCAAATGAGATTTCTCACATGGAAAACAAGGGTAACATGGGTTACATTTTGCCTGAGGCATGTATCGTTACTGCATATATGTAGATCTGTATATGAAGTAAGTTACTCAATTGTTACTTAATAAAAACGAATACAAGGCACACTCACGCGAGAGTCATCAGTCAATCTGAGCTGTAACATGTTAGCGATTTGTGTACGTTGAATATCTTGTACAGTATTACCAACCAAACCTATGTAGTTGTTGGTAAGCAGAAAATCTGTGAAACAAATTCTCCTTTGTAGACACCTGAAGAAGATGTCCTGGTTGATGATCGGAGTGCTGCTAACCACACATGCAGTGAAAACGTTCCACAGGAATTGGGATTGGGAGTCTGAGTACACGCTCTTCACTTCTGCCCTCAAGGTAGAAAGTATAATATATAATATATATTGGCTGGAAAGCCAATTGAGCCCACATTGCCAGTATATCTTGGCTCACATTGCCGGCTTATCTTGGCTGTTTTCCCATGTCAGTGCCAAACTTTCATTTCATAATTGTTATTAATTACAGTATCTTATCTCATGAAGTCTAAAAAATGACTGATCATCTCTAAATGACAGAAGTGGGCATGTGGCTCAGTCATTGCGAAACAAAGCAAGCTTATTCTCATAGTTTGTGTTTGTGTTTTTCTTTTGTTGTCCACCGCTTCAGGTCAACAAAAACAATGCCAAGCTGTGGAATAATGTTGGCCACGCTCTAGAGAACCAAAACAATTACCACAAAGCCCTGCGCTATTTCCTGCAGGCCACCAGAGTCCAGCCAGGTAAGACCAACACATGGATCAATCATTCAAGTCTCCCGAGCTCCTTGGATGAGGTGATGCTATCACACGTGGAACGAAATGTCATTCTGTCAGGGCTTGTTACATTACTTTGTGTCACACATGGAATGAAATTTAAGTTCAATTACTTTTTAACTGCCTGAAAGGGGACATTGAACGAGTATCTCCCACTAGAGCAGGGGTGCCCAAATTCTTTCCCATGAACCTGCAATGAGTGCAGTATCAGAGGACGTAGGTCTATCAATGGTCGGTGGTGTTCGGTGAGAGTGCTCTCACCCCTCTGGGGATGGCAGCCAGGGTGGGTCGTGCTGCCTGTGTGGCCTACCCGATCACCCAAGGAGCGCAGGTAGACCTAGCTGATGACATAGACCGCACACCTCTCTACTGGGCCGTGCACCATGGTCACCTGGACTGCATCCGTATCCTGCCGGAAGCCGGGGCCGACTCCAACGGGAGTGGACTCCGCTCTCCTCTCTACTGTAGCGCCGCCTTCCACCAGCTGGGCTGCTTCCGAGTTCCGCCTGCTGCTCCAGGCTTCTCGCCTGCTGAATATGGTGCTGTTTCACGGGTGCAAGGTGGCCTTCGCCCAGCTACTCCTGCACCACGGTGCCAACAGACACGGCCCTGGTGTCCCTGAAGCAGGCAGAGCTGGAGGTGAGGGCAGAGAGCTGGAGGTGAGGGCAGAGAGCTGGAGGTGAGGGCGGAGAGCTGGAGGTGAGGGCAGAGAGCTGGAGGTGAGGGCAGAGAGCTGGAGGTGAGGGCAGAGAGCTGGAGGTGAGGGCCCAGAGCTGGAGGTGAGGGCACAGAGCTGGAGGTGAGGGCAGAGAGCTGGAGGTGAGGGCAGAGAGCTGGAGGTGAGGGCAGAGAGCTGGAGGTGAGGGCAGAGCTGGAGGTGAGGGCAGAGAGCTGGAGGTGAGGGCACAGAGCTGGAGGTGAGGGCAGAGAGCTGGAGGTGAGGGCAGAGCTGGAGGTGAGGGCAGAGCTGGAGGTGAGGGCAGAGAGCTGGAGGTGAGGGCAGAGCTGGAGGTGAGGGCAGAGAGCTGGAGGTGAGGGCAGAGAGCTGGAGGTGAGGGCAGAGAGCTGGAGGTGAGGGCAGAGCTGGAGGTGAGGGCAGAGAGCTGGAGGTGAGGGCAGAGAGCTGGAGGTGAGGGCAGAGCTGGAGGTGAGGGCAGAGAGCTGGAGGTGAGGGCAGAGCTGGAGGTGAGGGCAGAGCTGGAGGTGAGGGCAGAGAGCTGGAGGTGAGGGCAGAGAGCTGGAGGTGAGGGCAGAGCTGGAGGTGAGGGCAGAGAGCTGGAGGTGAGGGCAGAGCTGGAGGTGAGGGCAGAGAGCTGGAGGTGAGGGCAGAGAGCTGGAGGTGAGGGCAGAGCTGGAGGTGAGGGCAGAGAGCTGGAGGTGAGGGCAGAGCTGGAGGTGAGGGCAGAGAGCTGGAGGTGAGGGCAGAGCTGGAGGTGAGGGCAGAGAGCTGGAGGTGAGGGCGGAGCTGGAGGTGAGGGCGGAGCTGGAGGTGAGGGCGGAGCTGGAGGTGAGGGCAGAGCTGGAGGTGAGGGCGGATCCCGAGGCGCTCAGGATCCACCAAGCGCTGGGCAGACATCGCCTGAACCAAGTCGACTCCCTCCTACCACTACAAGTGAGGAAGGACTTCGTGCTCCACCAACACTGACTTGAAGGACTGTCAGTTTATGGCGTTTTGCCAGCTATGTTATAACGTTCTTACAGCGTGGTAAATTCCTCCTCAACAAATTTAAATTTGGGACTACCTTACAAGTAGACAAGATAGTTTTAGTTTAATTTTTGTCTTGTTATTTTCATTTCCTAGATTTAGTTATTCAGTGACTGTGTATCAAACAAATCCAGCACCAGATTAAATACCTTTACAAGGTATCCAGCAAGAGATTAAATACCTTTACAGGGATTAAAGCAAAAATGACAGGATTCCGAAGGCCGTCGAGCAGGATTCGAAACGGGAGCCGTGGAGCAGCGAGGGAGGCTGGCACGAGGGCCGAGAGGTCCGGGAACACGGCGGTCGAAGAGGAGAGCGAGGCGACCAGAGGGAGGAACATTGAGGAGGGGGCGGACCCCCGAGTCTGCAGTTTGTGTAATATTCTGTGAGAGGCAGCAGTGTGCCGCAAGGCATCCAGTCTGCCGGAAAGCCATTAGAAGAAGAAGAAGAGGCTATATAAGTGGTGGGAGGGGACCACTGTATTCCATGGGGGTCTAACTCCCACAGGTCCACTAGTATATATAATTTGCATTATGGCAGCAAATATCACCACACTTGATATTGAATATCGGCCCAAGCTTACTCAGGGTGAAATCAAACCTTTTTTGCTGTATCAAGCATAATTGACTGTATAAATCATTTTGATCACCAGCTCTTTGTATGAAGTGGACAGGTGAATCCAGGTGAAGGCTGCGATCCCCTGTGGGTTGCACCTGTTAAGTGACTTAAGTCTTGAGACCGGCTAAAGAAGGCTATTTAAGACTAGAGACAATTTAGACATGGTGCTTGTGCCAAATGAGGTGGTCAGTCTAAATGTTCCCTGAGGCCAAGAGGAGATGAGAAAAATGTACAGGGTTCAGAAAAGTATTGAAAGGAACGGGTATCGTAAATATACTTTATGATGGATGGTACGATTATAACGGCAGTTAAGCTGTTTGTTTTGGATTTTCATTTATTTTCCCTCACCCAGAAAATTCTCTTCACACATGGCTTGACTGAAAAGCCGGCACATTGTTTGCTTTTGTTGAAAGCCATTCAGTGTTCTGTGACTACTGCACCCACCTGACCAGTCACATGATTCAGTTTGAAACTTTTCCGTTAACGAACGTCAGGCCTTTTTCCAGCGTGTCTCAATAGCTTAGCTCGCAGGAAGCATTTCCTCGGTATAGACATGAACATTTTTGCCGGTTCACCGCCCAAGAGTGTTTCCCCCGAGATGAATGATGTAAACACATTAACCCGATGAGGATTTCCTGCTTTGCTAATCATCAGGCATCAGCTTTGAACAAACTCACTTTCCTTACTGCTTCCCAGAAGAGCTTGTTTTCTTTTTAGGTCAACAAAGTCAGATTTTCTGGAGTAGCAAACAGCAGGATGCTTTTATTTCTCCTCGGGTTTACTTAGTTTACTGTAACTTTGTTTGCTTCTATGTTTTAACACTGCACACATACACCAAAGTGGGGAAGAAAGTCTACATGTGTATATACAAAGGGGGGGAGAGACATCAACAAAATACACAAAAATAAAATCGACTTAACCAGGGGAAGAATCAAAAATACAAATACTCTAAGTAACTAAATAATAGAATAAAATAAATAAATATCCATACACACAGCGAGTATCGGTCTAGGGGCCATTAAAATGTTATCGTTTGTATTGGCGGCCTGAGGCCTGAAACGAAAGCCCGTTAAATTGGACTTATTCAGTTTCAGCTGGACATACAAATCAGCAAAAACGGTATAAACAAAAGGCTACTCATTTCTGAACGTGTATAAAAAATGAAAAAATAAAACTCCCTGGTTGCATAAGTTTAGTGTACCTCCCACGCAGTTAATACTTTTATCAAAGTACCCTTTGTTTTGATTGCAGCCGCAAGTGTGTTTGGTTAAGACTCTACCGACCTGGCAAATCTGAACCGATGGCATTCCAACTAACATAATGTTTTAAAATGCCCATTTGAAAGGCGACTACTGCACGTTTCACTCCACTGTAGATACATTATTGTTGCAAACCTTTATTATGCTCCATACAATGTTTCTGCAGATGATATTGGTGCTCATATGAACGTGGGAAGAACCTACAAGAACCTGAACAAGTCCAAAGAGGCCGAAGATGCCTACTTGATTGCCAAATCCCTCATGCCACAGGTATTTCAAAATGTCAATGTCACTAGTTACTGTACCTTAGCTACTTTTTTCAGAAACAAGTAATCTAACTAATTACTCTTTCAAATTAAGTAACTCAATTACAGTTATTGAAATAGTGACTGGCTTAGTTACTAGTTACTTTAGGACATGAAAATAGCGTCCAACTTCAGAGGATTATCCATTTTATGATCATCAGATCTAGCCCGGGGAGAGATGCCCTGCAAAAATGCTCCACACGCCGCAGCTGCAGCCAGAGCCCCCCAGGCTAATGACTTTGAGTAGGCTATAAGCCCCAGACGTAACTAGCAACTTTAAAGTAAATAAATTACTTTTTGAGAGAAGTAACTAGTAACTGTAACTAATTACTAATTTTCAGTAACTTGCTCAACACTGCAACTGAGACAAGGATTGTTCAAAAAGGCAAGGCTAAGCGACTTTCCTTTGCAATGAGAGTATATCCCCTTTTCATCTGTGAGCTGAATTCCGTGTCATGCCCATAGAAAAGCTTCTCATATCGTAACAGTGTTGTAAGACTAATGCCTTCTCTTTCGACCATGTCTCAGATTATTCCTGGTAAGAAGTACGCCACACGCGTCGCCCCCAACCACCTGAACGTTTACATCAACCTGGCTAATCTGATCCGTGCTAATGACTCACGGCTAGAAGAGGCCGACCAGCTCTACCGACAAGCAATCAGCATGAGACCAGACTTCAAGCAAGCCTACATCAGCAGGCAAGAATACTGCACTCATCAGATCTCAGTTCACTATCCTGGTGATAGAATTAATATCCATTCACACTCAAGTGGGAACACACTAACTTCAAATGCTAATTTCCCTCTTTGGGATCGAATGATGATCACTAATTTCACCTTTTTAAAATGTGCCTTTGGTCGCCTTGATCTGCATTTGCAAACATACAACATTTTTCCTATAGCAAGACAAACATTCTTATGCAGGTTTGGAAGGTCTTAAAAAGTTACATCCAATACATCTGGAAAAGTATGGGGGAAATGTCACCCCCCAAGCACACATGAATTACACATTATACATTTTATGTGGTTAAATATCCATTGTTATTTCACCTACAGAGGTGAGAAAATTGCCTAACACTCAGATATAACATGAACATCAGCGGAATTCCACTCACAAACTCATACATTGCCCTTACTTGCCAGTCTCTGTAGCCCCTTCTTTTCTGTCAGTTACTGTATGGATCACTTCATTCAATAGCTGGGGCCGCATTTACAAGCCCAATAGAGCACCGCAGGAATGATCTTCAGGGAAAAAGTGAATGTGGATTTCACTTGGAGCAAATGCATCAAATAAGGTCTGTGGTTAACAAAGGTTTATGGGAGTAGTAATTTGTGTTCAGCAGGATAATCTTCACAAATGTGAAGTTTTATGACTTTTGAAACGTAAATGCGTTTTTTAACCGCAATTTTCAGAAAACGCTTCAAAAGTCATAAAAGTGATTCACATTTGTGAAGATTATCCTGCTGAACAAAAATGACCACTCCCATAAACTTTTGTTAACCACAGACCTTATTTCATGCATTTAAGTGAAATCCCCATTCTAAAACCCCATTCACTTTCCCCCTGAAGATCCAACATGTCAGGGACTCCCGCCTTCCGTCTACAAAAAGACCTCCCTGCGGTGCTCTATGTCCACCAGATGCAGCTTGGAATGGCTTCGGAATGGTTGGCAATGTACACCGCACTTGTTTGATTGAGTTGTATGCAGTCAAATTGCATTTCCGCGTATTATCAGATGCAAGCGAGTCCAGCAAAAATAGACCAGACGCAGCAAAACAACGGCGCAGCTGAAACTGCCGTGCGGCTTCCAGGCGGCCTCCGTGCCACTACCGCAACACATCTGCCCCCGGTGGACATTACAGCGCTGACTCACATGGGCACATCCCGCACACGCACAGCTCCCATGCCGGAGCGTATCTGGTGGACATGAAGCACAGCTCCCATGCCGGAGTGTATCTGGTGGACATGAAGCACAGCTCCCATGCCGGAGTGTATCTGGTGGACATGAAGCACAGCTCCCGTGCCGGAGCGTATCTGGTGGACATGAAGCACAGCTCCCATGCCGGAGTGTATCTGGTGGACATGAAGCACAGCTCCCGTGCCGGAGCGTATCTGGTGGACATGAAGCACAGCTCCCATGCCGGAGCGTATCTGGTGGACATGAAGCACAGCTCCCATGCCGGAGCCGGAGTGTATCTGGTGGACATGAAGCACAGCTCCCATGCCGGAGCGTATCTGGTGGACATGAAGCACAGCTCCCATGCCGGAGCCGGAGTGTATCTGGTGGACATGAAGCACAGCTCCCATGCCGGAGCGTATCTGGTGGACATGAAGCACAGCTCCCATGCCGGAGCGTATCTGGTGGACATGAAGCACAGCTCCCATGCCGGAGTGTATCTGGTGGACATGAAGCACAGCTCCCATGCCGGAGTGTATCTGGTGGACATGAAGCACAGCTCCCGTGCCGGAGCGTATCTGGTGGACATGAAGCACAGCTCCCATGCCGGAGTGTATCTGGTGGACATGAAGCACAGCTCCCGTGCCGGAGCGTATCTGGTGGACATGAAGCACAGCTCCCATGCCGGAGCGTATCTGGTGGACATAAAGCACAGCTCCCATGCCGGAGCCGGAGTGTATCTGGTGGACATGAAGCACAGCTCCCATGCCGGAGCGTATCTGGTGGACATGAAGCACAGCTCCCGTGCCGGAGCCGGAGCGTATCTGGTGGACATGAAGCACAGCTCCCATGCCGGAGCCGGAGCGTATCTGGTGGACATGAAGCTTGAAACTGAGCGGCATTCCCCTTTGATGTGCTTTCACAGTGCAACACAAACATGACCTTTGTCAGATATCTCATCTCCTTATATTGCCTTTCTCTACGTTGTTTGTTCTTCTCCGCCACTCCGTCCAGTCATAAACATGCCAGGGCACTATGCCGCTCTCACACTGTTATCACACTGTTATCACTGTATTTTGCTTCTCTGGTATGCAGGGGAAGTGGCTTATGCAAAAGTCTATTGAATGCTTTGCACACAAACAAGCACATGATTTGTGGTAAGCTGCGATTGGCTTGATGCAGGACTGCCGCTGCCAAAAAACTCAAATTGTAACTGCACATAATACCATTACAGGACGCAGCTGTACCTGATATTTAGATGCATGCGTGTCAGAGTTGGAGCCAACAGATAGCCTTGTATAGTATTGCTGTGTCAATGAATGAATGAATGACGATACCCAGTAATTACCATAACCTCACTATTTATAGTACCATAGACACACTAAGTCCCTGTAGTAATACTGTATTATAGTGATATTTCACTATGTGTCTAGCTTTGTTTTCTCTCTTTGTTCGATTGCTCTGCAGCCTAGTTTATCTGTCTTGTCAGCTCTTTTCCTATAAATTAATAAATGTAGCCTAAAGTTACCTTTGTATTGTGCCAGCAGTTCAGTTTCCTGAAGCCTCAGCTCGAAATGCAAAAAGTGTGCTGCGCCCACCATGTCTTCTCAAAGCATCATGTTGGCTCATCACAAACTGTGCTTGTGTTGTTTGGTTGTTGAAACCCAGAGGGGAGCTCCTGTTGAAGATGAACAAGCCCACAGAGGCCCGGGATGCCTACCTGCGCGCCCTGGAGCTAGACCACACCAACGCTGACCTGTGGTACAACCTGGCCATTGTCAACATCGAGATGAAGGAGCCGTCAGAGGCCCTGAAGAACTTCAACCACGCCCTCGAGCTCAACCCACGACACAAGCTGGCACTCTTTAACTCAGCCCTGCTCATGCAGGAGTCTGGTGAGTGAGTGAGTGAGTGAGTGAGTGAGTGAGTGAGTGAGTGAGACTGTGTGTGTGTGTGTGTGTGTGTGTGTGTGTGTGTGTGTGTGTGTGTGTGTGTGTGTGTGTGTGTGTGCGTGCGTGCATATGCATATGTTGGGGATAGGGCATTCACGACTAGTAGATTTTACTAGTCGACTAGCAATTTTTTTTTTTTTTTTTTTTTATCTTTAAGAAAGAACATGAGGTATTTACACGACATACATGGACTATCATATCCCATATCCCCCACAAATAACATCAAAACACAACACAACAAAACAAGAAAACTGCATAAGATACACAATAATCCAAGAACAAACAAGACTATTGGACAAACAACCAAACAAAAACAATGCATTCAGATCCTATCCTGATAAGCCTAATGACACTGGGGTAAAAAGTTCTTAAAGTCCAACTCTGTATGTGGTTGCCATATTTTGGGGATGTCTAAGAATCTGCCTTTGCTCTTGTAGTAAATGTTATCCAACGTATGGTAGCTTGAGAGTTCATTCCACCAGTGAACTACAGCTGGGGGATTGGATGCTTTCCAATTTAAAGCTATGCATTTCCTAGCTGCCAACAGGGCAAGATCTATGTATTTACTTTGAATGCATTGTTTTTGTTTGGTTGTTTGTCCAATAGTCTCGTTTGTTCTTGGATTATTGTGTATCTTATGCAGTTTTCTTGTTGTGTTTTGATGTTATTTGTGGGGGATATGGGATATGGGATATGATAGTCCATGTATGTCGTGTAATACCTCATGTTCTTTCTTAAAGATAAAAAAAAAAAAAAAAAAAAAATGTGCTAAAACGACTAGTTGACTACTAAGCACAGTGTCGACTAGTGGTTTTACTAGTCGACTACCGTAGTCGACTAGTCTGTGAATGCCCTAGTTGGGGAAATGAACAGTCAACGATCTGAATCAAGTCTAATCTCCAGCTGGAGTGAAATGAAGGCATGACTGGTTTCAGGTATGGTAAATAATGACCTGTGACATTTATTAGGAAAGATTTGGCACTTCTGGCAGGTCACCAGTTATGTGACACCGACGGGTAAGAGAAAAGGAAATAACCTGATTTTACCTTGGGGGCGTGGCCGGGTTCATGAGAAGTGGCCTCTGTTGTGCTGAAACCTGTACTGGCAAAGTTCATGGCCAAGTTTACTCACGTCTTCTTTAACCACACGCACATTCTTTCTGCGGGTTAATCCAAGTGCATACAATATATGAAAATACTTTGTTGTAATTGTCAGCGATAAAAAGTGAGTTCACAGGAGAAGGTGAGTCATAAAGATAGCGATATTTCACCACCTGCTTTCCTTTTCCAGCGTGCTCAGCTCGACGTGATTCACGACCAGTCAAGCGTTCACATTGACTTCTCCTGGAAAGTCAGCACAGGTGTAAAGGCTTTCCCCCACTTTCTAGTAATGCCTTTCAAAATGACATGTCTGCCTTTGGGGGGAAAAGTGACAACTACACTTGAAAAAAATGATTGGTAACATAAGATCAAGTCGAGGCAAACATGTGTCCATATATCACACAGGGAGGTTGCCATAGTAGCCCTCTCCAAAACAACTGAAGTCCTTCCTATTCCTTTAAGACCTTGTTCGCCAAACTTTGGAGGTGTTGAATGACTTTAGAAAATGCACTATGCATTTTGGAATTAAACTGCAATCAGGTGAAATTCTTGAAATTGAACAAACTGGGGGGGGGGGTCATTGAAGAGATTCATGTCCATCTTTTGAACAAACAAAAACACCTTAATTCTATCAACTGTCCTTCTGATTGTTTTATATTTTCATTACGTTCTTCTACTCTCCCTCTGGTTCTCATTGCAGGCGAGCCCAAGTTCCGGCCCGAGGCCAATCGTCGTTTCCTGGTCTACGTGGAGGAGGAGCCGGACGACGCCAACGGCTACTTCAACCTCGGCATGCTGGCCATGGACGCCAACGAGAACGCGGCAGCCGAGCGCTGGATGCGCAAGGCCATCGGTTTGCAGGCGGGTTTCCGCAGCGCCTTGTTTAACCTGGCGTTGCTCTACTCTCAGTCCAGACGCGAGATGGACGCGCTGCCCGTGTTGGACGAGCTGCTGCGCCACCATCCGGAGCACATCAAGGGCCTGATCCTGAAAGGAGACATCCTCATGAACCACAAGAAGGACACGCGCGGCGCAAAGGCCTGCTTCGAGCGCATCCTGCGCATGGATCCCACCAACGTGCAGGGAAAGCACAATCTGTGCGTGGTCTACTTCGAGGAGCGCGACCTGCCGCGGGCCGAGCGCTGCCTGGAGGAGACCCTGGCCCTGGCGCCGAACGAGGAGTACGTGCGTCGCCACCTGAACATCGTCCGTGGTAAAATGGCTGCGATGAGTGCGGCGGGGCAGCCGCTCAGCTCAGCAGAGGGAGCTGCCGTGTCAGCTAAGGAGGAGGAGGCGCAGAGGGTCCAGGAAGGGGTGGAGGAGAAGGTTGTGGAAGGTGAGGAGGAAGGGAGGGGTGCCGGTGCTGGTGGAGAGGAGGGGGCTGGGGACGAGAAGAATGTGCGGAAATCCTCTGCAGAAAGCCTCAGAGGCGTAGGGGAGGAGCCATCAGAGCCGCTGGACGGTCACCAGGCTGACAAGCGGACTAAGAGCAAGTCGACTGAAGAGATTAAGGATATAGAGACAAAAAGGGCAGCGGCCTTGAAGAGACTAGAGGAGATTGAGCGCATATTAAGTGGCGATTGACATTGGTGTGATTCATAGCTGGACTACTTTTTATAGCGCTCTTTAAGACTGCATCGCCCCAGCCCCAATAGGAATGTGTACTTTAATCCATTGCCATTTTATTTCTTTGATTTGTTTGTGTTTTTAGGCACATTTGCTGCTGCATGGTCCTGTTGTTTTAACACCAATCACGGAAAGAAGGGAAATGTTGTATTTTACACGTGGCGCTCCTCTAACAATAAGCACAAGGCCATTTGGGATTCATCTATTTCAATCTTATCACACATGTGGATGCCAATGCGTGTGCTTCATCTGAATGTCATTTCACATATCTTAGGCGTGCAGTAGTTCTATATATATTTTTTTGTTTTGTGTAGTCAATTGTTTATCACTGGATTTTTCCCCCCTTCTTCCTAAGATGTGAGTCACTCCTGTGCATTGTTGTTGTTTTTAAAAATGGAATGATTGTATCACGGACAATTAAAGGAAGTGACATGTTCTCCAGCTTTCCTCCAGGCAGGATGATATCTACATAACGTACGCGCCTCAAAATAACCCGCCCTACATACAAGGCAAAATAACACTACATCCACTGACTCCACTACTCCACGACCGCCAGGCTTATGCTGCATTGCGGTAATTTCTGTTGATCTTTATTGATTTGGCTCGGCGCTTCCTGCCGCTGCGTCATCAGCCCGGGCGCTCGCAGGCGCTTTCCCTCTAAAGTCCATTGTGATCCCATCTATAGACGATTATCTCACTCTGTCACATTACCTCTCCCACGCCCCCCCGCCCCCCCACACACACACACACACACACTCTTCAGCCCGCCACAGCCGCGTCCATTTACGAGTGGTTTCCTGCTCTGCCTGCCTGTAAAAAGCCGGTGTGCACATGGGTTGGATCATGGGTTGGATTGCTGCAACAGCAGTTGTGTGTGATGATCGCTGCACTGACTGACACATGGCTCATCCTCGGCCCCGGGCTTCTCCATGTGCTCCTCACAGCACGCTAAGCAGAAAGCAGGTTCTCCCGCCGCAGCGTGTTGACTCTGCTCTGGCTTTGCTGACTGGCTTTGGAGTAAATGGACTTCACAGACCACAAAGCCCTGCGATAGTGTCGAGTTTTCCCAGGTCCTTGTATTCCTCTTGAGTTAACATTTCTCTTCTCGTTACTTTACTTGAATGAAAATGCTAATGCTTTGTTTAGTCGTCTGCCATCTGTTAACATTTAAAACTGTTTTATTGAAAGAAAGTTAAAATCTCTTCATCTTGATTAAGTATTGTGCAAAACTGTAAACGCAAATCCCCAGCTTTTGTCTCCCTCCAGCCAGCCGATATCCACAGCATGCAGTGGGCAATGCATACCTCCCACTGAGTGTTTAGATGAAACTCCAATGTGATGGAGATCACCCGCAGATCAAGGAGGCTGCGCCAACTTCTCTGCGAATAACCGATCGACGTGTCAATAAGTTTGGCTTCATCCGAATGAAATGAATTGCCTCACGAGAATGACTTGACAGCATACAGCCTCACGTGAACCCGCAGTCGACCAGTGTGTCTGTTCCACGAGGCAGCTCTGCACTATTTAATCATGCTCATTACTGTACTTGGCAAATTGAGCGGAACTGTAGTTTTCTCTTTTCCTCGACATGATGAGCTGTTGTTCATAGCGCCGCCCCCCTGTCATGTTTTCCCCCCACAGTGCAATAATTCAGCTTCACTGTGACACTGTGCTTAATGCACTTCTAACTGGGAATCAGAAAGTCGTTAAATTTTCTAAAAGGGACACGATGTGTTATGAGAACGATTAGTATGGCGGCATTAAAGGAACACTCCGCCCATTTTCAACCAGCTTTGTATTATTAGAACATCAGCAGTATATCAGAAAACTGTAAACGGTTTTGAAGTTTGTCATTTAATTTGACAGTTATTGAGTGTTAAAGTGTGGACCAGTGACATCACTGGTCCACACTAACTCAAATTAATAACTAATTAACTCAAATCAACTCTCAATAACTGTCAAACTATTCATCATTCATCTAGTTTGACAGTTATTGAGAATTGATTTGAGGTAATGAGTTATGAATTTGAGTTAGTGTGGACCAGTGATGTCACTGGTCCACACTTTAACACTCAATAACTGTCAAATTAAATGACAGACTTCAAAACAGTTGACAGTTTTCTGATATACTACTGATGTTCTATTGATACAAAGCTGGTTGAAAATGGGCGGAGTGTTCCTTTAAGTAGCCGGGGCCTGTGCTGATGCTGTTACAGTGTTACTATGCATTTTCCATGTTGAGCCCTAAGAAATCTATTGCTTTAGTTAGTTAGGTTATATGTACAGATGTGTATCTATCCAGTGTTATTTATTTTTATTTTTATGCACTGCAAACATGCTATTGTTAACCACTGACTGTATTATGCTTTAAATCGCGGTACATTATGTGTCCGTCTTCATTTTCTTAAAAAAAAAGATTGTGATCACCCTTTACCATCAATGCACATTTCATTTCTGTTAACATGGATGAAACATTCACACACACCCTCAAGCTGCTGAAATGGGCACAGATTTGGAAAAAAAGCAAGCGTCCAGATCACATAATCCTGTGTTTAACCTGAAGTTGCTGAATGATTGTTTAATTGCTTTTGTACGATTTAACAAAGATTTAACGGTTTCCCTTTGTTTTTTTATTGCAATAGCCCTTGGTGGTGGGCGTCTAAGTTGTTAAATAAAGTCAGGTAACTCCTGTTACTCTGCCCCTTTTTTATAGTTTACTACAGTGTGATGTGTTCGACATGCACATAATCACAATTGAACCGTGCACTAATGTTGTCGGGGAGTTTCTTGCAGAAGATATATTGGATCATTAGAGCAGAGAGGTGGCTTCCTGTGGTTTCTTCCTCTGTGGTTTCTGTCCCACAGGCCCTTCACGTATCGTCATTGCATGATGCCAAACTCAATCTGAAATATCAAATTGAAATTCAGTGGATGAAATGTACTGTACGTTGTCAGTCTCTCTGACCAAATAGTATCTTTAGTGTAATGTCATTTCCCAGTGCACAGGATATGATGTAACTCCCCCTTGTGCTATTAGGAGTGCACTTGAAGTCTAGCTTGCATGTTACAGCGGGGGGAAATGGGTGAGAGCAGTGATGTCATCGGGGTAGGACCTCGTTCACTTCCCACAGCAGATGTTTGGTTCAATTTGGACCATGACACCCCCAGAAGGTCCTCTCTCTCCACCCGCTCTCAACACTAACCCCCAGAAGGCTCTACAAGAAGCTCTGCCTCTCTCTCCACCTGCTCTCAACACTAACCCCCAGAAGGCTCTACAAGAAGATCTGCCTCTCTCTCCACCTGCTCTCAACACTAACCCCCAGAAGGCTCTACAAGAAGCTCTGCCTCTCTCTCCACCTGCTCTCAACACTAACCCCCAGAAGGCTCTACAAGAAGCTCTGCCTCTCTCTCCACCTGCTCTCAACACTAACCCCCAGAAGGCTCTACAAGAAGCTCTGCCTCTCTCTCCACCCGCTCTCAACACTAACCCCCAGAAGGCTCTACAAGAAGATCTGCCTCTCTCTCCACCTGCTCTCAACACTAACCCCCAGAAGGCTCTACAAGAAGCTCTGCCTCTCTCTCCACCTGCTCTCAACACTAACCCCCAGAAGGTCCTCTCTCTCCACCCGCTCTCAACACTAACCCCCAGAAGGCTCTACAAGAAGCTCTGCCTCTCTCTCCACCTGCTCTCAACACTAACCCCCAGAAGGCTCTACAAGAAGCTCTGCCTCTCTCTCCACCTGCTCTCAACACTAACCCCCAGAAGGCTCTACAAGAAGCTCTGCCTCTCTCCACCTGCTCTCAACACTAACCCTCAGAAGGCTCTACAAGAAGATCTGCCTCTCTCTCCACCCGCTCCCAACACTAACCCCCAGAAGGCTCTACAAGAAGCTCTGCCTCTCTCTCCACCTGCTCTCAACACTAAACAGATATTGTCACCCACAGTAATGCCAATCATTTCTAAACTTGCTATTAGTTTCTTTCTGATCGCTTATGCACTACCTCTGAAACTATACGCTATTTTGCAAAACTACACACTAACCATATAACCTTACACCACACCAGCAAAACATTATACATCTCTTGCAAAAGTAATACATTCTTGCAAAACTCTTCAAACTCTTAAAAATGTCTTTTTGCGTCAATACTTAGTCCTCTTCTTCCTAATTGTGAAATACGGCTCCGACAATCCAACGCCCTTCATCTCAGTCTTTTGCTATTTTCTTACACTAGAAATCTCACGGGCTATGCACGCTCGATTCCTAGGCTCGCCTGCTGTATTGGCATGATGCCCAGCGCACAATTGCCCAACTTTGCATCACTGATGACATCACAATTGCTCGGGTGAGCATCACTGATCACATCACGGAGTGCTCGAGTGACAGTGCACAATTGCTCAACTTCGCATCACCGATGACGTCAGTGAGTAATCAGTAGTGAGAGAAAAGTAGAGTCCGCACACTGCCCTCATCAGAATGAAGCAGGAAGTGACAGAGCATAGGTGATGACATTGAGTGCTCGAGTGACATCACTGATGACATAGACATGCCATCACAATTGCTTGAGTGCATCGCTGATGATGTCATAGACATTGTGACATCATCAGTGACATCACAATTGCTCGAGTGACCATCACTAATGATATCGAGTGACATGACTGATGATGTCATAGACATTGTGACATAATCAGTGACATCATTACTGACCAAAATCATCACAAATCTCAATGTGGGACCAATATCGCAGACAGACAGATGCCACTTTGGCAAATTTATATAATAAAGGAGGAAGGATAGGATGATGGGGCAAGGCGCGCCATGTAAGTTTTATTCTCTCAGCTCACATTCAACTGTTCTATGCCAGGTGTTGCATCAATACAGTACACACAAAATATCATTTGAAGCACTGATAGTAGGCTATAAATGAAAAACATAAATGTATGACACGTTTTCTGATCCATGTAGTAAACACACAGTTGTCCAAATCGTGTAAAAAGTATGTATATTCTGAACACAACACTGTCAATACAAATAAGAGGGAAACGTTACAGTTCACTCTTGCTCTCCATTCTTGTCTAAACCAAATGTTTACCTGTGGTCAGTTTTTCCTCAATCGCTTCGATGCATTTCCTGAAACTCTAACCTCATTCTCTAAACAGCGCTTCTCAAAACCCTCAAACCATTACAGTAATGCAACCGGCCACTACACTATTTCATCTCTCATCGTGTAGATTCTCATTCAACCATCGATGACATGCAGTCAAAACAGATTGATTTTTGCTCAATCAGCTATGTACATTTCCCGCTCGCATTGGCACAGTTGTTCATTGGCTAAATCATCGCAGGCAAAATATTGTATGTGCAAAGAGCCGTGTGTTTGTACAAAAGAGAAGGCCAGTATGATGGGTGGTTGGAGTGAGTAACTTCAGCCCATAACCAGTTCTCTTTACTGGATGCAACTGATGCTGGTTGTGAGGACATCACAGCTGAGGGTGGCTGTGACATGCCAGACGGTTTTTCCTTCTGTGCCTTGAAAGGAAAGACATCAGTTTTGATGTTGATGAATTGTATGTATCAAGACACAACTAAAATTGGAAAAGTGGGTGGCAGTGTGTGTGGCGGCAGTGTGGGTCATGATTGTGATCTCGTCAGTGATGTCACTCGATCAATTGTGATGTCATCACTCGAGCAACTGATTGCCCAACTGTGATGTCACTCAGGCAGTTGTGATGTCATCAGTGATGTCACTCGAGCAACTCTGATGTATTATGAGCCGATGGCGCACATTTGCACAATGGCACCAAGGTGGGTGGGCGGTGTCTGTCTGTCTGTCAGTCATGACTTTGGGAGCCCGCGGAGCCGGCAATTTCCATAACTGTAGCCATGGCGCATCATCTCCAGGGATACTGTTATGATGTCAGATATCTAGGGCTAACATGGTCAAAGTTCCAAAACTTGAGGTTAACATGTAGAAATGCTGCCTGTAAATCAAAAGCCCTCACAGAAGGTGATTAACAGCGTGAGGGAGAAATTAGCTGTGCTGAAAAACAGCTAAAACTGAAATGAAAGAACTGTAATGTGTTAGAGGGTACACAAAGGAGAATACTGTCACAGAGGACTAAGAGATGATTTACCACCTAAGGAAACCAGAAAATTTCACATTTGAGAAGCTGGAATCAGAGAATTAGGACATGGCTCAAAATGATGAATAGATGATCAAAATAGGCAATTAATGTAATATTTGGCAATGAATTGATGGATTGACTAATTGTTGCAGCTCTTTATCAGTTTTTATAAAATGTATTTTTATGTATTTTCAAAATACAAAATACGTATTTGTATCTTAAATACATTTTTCAGACCAGTATTTTGTATTTGTATTGTGATACATTTTTTGAGCAAGTATTTGTAATTTGTATCAAAATACTTTATGATGTATTTTCGCCCATCTCTGTGTGTGGCCAGAGGTGTAGTGGTAAATACAGAGGTGGGTTAAACTATCCAAGCTGAGTGGTTTACCCACCTTGTTTCCCCTCACTGATCGATACAGTCGATCTGGAAAAGGCGAGTAAACTCTCTGCCTCATTTAAAATATTGTAGGAAAGGTAGGTACACGGCAGGGAGGAGAGACTGGATGCCCAATAAGACCGACTGTAATATGTGATGAAAACTAGGATAAATGTTTTTTGGTTTAGGTTTCTTTTCTTTTTCTCTCTTGTTACACTATCCGCAACAATAATGTTTAAGGAGATATGGACACATATGAATGAGATGCATGCGGGTATGTGTATATGATTTGTACACTGTAAAGACACAACAAATTTATCTCTCTCACACACACACGCACGCACGCACGTGCACACACACACATACACACACACACACACACACACACACACTGCCTGAAGCATGTGCAGTAGTATGTAACATACTGTATACACAGAAATATATGGGCTTCCATAAAGAAATATATGTTCGCCTCTAGCTGCAAAACTCTGGCTGCTTATATGCCTTTAAGTCCAAAACTTGAGGTATGTAAGCCTGTTGTATCTGGTGCTGGTGCCGAAGGGGGTCGATATGCTGTCTCAGCATTTTGCAGTCACTCAACAACCAGGATACCTTCTCTCTCTCTCTCTCTCTCTCTCTCTCTCTCTCTCTCTCTCTCACCCAACACCTGTTTTTTTCACATTTGTGTGTCCAGGAAATATTTTACATTGGCAGCAACATAATTATGTACACAGTCTATCCAGTGTTGATGCAAATACTTTGTCTTGAGTCAGTGCCAGGGTTTACGCAATGCTCAGAAGGTGCTATATACATTTGGTGGCGTTGTAGCAATTTGACTGACTTTGTGTCTTTTGACTCTTTTGACGCATGTGGTTAACATTTTGAGTGTTAATAGTTCTTTTGCACAGGTGGTATAGTAATAGTGTTAAGAGAAATTGTTTTACTGTTTTGGGAATTGCACTTAGAGTTTTGTGAATGAGGTTATAGAGTTTCAGGAAATGCATCTAAGCGATTTAGAAAAACTGTAGCCTAGAGTGCTTAAGCTCTGATTTGTAAGTGAACTCATTATCTAAAAGTGTTTTCACATGTGTCAGTGTGGAAAGGCAATAGATACAGTCGATCTGTGTGGGAACACCCACAAATGTTATCAAGGCTGGCGCGCGAAACCCCCCATATTTCTCAATGGGCTGACTCTCTAAAGGATGGTGCTGCGGCTCTACACTACAGGATTGGGGATTCTAGAGCAGGTACATAGATGTCTGTTCAGATGTGCATTTACTGTGGTGGTTGAATCACCGATCCTGTCTGCCTGGGCTGGGCTAGCAGCTAAATGCTAACTATGCTGAATGGGGAGAATGGGAGGATTTACCCCACCCTGACCACCATGCCCCCAGCCAGCTACCTATGACGAGACACTGACTGTATCTATTGGCAAATAGTGTAGCAATGTAGCGAGTGGTGTTTACAGTTTTGCTAGAAGTGTGTTATTAAATTGCAAACTGAGTGTAAAGCAGAGAACATGCATTCAGTTTGGCACACTCGGTAAATGCATTGGCTGCAAGTGTTAATGGTTTCGGAGATAGCGCTTCAAACATTAGAAAGAATTGTAAGACGTAAGTCCTATAATAAGGCGTTTTAGAACATAGCTTCGCCAAATCGAATTTTTGTTGCTATAAGGCAGGGATACTCAACTTGCTTTGCCCGGGGGCCACTTTCATGAAATGATAGAAGGCCAGGGGCCAGTTAATAAACAAACAATATACATTTTTCTGTAGCGGATTGTAGTTTTTTGGGGTGTCAGCCGGAGTTTAGTCTGACAATGTTGTGCACACCGGATAGTTAGTTAGGTTAAGTACATACATAAGTGCCTGGGTAGTGAGCAGACGGCGGTATTTGACAATTATTGTGAATTCAATTCTAATTCACACTGAAAACTAACGTGAAATTATTAGGAAATGGTCGGGGGGCCACTCTGCACCCTGTCGCGGGCCGCATCTGGCCCCCGGGCCGCAAGTTGAGTATCACTGCTATAAGGGAACATTGCAGCGGAGCGATACCATTTAGGAGTGGTATTTCCTGTTCGGAAGACAGGATCTACTTGGATTTTCATACAAATCTGAGTGTAAACCAATATTAACATTGCAAATATGATGACAGACCCAGTTACTGCTTTATTGTTTTAAAAGCAAGATCTGTTGTTGAATCTGTTCACAAACGTGTTCAATGTAAGTTTTCAGGCTTATTTCCATGGCCTCATCCAAACTCTCCAAACTCCTCCAGCTGCATCTCATCTTGGCGAGTGGTTTATATTCTGGATATCATGGCGGTCAAGAAGAATGACCCCTATGTTCAAAACTAAGTGGAATATTGGCCCTGCAGATGCTCTGACAACAGTGACAGTAACAATAGAAGACTGTGGCTGTATTGTGCAAACTCCCTGCATGTGTGAAAGTGAAGCAGGACTGCTGACAAAGAATGCCCCACCATTTATTTATATATATTTTTTTACATCTAATTTCTGCTCCCGAGCAGCCGGGAGCCTGGTGCCTGTTCTGCCAGGAGATGAGGGGGCGGCTGGGTGCCTGTTCGAGGGGGCAAGGCATCTTTCGCAAGTCTGCTTATTAAGGGACGCATAAGCTCCACAAGCCCACGGATCAGCCCTATTTGATGGTCTATTTGACACTGCCAACCAGTTCACGTTTCCAACATGTTTTCACCACTCAGCGACACACCCGCTGAGAAACCAACTCTGCTTATTGGCAGCTAGTGCGACACGTCAATATACTGCAGCGACACCAGCAACCATAGTCAAATGCCAGAGTAGGCGACATTGAATCCAATTTAAAACTGCTGGCAAATGATACGCGTAAATATGGTCAAGTTGTATACACGTCAGCGGCAATGATCCCCGATTACACCAATCGGAGGTCACCAAACTCAGTATTGATTGGGTGTGTAATTTTGCAAAGACAATAATGTCAGACACTGTGGTTTTCTCTGGACCCCTCCCAAACCTTCCTTCAAACACTGGCTGTCGAGGAAGTGTCCCGATAATGGTGTGGTCTTTGTAGATAATTGTCCGACCTTCTGGGGAAAACCTGGTCTGATTAGGAGAGACGGCAGCCCACTTTGGATGGTGCATCTCTCTTATCAAAATAACATATGGCAGAGTTTATTAGTACGCCAATTACACCCGGACAACCCAGAGTTGAGACCAGGAGGCAGAGTTGCAGTCTTACCATCTCAATCATGGATGAGCTGACAGTCACTGCACCTGACCTGGGCAGCAGGTAGATACTCCAAGGGCAAGGCCTTAGAGAAGTTCATCACCTGGGCAAGGATGAGCTTTAAACCAGCTGCTGAAGTAGCTGAAGTTCCCAGCCCAGAGATAACATCAACACGGCTTCGACCAGACATGATCATCGTTTCAGAGTCCACCATGCAACTGCTCATGCTGGAGCTCACAGTGCCCGGCTGGGAAGAGTGCATGCATGAGACCAATGAGAGGAAGCGCCTGTGGAGGTGGAGTGCCGAGGATTGGCGTTCACTCTGGAAAAGTGTTTACGCTACTGGGCATCACCGGGGAGGCGCAGAGGAAAGCAATCAGATCCGCTCCTGAAGCTGGGGAAGAAAGCCAGGTGGCTTCTGATCAAGAGGGCAGATCCGTGGGGTCTGCTGGGGTCTGATCACCACCGGCTGGGTCGCCTGGGCGAGTGGGTCTGCTGGGGTCTGATCACCACCGGCTGGGTCGCCTGGGCGAGTGCGTCTGATGTTGAAAGACCTGAAACCCCAAATGACCCCCGGGTTACATCACTGATGATGTGTCCCAGCACAGCATGAATCTTTCATCCTCTAGAGCAGTGGTTCTCAAATGGGGGTCCGCGGACCCCCAGGGGTCCGTGGCACTTTGCCAGGGGGTCCGCGAAAACTTTTCAAGTAAATTTTTTTTTTTTTTTTATTAAAAAGAAAATGCTACATGTTACTTATTCCTTCTCAAACTACTTCCTACATGGTGCTAGTCTATCAAAATATCTTGGCTGTCATTGATTGTGTTGCATAGTGGTTTTCTGGACTGTTGACAAATTGTGATATTGTAAGTCGCTTTGGACAAAACAAAAGCGTCTGCTAAATGCGTAATGTAAATGTAATGTAATAAAAAAAAATATATATATATTTTTTTGCAAAATCTTCATAGTTCAACGAAAATAGTTTATGCTTTAAATCTAAAATGGTTCATGGATTACATTCTAATAACAAACCTATCAAATTAAAAGTCAAGCACGTTACCGTGGAAACAATTAAGCTTAGCCCAAAATCAGAATGAGGGGGTCCCCGGTATATTTTCTATCTTGTAAGGGGTCCTTGGCTGAAAAACATTTGAGAACCTCTGCTCTAGATGACTTACTTGAATCAAAATGCATGGAATTTCTTAGTCGTGTACCATCTGCCAAGGTTTAAAACTGTTGCATTGAAAAAAGTTAAATCTCTTGATCTTCATTATTGTGCAAAACTATGAACACAATCTCCAGCTTTTGTCAATTCAATTCAAAGAAGCTTTATTGGCATGACCATATTGATGTACAGTATTGCCAAAGCACATTGCGCATTATACAGGGTAGTACAAACAGTACAAACAAACAATAACAAAATGTAGTTTTGAACATACAAACAATAAAACATACTTTGTAGTTTCAAAAACATCAACCATGTCAACAAAATTTAAATATGTGCGTGCGTGCGTGTGTGCTTTGTCTCTGCGGCCCATCCTCCTCTAACCTCACCTCCGTGAGTATGCATGCGTGCTTTTGGGCCTTATTGGTACTTTCCACTCTGATTGTTTAAAGATTAATCTCAGACTTGATTGAGATCACTTGCAGACCGAGGGGGCTGCGCCAGGTGCTCAGAGAATAACGGATAAACATGTCAATACATTTGGCTTCAGCAACAATGAAATGAATGACTTCACAAGAAGAACTGACAGCGTACAGCCTTCATTTGAACACACAGTCAAAGCTTACCTCAGCCGACCCGTGTCTGCCACGAGGCAGCTGTGCACTGCTGAATGAATGTTACAGGAGAGGGCGTGGCTTACAGGAGAGGGCGTGGCTTACAGGAGAGGGCGTGGCTTTGTCGTCATTATTGGCAGACGCCGAGCGGTCCGTACAAACCTACTTCACCTATCTTCACTGAAGTGCCAATAGCTTCAGTCAAGCATAATGGACCTTTGACGGTAAAGCAGCACACCCTCAAGTGTAATAGAGACTGAGAGCCAAAGTCACATCCCGTTCTGGTTTAGGCATATGAACCAAGGGATTTCATCCACCATTCTTTTTTTCCATAGACATTTCGTAAAATACTTATAAAAAGGCTTTTACTTGGTCAAACCAAGCAATTCAGCTATATTATTTAGAATCAGGTGGCACGGTGTGGTAACATTCTTGCCTAGCACCCTTGCCTCACAGCAAGAAGGTCCTGGGTTCGATTCCCACCTGGGACACTGTTGGCACTGCGGATATGTCTCCCCATGCCCTCGGTGCCTGGTGCCCAGGTGGGCTATCTCGTAAAAAGGGCCTTTCTGGGTGGAGTTGCATGTTGTTCCCGTGCTCCCCTGGGGTTTCCTCCATATATAACCCCCCACTAAAAACATGCAGAGGATGGTTGTCTGACCAGCAGCAGTCGGAAGAAGTTGGTCCCGAGCCAGGATGGGAAAAATGCGGAGGACAAATTTCACTGCTCCTAAGCGTGTGTGTGTGTGTGTGTGTGAGAGAGAGATGCCTATGTACAGTCCATGCATTGGTGCACTTCCTGTTTGGGAGACTGGATCCACATTTACTTTTAAATACAAATTTTAGTGTAAACCAAGAAAAGAGATGCAAAATGATGACAGACCCAGTTCCCGCTTTATTGTTTTAAAAGCGGGATCTGTTGATCTATCTATCTATTTATATAATCTATCTATCTATATAAATTTGGCAATGTGGGCTCTGTTCTGTTTCTCTGTTTCAATTTTTGTCCCACTGATGATGTCATAAATGATGCCACTTGAGCAATTGTGCATTGTGACACCACTGATGGTGTCATCAGTGATGTCATAAGACACTGACGATGTCATCACTGATGTCATAAAACTGATGGATGTAAACTTAAGGGGCACACACATACACACACCCACACGCATGTAACAATAACATTTTGTGAGCAACACACACACACACACACACCTGCGCGCACCATTCGAGCAGGCGAGGCCACGCAGCAGCCGAGCTGTGGGCGAGGCTGCGCAGCGCAGAGCTGCGTATGCGGCGCGCTGCAGCAGGGCGAGCCTAGGAATTGAGCCTGCGTAGTGCGCAGTGGAATATGAATATTGAATATATGAATATTGGCTCTGGAAATGCTTGGATTACAGTAACAGTAACAGAAGACTATAGCTGCAACAACTCCCTGATGTGAATGTGTGTATATATGAAAGTGAAGCAGGGCTGTCCTAACAAAGAGTGTAGCACAAGTTTTTTCTTTTGGCATCTAAGTTGCATTTTACCCAGCAGCTATACCTGCTGTCCAAACAATATCCATGAAGGCTTACAGGAAGTCAGTCACACTCACTTAACCGGGAATGCTAGTGAAGAGAAGGTGGTCTCGTTCAGTTTAGTGTCTGTGAACCGAGTGGTGCATCATGTGTTCTGAGGAAAGTGTTGGTGAAGAAACAACTATAGGCGTACATCCGGAAGGTCCAGGCTCTTTCAATGTCAAAGGAAATGAGCAGCAGAACGTTTGGAGTGAAAACCTGCACATTCTACCTCCACGATCATGACAGTGTTTGATCTTGCGAATTCAGCTGCCTCGCCAGGTTAACTTCAAGGTGCTTCTGATCTCATTGCACCATCAGTGTTGCCAGATACAGCTGATGGTTTCCAGCCCAAAGACTGTTGAAAAACCGCCAAACGCACACAACCGCCCAAGCAACTGCAGGTCTGTGGAAATAAGTGACTCTGACAGTGCTCCCCCCCCCCCCCCCGCCCAAGCCCATTTTTTCCCCTGCACAATGCAACCCAAAACAGCCTAATTGACGAAAAACCGTCCAATCTGGCAACACTGTGCCGTGTGTACCATAAGCACCGGTGACAAGCACCAGATGCTGGAGCGCGGAGTCGTTTTTTAATTTTTTAATACGATTATGTAAACCTATTTATTCACACTTGTCACGGTGGAGGTGAGAACCCAAAAGCAGGACAGCAAGGTGAGTGGTGATCAAACCCCAAGACTCGATTCAATGTGCAAAACCAAAGACGAGCTCTCGACATATAACAAACACTTAACAGGAAACGATGAAGCGCCAAGACTGATTAACACATGAGGAGGTGATTACCAATTAGACACACAGAAGTACAAGAACTAGACAGGGAACCACACAAATAAATACAAAACCCTGAACAAGACACTGAACAAAGGCAACAGTCACAACCAAATCTTGGAGGAAAAAAGGATTAGTAAAATGGTCTTTGAACATATTTTCCATCAGAAATCAAGTTTTCTATTGAACTCCCTCTTGCCCCCCCCCCCCCCCCCCCCCCCCCGGTCTCTACGTCTCGCCTCCATGGTGCTGAAAGGACGCAATGCAATCTTGCTGACTTGTAGCTCCAACAGCTTCTTCTCAGTCTCAGATTATCTTATTCTCACACCTTAATAACTTTAAGTCATTCCTTCAAGATAAGGCTCTTGTGCCCACAAGTTCCTCCATCATCTCCATCCCACACCTACGTTCCCCTCCATCAATCATCTCCTGCCATGGAGTAGTTTATGGTTGTTTTTACGAGTTAGAGAAGGAATCTTGTTAAGTTGTAATGGAGCAAAGAGGAAAGACACTGTACTCCAGAGACCTGCAGGCTTCGCTGACCACCAACGCGCCAATGAAGAATAACTTCAGTAGGGTCATTAAAACGTGGTGAATGAAGCAGCACACAATCAAAGACAAAAGTTTTCAACAGCCCATCATTTTGTACTACAGTAGATTGGAGCACAGCTGCCACAAGGCATCAGTCACACTGTGCGTTTCATGTGGCTGAAAGGTTTTCCTCAGGGCTTTTGCTACCATGCATACATACCTACTGTATGCTGCAGAGTTTTTACATTAGACTCTCTCAGATGATAGATAGCATGTTCGGCTCAGTGGTAGCACTGTTGCCTCACAGCAAGAAGGTCCTCGGTTCGAATCCTGGTCCGCCGCAGGTCTTTTCTGTGTGGAATTTGCATGTTCTCGCCATGTTTGTGTGAGTTTCCTCTGGGTGCTCCGGTTTCCTCCCACCATCAAAGACATGTAAGGGTTAATAATACCCATGTCAGTGCCCCTGACCAAGGCACTGGTAAAAGAACTGGAGTTGGTCCCCGGCCCAGGCACTGCGACTGCTCCTAGTTATCTCTGCCAGAGGCAGAGATGGGTCGTGTGTGTGTGTGTGTGTGTGTGTGTGTGTTTCTGTCCGTCTGTCTGTTACCTATTCTGTCTGTCTGTCTGTCTGTCTGTCTTCTTCTTCTTCTAATGACTTTCCGGCAGACTGGATGCCTTGCGGCACATTGCTGCCTCTCACAGTTGGATGGTCTCACTCTGAGGGTTATGATGCCACAGTGATATCTCCACCAGAGGCGAAGCCGTCTGTGTGTCTGTTCCCTCCTCGCTGATGTAGCTCCTGCATTTTCTAGTGATGATGTTGACAATGATGATGTCATAATTGATGATAATGTCATCGTTGATGATCTCACTGATGATGCCACTCTTGACATAATGATGTCACTGTTGAGGGTTATGATGCCACAGTGATGATGTCACTGTTGAAGGTTTTAATGATGTCATCATTGAAGACGATGATGTCAACGTTTGCTCGAGGAGCATCAGCTGTACTGATGACTGCACACGATTATTTGTCAATGAGTCTCACTTCCATACTGTGTACTATGTGGTACAGTACAGTAGCCTACATCAGTGCAAGCTGCAGCTATGTATTTTAAGACGTAAGACTTTAAATGGTTTGTTTTATCATTATGTAGACACCAAATGGGTCGACAAAATGAGTTTGGACAATAATAAATCTAATGGTCTGTCCTGGGTCATGAAGCTGGCATACTGGTATTGTTACAGTTTGCCTATGATAATATTAATTTTCCATACGTCTTTTATTTCTTTCCTATTTTTGGCTGTGATTAGGAGGAGGGCGTTAGCTCAGGAAGTGATGTCACGAGAACGTATAGAATGAGGGACAGTGTATCGAAAATAGACGCTATCCAATCAACCGGCCTGAGCTGTCCATGGTAGCTCAACGCAACACCTGGGCCAGAACACGTCTTTGAATGTTACGGGATTTGGTGCCATTTGCTACGCCTAGACCCGAGTCACCGAACCGTAACAGTATGTAAAAAGAATGGGAATAAACTCAGTTCGCTCGTCTTCAAACATTGACAAACTATTATCTCTCTTTTTTTGGGTGGGGGGGATATATATTTATTCCATTTTGACATTATACATGGCAGAATATTTGTCACTTATTTGAGCAAAGAGTTTGAGCAGCAACTTTTTATGCTGTCGTTTTGAGCTTGATTATGAATCAAATACCACACACACACACGCACGCACGCACGCGCACACACACACACACACACACACACACACACACACACACACACACACACACACACTGCCTGAAGCATGTGCAGTAGTATGTAACATACTGTATACACAGAAATATATGTTCGCCTCTAGCTGCAAAACTCTGGCTGCTTATACTTTAAGTCCAAAGCTTGAGGAATGTAAGCCTGTTGTATCTGGTGCTGGTGCCGAAGGGGGTCGATATGCTGTCTCAGCATTTTGCAGTCACTCAACAACCAGGATACCCTCTCTCTCTCTCTCCTCTCTCTCTCTCTCCTCTCTCTCTCTCTCTCTCCTCTCTCCTCTCTCTCTCTCTCTCTCTCTCTCTCTCTCTATGAAGAAACTGCTGGAAGCATCACTCCCGACTGGAGCCCTAAACCTCATTTTCATCTTTAAAAGGATGCAGCAGCAGCAGCATGAAAAATGAGCATGTGAATGCAATGCTCATGTCACAAAAATGTTTCCTTTTGAGACAAACAAATCCAGGCAGCCACATGTTCTTTTTCTCAGCACCCTGGGAAATAAAAAGAAGTCAGTGGACCTTGCTACAAAATTGACTTCATAATGTCCTAAGATTTTTGCGTTTTTTTCATGTTTTTCAAACATTTTACATCCCCTCGTATTCGCTTGATTTAACATTTCTCTACTTACTTGAATGAAAATGCGTGGAACTTCCTAGTCGTGTAACATCTGCCAACATTTGAAACTGTTGTTATTGCGGCTTCTATGCTAAATGGGAACATGATTAGCTGCCCACTGCCCGCAGATGCCATGACATGATCAACGCAATTTTGGTTAACTGTTAATGAATTAGGCTCTAGTTTAATGATCCACAATGGCTTGAATGGGTACTGACATTTGTTGGGTTAGGCTAGAAACTGCTTTGGCTGACTGCTGTGTCACAAACAAAATCAAAAAGCCCAAACAAACATTCCCCAAAATAAACAGGCCAAATAAAAACCAGTGGGGAATAAACAAATTCACCAAACAAAATAAACTGCGTCAAACGTGTGACCCCTATCTAGGCAACTGCACATTTTGTCTTCATGTGACCATAAATCCAGGAAGCACCCACCATTTCTTTCTGGCTGTGATGTGAAAGAACACTAGACTTAGAGAAACATTGGCACGTTTTGTCAGCTGATCCTGAATGTGCTAAATTGTTTACTGATCCTCCTCTTTTCTCCAACTATAGATCTCAAAGCATCAGAGACTATATGGTGAAAGCAGACTGCTACATACCGCCCCAGCAACACACGGGGAGGCTGGATGGAGTCACCGGCTTCTACCCTTGCACACACTGTGTAGCATGTAAATATTCAAAGAAAATGAACACATTCAAAAGTGCAGTGACTAACAAACAATACACTATCAGACAATTTGTCAATTGCAGTTCATCTAATGTAGTCTACATGATTTCCTGTAAGTGTAATCTCCAGTAGGCCTATGTAGGCAAAACTTCCAGACCAGTTCGCACACGTATTATAGAACATATGAGTGTCATCAGACGTAAGGACATTAAGTCTCCCATTGCCAGACATTTCATGGAAGCCGGTCACTCCAGAGCAGATCTGTCTTTCATAATAATTGAACAAGTTAAGAAATCTAGAAGAGGTGGTGATCTAGAAACTAAACTCCTTCAAACTGAATCTAGATGGATATATTATTTGCAGTCTGTTAACCCAGGGGGCATGAATGAAGATCTCTCCCTCCAATGCTACCTATAGGACCTTTGTATACTTATTCATGATGAAATGTTTTTGTATTAAGAATATGAACTTATCAATGTAAAACTTCCTGTTGAAATGTGTTTTGTGTATTAAGAATGTGAACATATATATATATATGTATAATCTATTTCATGATTTGTATTCATAGCTTTCAAGGGGCGTTACGTAAGTACAAGGAACGCCCATTCTGGCGGTCAAAACTCAAAACAACAATGGCGCTGAACACTGACCAGACGCAGCTCCAGCAAAAAGCGGTCTTTTTTCCACCAGTTTCCAGTCAGGAATATTTAGACCATCTATCAAGCGTTGAAAAAGAACGATATCTAAACAAACTGCACGTTTTGGGCACTTCAAACAAACCGAACTATCGTTAACGTTACTGTCCAACACATGGCAGTTCGGAGAAATTGTTTCACAACAAACTGCGTGCGGAGTGCGGACTCGTTTTTATAATGTTGTGGAGAGAGAGCACAGCCCTCGTCGCGTGTGAAGAGAGAGGGAGAACGGGTGAGACAGAAGCAAACTATTTTTTGCAGATCTCAAAAGCAGGTAAACCACTGTGGGATTAGTGAGACTATTGCTAAAAGAGAAGATACTGTAGTGATGCCTGTGCTGTCTTCCGCTCAAACAGTACTTAGCAGTACTGTTTGACCGTCAGGTGGGCGTTCCCGGCATCACGTAACGCCCCTTGAAAGCTATGAATAGCCTGGGTCAAAAACTGCATAGCTTTAGTCTCTTTGTAATTAGTCCACACCCCATCACCATGGTGATGATTTTGATTAATGATCCTCAGCACCTGAGCTGAGTCTACTTAGAACTCTATGAGAGCCATTGTCTGTCTGTGATCCACATACCAAGCACTGACGAAGGTCCTAGGACCGAAACGTTTGCTTTTTTATTTTCACTATGAGCACCGAGCACTTTATGGGCAAATAAAAGAAAATTATATTTTCGCAAGTCTCAGTCTGTCTTCCTTAAATTACTATGCAGTGAGCGAGTCTATTCTGTCAGCTTTCCTTGTGATGTGAAAGAAGCACATCGGAGAAGTGGAAAGTATTTATTAACATAAAAAAATACAGTTTTTTGTTTGTCAAAGTAAATTGTTTGCGTGTCAGGTATAATGGCTGTTATGTCAAAACAAATTCATCCAGGTCTAAAAGTGTGTATTAAACATGTTGGATTTTTGTATGGGGATGCATGAAATAAGGTCTGTGGTTATTTAACACAAGTTTACGTATGAAACAGCAAAGTTTGTGTTCAGCAAGATCATCTTCACAAAACAACTTTTCTGACTTTTGAAGCGTTTTCTGAAAATCGCATTAAAAAATGCATTACGCTTCAAATGTCATAAACCGAAATTCCCATACAAAAATCCCATTGCCTTTTACACCTATGAACCAGGAAGTGCGTTTACTGCGGTGGTTGAATCCCTGATCGTGTCTGCCTGGGCTGAGCTAGCAGCTAAATGCTAATTATGCTGAATGGGGAGAACGGGGGATTTACGCCACCCTGCCCCAGCGTCTGTGATGAGACACAGACTGTCTCTATGCTCCACATAAAAATGTATTCATTCATGAGACTGAAAGGACTTGAGACTTGGATCTGTGGGACAGGATCAGCTTGAAGGTTGAAGAAGTGAACATGTTGCTTGAAGGCTGCTGGATCGAAACCCCAGACAGGTTGGTTGTCAGTGAGCCCTTGAGCAAGATCACAACCAGCCCAGATTAAGTCTGCGGTTGCACAGAGCAGTTTCCAGGTACGAATGTGTGAGTGGAGTGGAGTGCAGCCAGCAGGCTTTACTGAGAAACAACACGTGTGCATACATACTGTATTGAATCAACTCTTGCTAAACTGAGTGAAAGAATGTCTGTCATAGCCTTGAGCTAATTCAACAAACACTGGCTGACTTCCATGTTACTTTCATGAATGTGTTTAGCTCAACCTGTCTTCTAATTTACACCCTCCGCCCTAAACAAATCAATTGCTCTCGCATCATCGCCTCTCAGCTGAGAAACCTTTTGCAGCTGTTGACCCAACCGCCAAGTGGATGTCTCACGCTGATGTCGATAGTCTGGGCAACTTACTCCTCATGCCAGTTGAAACACAGGTGAAGTTGATCCATATAATGGTCCTCATTTGTGAAGATGCATCTTGCTTCTTGCTATCTTCGCTGTTTCCTAAACTTTTGTTAGCCGCATACCTTATTTCATGCATTTAACTGAAATTCCCATACAAAAATCCCAGGGACTTCTGGGTAAGCCTACAAAAAGATGTCATCCCTGGCATGGCTGCGCTACTCATAACACACAGAGGTCATCCCTGGCTGTGGTACTCATAACACACAGAGGTCATCCCTGGCTGTGGTACTCATAACACACAGAGGTCATCCCTGGCTGTGGTACTCATAACACACAGAGAGGTTGCCCTGCTCATCCCTGGCTGTGGTACTCATAACACACAGAGGTCATCCCTGGCTGTGGTACTCATAACACACAGAGGTCATCCCTGGCTGCGGTACTCATAACACACAGAGGTCATCCCTGGCTGTGGTACTCATAACACACAGAGAGGTTGCCCTGCTCATCCCTGGCTGCGGTACTCATAACACACAGAGAGGTTGCCCTGCTCATCCCTGGCTGCGGTACTCATAACACACAGAGAGGTTGCCCTGCTCATCCCTGGCTGCGGTACTCATAACACACAGAGAGGTTGCCCTGCTCATCCCTGGCTGTGGTACTCATAACACACAGAGAGGTTGCCCTGCTCATCCCTGGCTGCGGTACTCATAACACACAGAGAGGTTGCCCTGCTCACCCCTTGGTGTGACCTGACCATGACACCATGTGTGAAGTGTAAGCAAGAGTCATGCACAGAGTCACTTATGCAACTCACTTATCTGCTTAACTGATGTTACAGCCAGCAGTAGGATATTCTTAAGAGAGAGGAATTTAAATTCCACACTCTCCAAAGGCTCAAAAGGCGGGCTAGAGAGTGCCTCCAAGGCGCTAGGCAGATCCCAAGAAGGAACCAAGCGTTTACACACGTGACAGGTGGAGATAGACCAGGCCAGATAAGACTTTAATGATGGAGAAGGCCCTGCCCTCATCCTTAAATCCTGCAAGAAGCATAGCAGCTCCCGAACAGGACACTGGAATGCAGATGACAGACCTGAGCTCACACCATTTTTCAAATTTGCGCCATTTGTTGCTATACAAAGACCGCCCTAGCACTTTGGATAGTCTTGATCACCTTCAGGGGGAGACCCAACTGTTCCAAATTCATCCTTTCACGTGCCAAGCCCCAGAGAGCCAGCCGCTCGGGGTGAGGATGAAATATTTGGCCGTTCACCTGGGATACTATATCCGTGCGCAACGGCAGCGGCCACGGCTGACTTTGGAGGAGGCATATTAACTCCGGCGTCCATGGTCTGCTTGGTCAATATGGGGCTATCAGGATTAGTGATGGCGTGACATAGGGCAGAGAGACATTCCGGGGGAAACCCTCACTGTCCGCCTCAGATGACGGGACGTAGTTTTCAATGAGCAGGGTAGTTGGGGTTAGGCAATGGTCCCCCTTGTGGTTGGTTATGGTTAGGCATGGGTAGCAACTTGGTTGGGGTTAGGGTTTTTGGATATGGGTCAAGGTTAGGGATGGAAGCTCCGCGAGAGTGTGGCGTATTCCTCCTCCTCCTCCGGGGAAGCAGGCAGCCTTCCAGCCGGCCTTTCCAGCACCGGGCTCCACTTGGCGTTTAAAAGCGGTACGCATCATCGGTAACCTGCCCACAAGCCTTCATCTCACGTGAGGGCCCGCCTCGCTTCTCTGAATTCAACACCTCGTTTCCCAGAATTCAAGGTCACGTGACCAGCGCACCGTGCCCACCCCATTACGCACGTTGTTTCTTATGAGGGGCTGCGACCTTTCTCTTGGGAAAGTGATGCCAAGGCTTCCTGACAGAACGGAGGGCCCTCAGGTTCGCCAGTCTTGGTCAATTTAGCTGTCCCAGAGTTGAGGTGAATATCAAGACAGGATCGATCGTTTGCTGTCATGGCCCCTAGGCTCTGGAACAGCCTCCCACACAGCATCAGGTCAGTCCCTGCATGTGTTTAAATCCCACATAAAACATCACTTTTACAAAATTGCCTTCCCCAATGGTTAACAGCTGTGCCCCCTACCTGCTAGTGTTTTGTCCAGTTTTTGCCAGTTTTAGCTGTTCAGATTTTCTGTTCGTAACAGTGTTTTGATATCCCTGTTCTTCTATTGTTGTCTTTGTTTCGTATTTTATCTTCGCTCTTGTATTTTAGTTTTTGTCTTTGTTTTACCATTGTGTTTTGGAAAGCATGTTTGCTCTACTATATGCTTGAAAAGTGCTATACAATATTTATTATGATTAATATGATGATGATGATGATGAAAAAAAAAAACTCTCGTAACGGGACAAGCCCCGTCTTTTATTGTCACACGAACACCACAACACATGCATGCGGCCACAACACACTCATGCTGACGGTGGCCGGTGAAAAGTGTCCTCTGCATTTAACCCATCCAGGCATGTCCTTTCCTCCAGGGGACAGGCCAGGAGCAGTGGTCGCTTTCTCGTACAGCGCCCGGGGACCAACTTTGGGTGTTGTCGTCACTGGTCGGATGACGATGACGATCTGATCTGATCTTCTGCATGTTTTTAGTGGGGGGGTTATATACGGAGGAACCCCCTGGGGGAGCACGGGGAGAACATGCAAACTCCACACAGAGAGAAAGGCCCTTACGACGAGATACCCCACCTGGGCAGTAGGCACTGAAGATATGGGGGGAACACAACCACAGCGCCCACAGTGTCCCAGGCGAGAATCGAACTCAGGACCTTCTGACTGTGAGGCGACAGCTCTACCACTGAGCCACCGTGCGATGATGATGATGATGATGATTATTATTATTAGTAGTAGTATCATCTGAATAAAGAATAGAAAAAGTTAAGTAAATATAACAGCTCTTCATCTGCCAGTGCTGTTTGAGTCCCAAGATGGCTTTCTCCAGCTTCAGTTGCTCCAGTCAATTTATTGAGAGAACCAAGCTAAGCTGTGGGCCTGGAGGTCAGCACTGACTCAACAAAGCATCTGTACAACTGACTGGTTGACATTCAGTTGTTTCCTCACAGCTTATGAAGACAGAACAGCCTTGACTGACACTTGGCCTGCACTTGCTGAAAGATTGGCTTTGAAGATGCCAGTTTAGGCATTTAGCTACTGCTCTTATCCAGAGTGACTCACCACCCATGTTTTCTTACAGTTCCCTCAGAAGATTTTTCCATGAATGCATTGAGGACCCATTGCTGCAACCAATGGGACGATTATTCAAGCAGAAAATAAATAAAGTCTGCACACACTATATATATATACAGTATATATATATATATATATATATACCCACATCCCCCCCAGCCACTCCCACTCCCCCTACACACCCCTCATTCCTTGTCCTTCCCCGGATCGGATCTTCTTCTTTGGACCCTGCTACACCCTCCCACCAAGTTTCATGAAAATCGCCAGTGTAGTTTTTCCATAATCCTTCTAAAACAGTCAAACAGAATAATTCCTGAGCTGACGCTGATCCAACAAGCCTGTTCAGGTCCAGGTGGGTTCAGCCAGGACCACAATGGAAATAAGTGTAACGACTTTATAGTGATATCCTGATTAATTATTTTATACTGTATGCTTGTTGGTGTATTATATTTTTTAATTCGTCAAGTAAATAAATAAATAAATAAATTCAGCTTATAATGACTCCCTGAGGATCCTTCTTAGGAAGCCAATGTGTTGCAGCGCCAGTGAAATGTTTTGTGGAGCAGGAGTTAGCACCTTTCATGCCCTGCTGAGAAACCTCAGAATATGCTGATTATGTTGCTGTCTCGACACTATAGATACCTGTCTTCCATCTGGAAACATTGGTACAGTGCCTTATTGTAGTATTGTTGAGTTGCTCTTATTATGTTGTTTACCTGTTTTATATGTATTGTGTGTTTTTATTGGACCTTGTTGTGTCTGACAATAAAGTGATGATGATGATGATGATGATGATGATGATGATGATTCAGCCACTGGATCAAACTGAAAGTGGAAACAACCTTGTCTCCAGGTTCCAGTTCCAGTAGGCTAGTTACCAGTTTCCAGTAGTGCTTCATGCAGGGTGAAGGTTCTCTGTACTGGGTTAAGTACTTTGACCCCAGGTATGCTTGAAAGCACACAGCAAACAAGAACGGGATAACGATAAGCCTTTGGATTTGGGGATGGTCATAACATCACTGAAGGCCAGTAAACCTGCCTTGGAGAAAGCCTTTAAAGTCCTTTGGCAAACGTGACTCCTCACCTCATCTGCTTTAAAGCTGACTTTGACACTCGGGTGCCGGGCTCCCTCTGCCTCTAGGTGGTAAAATCCACACCACACTGCAGCTGTTTTCAAACTTCAGGACAATGTCATTCTTGTTTGCAGATTGCTGAGCCAAGAAGAAGAAGAAAAAGAAGAAGAAATTCTTATATAACACAAGAAAGAGTGATTTCTTACTTTCTCACGTTTCAATTTATTGGAGCACACACCATGGAAAAGCTACTGCATGTTGGCAAGAAAAGCTTTCATCAGAGCATGTTTCTTGCCTAAACACATTTGTGTTTTGGGCATGGTAACCAGTCACCCCCCCACATGCATGCAAATACCTCTGATGAGTAAGGGGGATGGGGGGGGGTGATCTGCTTTTTGGTATTTTGCCAAAATGTTTTTGTATCTGGATGGATTATTAATTTCCCTTGTGCCCAAGTTCACATGTTCTGCTAATGAAATAAAAATATATATAATATAAAAAACATATAGGGGAATACATCATCTTAGTCTCGTGTGTTGATCAGAGTCGTGATTAAAGGGTTGGGTGGGCCCCGGAAGATTTTCACATTTCAAAGTGGGCCGCGGCATTCTTAAATTTGGGAACCCCTGCTCTACACTCAGATTAAATGACGCGACTGCTGGTAGGATCATCTCGCTTTCATTCAGTAAAAAAGAAAGGAGAGAACTTTCGTGTGGTTACAGTCCCACAAGACTCAGATGTTGTTTTCCTGATCAGATCTTTCTCGAACAAATCCAACATAATAAAATCACAATAAACACTAAATATAACCGTAAACAAGTCTTCATAAAAAAACCGAGGATGAGTTCGAGGAGTTCCTACTGTACTTGTTATGTCAGGTTTTGCCTCTCCTTCAATTCAAAATGCAATTCCCTAAACAGTTTGAACAGATTGCTCTCTGAACTATCATCATGTGGCTAGATCATCCTGTACGTAAAAAATAATAATAAAAAAGACATGCACATGTCTTTTGTGTGTGTCTGTTATTATTTTACATTAGATCATAACACATCCTGTTTGGATTAAAATGGAAAGAGAGGATCAGGATTCTATCACCAACAAAGATAAACAACTCAATTTACAATTGCAAATAGCATGATTCACAGCACCATCCGCATCTGGAAACAGATGAAAGCTCAGCTAAATTAGAGACTACATTCTCAAATACACTACTGCCGCATGCGCTAGGACGTGTCATCAGTGATGTTATCTGGGGTCGTAAGGTGTTTCGGGTCTGTCAACATCATACACCCTCGCCCAGTAGACCCAGCCGAGGCCAATTAAGACCCCGACTCACGTCCCAGAAGCCGCTACGGATCAGCCTTACTACTCTGTCTGCAACGTTGCCCGCGGGAGGGGTAAAAGAGAACCCAATCCGCTGCAATAGAGCTAGTGCTACGCCGCAGTATTGGCCCTTCGGTGCATGGAGGATCTAGGCTCTGTGGGTTACTCCTGGCCGTGCTCCTCCTTCGTCTCACCAGACCCTCCCGTGGCAAAGGCAATCCAGAGGCTGAGAGGATACCTCAAGGACGCCTCAAGAGGGCCTGTGCGCTGCACGTCATTTACCTGCGTCGAGCACCTCGCTCTAGCCTGGAGGACCCCAGGCCGCGCCGATCTTGCGCAGATTTTCAGGAGGCTAATCCGTAGCGTTTGTGGATTTCTCCCTCACGAGAGAGCCAAGGGGTGCTAATCCCATCCCGTACCGGTTGCCGTCTCTCCGGCCGTCAACTGTCTCTCCAGCTCGTCACCAAACTATACTTGGTTGTCACCTAGTCTTTCCTAAGTGTCACTGGCCAGAGGCAAGCCCGGATTCTACATTCTCAAATACACTACTGCCGCATGCGCTAGGACGTGTCATCAGTGATGTTATCTGGGGTCGTAAGGTGTTTCGGGTCTGTCAACATCATACAACCTCGCCCAGTAGACCCAGCCGAGGCCAATTAAGACCCCGACTCACGTCCCAGAAGCCGCTACGGATCAGCCTTACTACTCTGTCTGCAACGTTGCCCGCGGGAGGGGTAAAAGAGAACCCAATCCGCTGCAATAGAGCTAGTGCTACGCCGCAGTATTGGCCCTTCGGTGCATGGAGGATCTAGGCTCTGTGGGTTACTGTTTCTTGTCGTTTACCAACTGCTGGGAATCAATCATTTGTTCCATCTACTATAGATTCTGCTTTTACACAATGGAGAGATCTTGGTATCGATTCCGGACTAATAGCAACCTTTTCTTTGAAGGAATTTTCGCATCCTTTCATCAACTCCAGGTCCAATGTGGTCTCCCCAGACATATTTTCTTCAGATATTTTCAGAGGACTATGTGAGGAAATATTCTCCCAATGTTGAGAAAACACAACCTGTTTGACTGATGACATTTTGGGAGCAGGAGAAACCAACCTAATTTCTCAAATCTATAAACCAATGTTAGTTCACTTTCTATGGAAGAAATTAAAGTACTTTGGGAGCAGGAAGTGGGATTGAATATTGAGGGTGAGCTTTGGAAAGGCACATTAGTGATCAGACACAAATGCCCTGCTAACACTAGACGCTGCCTTATTCAATCATTTTGAGCCTACACATAAGCTATAGATGAGGCTTCACAAAATGCTTCCAGATGTTTCCCCACTGTGCGATATATGAGCCCCTCTTCTCCACAGCTACAGTATGTCCTAAACTAACCCCATTCATCTGGACTAATGTAACAGGCAATGTACACCAGATACGTTACGGCTGCAATGCGGATCTGGTAAAACTGCCGGATCGACTCTCGCCCCTGTGTTAATACAGTAGATGGGCAATACATGCGCTATGGAAAAAGTACGCACCTGTTCTATTTTTGTCGGATCCCGCAAACGTCTGACAGATTACATGAGTGTGTGTCTGTTCGCAGCCGTACCGGAGCCGTACAACATCTATTCCGGAGCTGGTGGACATTACCCCTAACTTGATCAGATAGGCTATAGACTTCGGGGTATCTGCTGACCTGTCCACTCTGCCCAAGTGCCAACACCAACTGCTGCTTTTTAAGCAGGATGGACAAATGCCATCTTAATGCACCAATGCATGCACAGCACACACATGCACGGCAGCCAGTACACACACACACACACACACACACACACACGCTTGGAGGTGCTGTGAAATTTATCTTCCGCATTTGACCCATCCTGGCTCATCCTCCGTGGTTCAGGCCAGGAGCGGCAGGCAGTGTGCAGTGAAGCGCCCGGGGACCGTTCTTCCACTGGTCAGGCGACGATCTTCTTGCATGTTTTTAGTGGGGGGTTCTTATGGAGGTCAGCACAGTGAGAACATGCACCAGAAAGGCCCTTTTCAACTTGGTATTGCCTTATCTGACTTTATATGGGAAAGGGGTCTGTCTGTGGTACAACTCTACTCAGTTAATAGCAGACACCAGTTGATTCAATTTAAAGTCGCTCATCGTCTTCACTATTCTAAACACAAGTTGCACAAATTCTTCCTCTCTGTCTCACCACTGTGTGACAGGTGTCAGGTGTCAGAGGGCACTCTGTCTCATGCCTTCTGGTTCTGCCCTTCACTTCTGGGCCAAAATATTTGACTGGTACTCTAAGCGTTCACACCCAACGTGCTTTTTTCAGTAAGAACGCTATGGAAATCATGTTGAGAGCGCTTCCATTGTGCACAAAACACAGCGCATGGATCGTTTTTTTTGTGCTTCGTTTTGTTTCCCCCTGCAGTCGCGTGCAGTACAGTTTAGGACACAATGTTCACATGGACGGTAGCCAGCTGGTTTTATCTGTTTGATGTTGTTGACTGTCAACATAAAAGCCAGATTATGGGGGTGGGGGTCACACACTCTCTACAACATGCAGAGTGCCATACTGTACATCTTTTGGGAGATGTTACGGACATCATTCAAAGATAAAAAACACATAAGAGTGGGCAAAGTTTTCAATGCTATGGTCGATGGTCACTGCTCAAGCTCTTCAAGAATTGTAGCTCGTCAGTCACATCAGTAATGAGAGAGGCCAGTAAACCGTGGAATGAACCTATATGCAGTTTCTTATGAGGGAGCTGGTTTGGTTGACTGTGAGACTGTCTAAAGCCCCGGTGGAGAAATGCTTCAGTGTGGAATGCCGCTGCATACCTTCACATGGTGCCCAAGAGTCTGTGCCACTGAATCACATGAGACTGATATCAATGTATTTGCAACAAGCCTTTTACAGAGAAATGTCTTTTGACCAGAAGGGCAAGAGGACACAGGAAGGCTGTCTGTGGAGACAGATTCTCCCCCCCACCCCATTTTCTCCCCAATTGTACTTGGCCCAATTCCCCCTGTTGCCCCAGTCGCGGAGAGCCGTAGACACACACATGCTTCCTCCGATACATGTGCAGTTACCAGCCGCTTCTTTTCACCCGACAGCGGGGAGCTTCACCGGCAGCACGTAGCGCGTGGGAGGATCACGCTATTCCCACCAGTTCGCTTCCGCCCCGAACAGGCGCCCCCCGACTGACCAGAGGAGGTGCTAGTGCACTAATCACTTTATCTTTGGTAACGAGAGTAGTGCAAAAAAGGTGATTCAATGCTACGTGTTCATATGGACAAAACCCAGATATGATTACATCCTCTAAAGTGTACTATTTGTGCAAAAGCCTCTTTGTGTAAATAAATGACTGAAGATAGCTAAATATTTAAATGTGGGTTTTACTGTAATGTCATGCCAGCAATAATTCTATCATAGGGGCCTGATCTTTCATAGCAGCTACAGTATCTCATATCATAATGAAACCCTAATGTGTATATTACTGTGTGTATACAGTATCTGAATGTTAGTGTATGCAGCCATTGGAATTTTCTTCCTGACATAAATCACAGAACAGCTAATATTTCCAGCCAACCCGACATCAGTGACTCCGGGACATAAGTAAATGATCGGCAGGGGAGCATCTGCGTCAATCTATGAACCAATTATATTTATACAATTATAGATCAGGTCATTATAATTATACAGTAGATCAGGCCTGAGTGGGAAAGAATAGGTCAAACCAGGACAAACAAACAGCGGTGAAATCCATACCGTACATCTGCTATACATTATGCTTTCCCAAACAGTTACATATGGAAAACTCCCTTCGAAAGTATCCCTTTGAATTACGTGCTGGTGCTGGCTTGTTTTCAACATTTGCATATTTGTGTTATGTTGTGCGGATGGTTAGTTTCAAGATCAACAATCAATCTGTCACCGCTGTTGGGGGGGCTTTGCACAAATACATTTAACCCCTGATCCACACACATTTTTGACAGTGAGGTGAGCTCAATGTGGGCCAAGGGTGATGAAAGCAGCTCAGTCTAAAGGGTCACGTGAGCTGTCATGTGACATACTGTAACTGTCAAGATGACAGCAGTGACAGATGAGTTAAGAGAGAGTGAAACCGTCAAACGCTGCGGGACACAGCAAGCTCACACGCACAGCTCCGTTTATTCTGCCTAATTTCATCCCAGGAAGGAGAAGATGAAAGTGTTTTACAGTAAAGTAAGTTAGCTGACGCACGACACCCGTCATATCTTTAAAGTATATGGAAATGTGTCAGACCACCGTTAAACGACACAGGAGGTGGCCTCACGCTGACCCTCGGCTGGAGGCCTTGTAGCTGCAGCACAGAAAGGATCCATTGAAAGACGTGCTGCTGTGTCTCACCATGACCAGCTGCTCACAGCATGCTTGGCGTATTATCAAAGTAAAAAAAAAAAAAAAAAAATCAAAGCTAAAACCCAAGATGAAAACGACGTGTTATTGTCATAGACTAACAAAACTAAAACCATTTTGTCTACTTGTAACATTGACTAAAATCGAATACAAATATATGTGAAATGCTTTTAGTTTTTCGTCTTTTTGTTCATGAGCAGGGTAAAAAAGAAGACAGTCACAGTGCATTCGAAAAATGGCCGAGGGCCGCGCCTGGTTGGAAGAAAACTATCAGCAACCATTCATGATTTCACACACACACACACACACACACACACACACACACACACACACACACACACACACACACACACACACACACACACACACACACACACAGGGTATAAATATGGAGGAAAAGGTGGCATTTTATAAATGGGTGTGTGACATAACAACAGGAGTGACATCACAAGAGGAGAATGTTCTGCTGGGGCTGACACAGGGATGCAAAGTCATGGAGAGTGAAAAAAGGTGACAGATACCAGGGCAGACATAAAACCACTCATCCTCATATTTTGGGCTGAAAAATGTGACTGTCACCTAAAGGTGACTAGTTTGCATCCCTGTGACATCACAAGTGGGAGTTCCATGAAATTGACCAGTGCCCCCTGCTGGTTACAAAAACTAGTCTAAATGCAGCTATCTGTGATTGGGGAAAAAAAAAGAATCCCCCAAATCCCATTGCTATATACCCCTTCCACATATGAATGCAATGTGGTCTCCAACCTGCACCATGCTCTTTAAGACTCACCTGTTCCACTGTGCCTTCTCCTAGGCCCTAGTTTGACCATGTTGTCTGCTTTTATTGCCTGTTTTATGTGCCTTTTAATATGTTGCTTTTATGTGAACTGATCTGTTTTTAGCTGATCTGTTTTATGTGCTTTTACTATGTTGCTATTATTGCTAGGTTTGTTTTTACTCTGTGAAGCACCTTGAGATTCCGTTGTATTTTAAAGTGTGCTATACAAATTAAATCCATTATTATTACTTCAGCTGTAGGCTACTTGTGACAAAACCAGACATCGAATTTTCAACAGTTAACTTTTGCAGTAGCTAGGCCTATAGGTCACTGGCTATTAGGAGGTGAGGCAGTTAAATTGAGCTGGGTATTAACATTATAGGCCGACAGTATGCCCCGTGTCTCTCGCTCTCTCCCCCCGACGAGGGAAGTGGAGATTGCGCTGCTATTAAACGTATAATGGTTGGAAAAGATCAACACTTGAGAAGATAGTCTACACTCAGCTAATGGACTTTTTAAATGAGCACAATATTCTTGAGGTCTTCCAATCCGGTTTTAAAGCCCTGCACAGCACTGAGTCAGCACTTTTAAGAGTTTTTAATGACATCTTTTTAGCTACTGACTCCGGTGATTGTGTTGTCCTGGTACTTTTAGACTTGTCGGCCGCTTTTGACACGGTGGACCATGAGATTTTAATTGCCCGCTTAGAACAGTGGGTGGGCGTCAGAGGCATAGCCCTTGAATGGTTCAGGTCCTACCTGGCAGATCGATCCTTCTGCGTTAGGCTTGAGGGCTCTGTGTCATCTACTGCCCCCTTCTTGTATGGCGTCCCCCAGGGCTCAATACTCGGCGCTGTCCTGTTCTCCCTTTATTTATTGCCCCTTGGCTCCATCCTCAGAAGGCACGGCATTTCCTTTCATTGCTACGCTGATGACAGCCAGATTTATGTGCCGCTAAAAAAAGTCTGGCTCCTTTTCCATAGAGCCGCTGCTCAAATGTCTTGATGACATTAGGTCCTGGATGGCCTTGAATTTTCTTAATTTTAACGATAAAAAGACAGAGGTCATGGTCTTTGGTGGCCCCTCTGTGACCCCGTTAGTAGACCTGGGCTCGCTGGCGCAGTATGTTAAGCCTATAGTGAAGAACCTAGGTGTGAAGATTGACCCTGACCTTAAATTTGACAGCATCAAATCAAGCTTCTTTCAGCTGAGGCAGCGGCAGTGGCGTGCCTGACCAAGTTGGTGCCCTAGGCAAGATTTTAGCTGGTGCCCCCTCCCCCAAAGAAAATATAATAAAAATTATAACGCAGCTAATCCACCACTGCAGTGCAGGCTCAGAATCGCCCTTCCAGTGGCGCTGGAAGTACTTTTAGGTAGGGGGTGCTGTAAGGAAGGGACTCTCGGTGCTGCCCGCGAGGGCAGCGCCGAAGAAAATTTTACGTTTTTTGGACTTTCATCCATATTTAGAAGAATATTTAATTTTAAATTAACATTAGGATTATACTGTTGTGATGTCATTATTCAGTATCTTCTCCTTTTCTCACTCACTTTCATGTAAGCACCTGCTCTCCCTTTAGTCGTTTTACACTACAACAGATAGCAACACAGGCATAAACACTGAACTTGTTATTATTATTATTATTATGGAAAACCAGATTATGATGAAAATCAAACACTTTTGAAGAGAGAGCGTATGAAATAAGATTAGAGCTGGGAAGCACAAACTGTTTTTTAATGCATCTTGTTGGTGGTATAAACTAGGGGTGTCACGGTACACAAAAGTCACGGTTCGGTACGTACCTCGGTTTTGGGGTCACGGTTCGGTACGAATACGGCACGGTACGAAAATGGGGAAAAAAAGCAACAAATCCCAAATTCTGTTTTTTTCCCTTTGAATATGACTGAATTCTGCTTTTTACGCTATTTTTACCATCAGAAATAGTGTCTAATATGTGGGAATGAATAAATGTCCACTATTTAATAAGATCTAGGCAATCCACACAAAAAGGTTTTACTCTAGAGCAGTGATTTTCAAAGTGTGGGGTGCGCCTCCCTCTCAGATGTCTGTATTCCAGCTGTTTGACAGGGCAAAGGCATTTCCCCCCACTTTAAATCTTTATTGTACACAAGTTTGTAAACAGAGCGCATGTGTGGAGTAGCCTAATACTCCCACCAACCCCTCCCCCTGTTGTATTTGTTTTATGTAGCATTTGCGTTTGATGTAAGCACTAATTTGGAATCCTATCTAAAAGCGGCCACTAGGCGGCTGTGTTTCTTTAGTCAACGTCAAAATACCTACATGTTCAGAAGAAGAATAAAACGGCAGAAGAAGAAAAACTTCTAACCCCTGTTGAAAGATACCCCCACTGTCTGACAGACAACGGGGTGGGTTTCACTTTCCCAGTAAGTACGGGAAAGAACCCTGTCAGCGCCTTAACGTTATTGGATGTGAGTTTTGTTTAGCATAATATGATTACGTTCGGTCATCTAATGGATTATTGGAACATGACAAGGAGTCATCGCCTCTTCCTCACCGCAGCTTGCCTGTCTGCATCCGCAGATGTCTGCTTGACCGCATCACTCATCCCACGCGATGTATGTTGCTTGTTTACAAGTTAACAGCTTTGTCAGTGTTATGTAACGTTTAGCCGCAACGCGCAACTATAAAGGACTTTGTCGCGGCTACGTAACGTTACATTGGCAAGCTTACCTCGTTGGCTTGATGTTGACAGAATTTGCAAAACAGCTTATCGCCACAAAACGTCCCATTCTGTGAACGCGGATTTCTATGGCCCTTGTGTTGTTTTGGTGTGTCTTCTTCTGTGGCGTTTAATTCAATTCAATTCAATGCCGTTCAAACAGCGTTTAGGTGCTTCTGGATTTGACGTATTCGTCGTGTCGTTTCATGTACCGTGAAACGAGGTACCGTGAGGGTCGTACCGTAAATTCACGGGACGAATACATGTACCGTGACACCCCTAGTATAAACACAAGACAGCCAAATCCAACAATTTCAAAAATTCCATTTCTTGCCACCAGGGGGTGCTGCAGCACCCTCAGCACCCACCTTCCAGCTCCCTTCCCCCACTCTGGGAAAAAGCTCCGAGCAGGTAGAAGGGGGCGCGGCCGCGCAGTGGGTGGGGTGGTATGGATTAGGGACCATGGTGAAAGTGCTGCAGCCCAGGCAGCCAGAAAGCCAGAATTAGAAAAATTATTTAAAGACTTAAGACGTTGTTCTGCTTATTTTTTGTCTACTATTGTAAAATAATAGTAGGCCTATTATCATGAAAAAGTATTTGTAAAAAAAAAAAAAAATTTTTTTTTTTTTTTTTACCCTCTCTGGCGCCCCTAACGGCTCAAGCGCCCTTAGCATTTGCCTAGTTCGCCTAATGGACGGCACGCCACTGGGCAGCGGGCCAAAATTAAGCCCATCCTACAAGCACCGCACTTTGAAGCAGTAATCCATGCTTTTGTCACTACTCGGCTGGATTACTACAATGTACTTTATATGGGAGTGAGTGGATCCTGCTGTTGCTCGCTTCCAGCTGGTTCAGAACGCCGCTGCGCGTCTTTTAACTGGCACTCGTAAGCATGAGCACATCTCACCGATTTTATCCTCACTCCATTGGCTCCCTGTGCATTTTAGGATTAATTTTAAAATTATTTTATTTGCTTTTAAAGCCCTTAACGACCTTGCCCCGCCCTACCTCTCTGAGCTGTTGCACTTCTATGCACCTTCCCGCTCCCTCAGGTCAGCTGACCAGCTGCTCCTAACTGTGCCTAAAACTAGGCGTAAGCTCAGGGGGGACCGTGCTTTCGGCGTTGTCGCCCCTAAACTCTGGAATGAGCTGCCGCTGCAGATTAGGCAGGCCTCATCACTGTCGCACTTTAAAAGCCTCCTAAAAACGCACCTTTTCTCCCTGGCTTTCGACACCATGTAGGATGTTGATTTTATGATTTTATTGTTTTATTGATTTACTGTTGTTTTATCGTTTTTACTGATTTTAGTGCTGTTTCTTTTGTTTTTACATATTCTTATCTATTTTATTGTTTTAATGTTGCCTATGTTTTTTCTATTTTTATTCCTTTTTAGTTATTCTACGTATTTTTATCTATTTTATTGTGCTGCTTATTTCTGTTCTGTACAGCACTTTGTGCCCCTGTGGCTGTTAAGGCGCTTTATAAATAAAGTTGGATTGGATTGGATTGGATTTGCTTTTTATTTTCTCCTACCCTCTCCTACCTAAAGTAATCTAATGTTACACCACAGACATGTATGGTTGGGAATTATGTAGCCTAATAAAACCAGACAAACGAATTCTCATTTTTAAATCGGGGGCGGCTTTAGCTCAGGAGGTAGAGCGGGTCGGCCAATGACGCAAAGGTTGGCGGTTCGATCCCCGCTCCCTCCCAGCTGTCAATCGTTGTGTCCCTGGGCAAGACACTTAACCCTCCTTGCCTCGTATGATTGGTATGATTGGTATGAATGTAGACATGAATGGTATGATTGGTATGAATGTAGACATGAATGATGGTGGTTCGGAGGGGCCGTTGAGCGCCAATGTGTGGCTGCCACGCCTCTGAACCACCGGTACGAATGGTGTGAACGAATAATCATCCTGTGTCAGCGCTTTGAGCCTTGGAAAGGTGCTATATAAATCCAATGATTATTATTATTAAGATGTGTTTTTTCTGCAATGTAGGCTATAGTTGAAAATCAATGTGGCATTCTGAGGAGGGAAGAGTGTCTGCGTGCGCAAAGTGTTGGATAGAGAGAGAGACATCCATGCCGTGCGTATGTATCCAAGCAAGGATTTCCTGCACTGCACGGAGAATACCGTGTGCGCTCAGGCGTACACCTGGCGTAGTGGGGTTGTTTGCGCTAAGACCAGCTATTTGTTGGCGTTAAAATTGAGAGCACCCAACACATTGCGCTGGAACGCCTATTAAGGAAGGGGCAACGCCCAAACCTCTCTTTGCGCTCGGAACATACCAACGGTATCTTCAGCGGGGCCTGGGCCACGCCTACACCTGTGTCTGCGCCTAGACCCCAGCGCAAAACTGGACGGTGGAGGCAGACGATAGCTTAAGACGCTGGGAAGATAGCAATAAGAGGCGCGCAAACGGCAGCGCAAACGATTGCGCCGTACGACGATAGGGCCCCTAAAGTTCCCGTTCCCCCCACTCCTCAGTTTGTAATCCATATAACGTTAGTCCGGCTCAAATAAATACGGGCGGCCATCGAATTCAAATGCCTCGTCCATATTCTCAAAATCAGATAAATATTCAGCCATAACTTACAAAATAATACAGCTACAACTATCTGTTACCCTAAGCAACTCTGTTGGGTTTAAAAAAAACTGCGTCCGAGTGAAAATAACTTTCTATAAAGCTTTTGGAAGAAATTCTGAAACAGGCCTCTTAGTTAGGCATGATGAGATCTATGTTGGTTTCTTCAGGAGGGGTTGTTCAAAACCACATGGAAAGGAGCCAGTGGTCAGTGAGTTGTTGATGATAGACAGAATGCTATGGCTAACAATGTCAAAGACCTCTTTAAAAATGTAAGATGAGAATTTGCGACTAGCGGAAGACTTCATGTGGGAAACTGTGTCTTCCAGATATTTTAGGGAGATAGGAGCAAAGTGGGTGAATTCAGCTGAGATTACAGGGTAAAGAGCTAGTTTCCTGGTAGGAGCAAAGATTTGTGACCTTACATTCTCAACTTTTAGGGTGAAAGATTGCAGGAATTCTTCACACCTACGTGAGGAGGATTCTAGAGAACAACTGTGACAGGGATTGAATCAGCTTCAATCAGCCAAGACTCATAAATCATAAAGAGCTTGACGGTGACTTGACCTTTTAGAGAGAATACAATCATGGCAGACAAATGTTTTTGCCAGAATGAGTAACGTAATGATCTAATTTCCTCATGGGGAAATGATCTAATCTAATTGAATCTAGCTAAATTCTTTTGACATAATGTTGAAATGTTAATAGGTCAACTGATTGCCTATGCATAAAAACATTCTTGTACATTGTGTCTTGAGTGTCTGCTACTGCTGTGACAGTTGAATGACCCTTTAGACAACATATCTAGCTAGATAGATCTATCTTTTTGAAATGTTATTCTGTTGGACTGCCTAAATCGGTGGATTCATTGCCATCTTACCACATGTTTTCGACCACAATATTTGCATAGATTGTCTCGGGAACTGGGTTGGTCTCTCTGAATGTTCTGATTAAGAATCTATTACAGGGAGGACATTTTTCATCTGTCTTGGAGATCATGTATCAGAGAAACATGATATTCTGAAAGGAAGTTTTCTTGGTCTTGTTTTACTCAATATACATGCTTCCATTAGGTGAACACCGGAGAACATAATGCCATTTCCATAGTTATGCTGATGATACACAACTATATACTTCTGTAGAGCCAAATCATACAGATGCCCGTTTCACACTGGTGGGGATCTCCATGTGAATAATCGGCATGGAGATGGAGATTTCCGGATGGACCTTGATGTCTGCTGCTAAAATGGGGGGAACCCAGCTCATCAATTTGGTTTCTCAACATCCAATTTTGTATGACAAACACCACGACGATCAACACCGAAATCAAGGACAATATATGGCTTTAGATCGGCCAGCAGCTGGGATTCGCTGAAGATGGTAATGCAGCTGTTATGTAATGTAATTTACTTGCTAACATTGTAAACCACTGTTGTAAACGGATGGAGCTAACGTTAGCCACTTGTATCCAAGTGCTGCTACTGCTTCACTCCATTTTCTCTTTTTCCATTGACGGAAATGCAAATAATTCGCACTGGACCTGTGTGTATAGGTTGCAATGCGGAAAAACCACACGCAATTTTGCACCGCAGCTCATTCCGTACCGTTTCTGTGTGAAACGGCCTTTAAGCTGCCTCACTACTTGTCTATTGGCTATCAATGATTGGATGAACCTGAACCATGATTGGTTGCGCCTGCTGTGGCGCTGACGCCCAGTCGTTTTTTTTGCTGAAGTAATTAGGCCAAATGTGAATACAGCGCGCCAAAATAAGCCGGTTGTCCAGAGGCCGCTGTGCCCTGAGACTAAGCCCAGTCGGTCTCGTTAAACGCTGAAGAGACTGAGCGCCGAAGTAAGCCGTTTGGTGAACAAGCGTTCTATCCAGCGGCCGCTGTGGCGCTGAGGCCAAGCTGGTCGGGCAGTTTTCATAAGTCGCTGAAAGCCCAGAAGCCCGGAGTCTCCAAAATTTAGTTCTTCCTTTTGGGGGATTCTCTATTCTAGTCTGAGCAGATGCCCTCCTCTCTCACCACAAGAAGAGGGTCATCTGATCTGACCACGGAGTCATTACGTCATGCCATTTGTGAATAAAGCTTGCTTGTTAAATTTTACCCACTGGTCTCTCATATTGAAATGGGGTCTTGACTGAATTTCATGAATGAAGATCCAGTCACGTCACCATGACGTGACCTCATCCTCAATAGCCAATTAGCCCATGTCATCTGTCAAAACGTCATACTTGCTGATGTCATCGGTGATGTAATACTCGCTGCTGTGTGGCCACCTCCACAATGCCTCCATGGACCAGACTCAACTTCAACATGCTGATGTCATCGGTGATGTCATACTCGCTGCTGTGTTGCCACCTCCACAATGCCTCCATGGACCAGACTCAACTTCAACATGGTTACTCTATCCTCAGTGAGCCATCCAAGCTCTTTAAAATGTTGGGCCGTCAGGTAGGTGCATGAGGGGAGTTTCAGTACCACTCTGATAAGCTTCTGTCTCACGCTGCTTGTAGGGAATGCTTGCATACAGGGGCGGACTGGGATCATAATTCAGGCCGGGCATTAGATACCAAGCAGGCCAGGCCGATACGGGCCGACGCGCATGCCGGCATCCGAAGGGCGGCGGCGAAAAAATTGGGGCGTTTGAAGCCCAATTTGGGGCGTTTGAAGCCCAATTTGGGCCGTTTGAAGCCAGATTTGGGTCGTTTAAAGCCAGATTTGGGCTGTTTGAAGCCCGATTTGGGCCGTTTGAAGCCCAATTTGGGCCGTTTGAAGCCCAATTTGGGCCAAGTCCAATTTTACAATGAGATGCACCCACTTTAAACCTGAATAAAGTAATAAAACCACTAGTAAACCAGTAGGCGGCGCCTGGCCTGCTGTTCAGTGAGTGGCCTGGCCTGGCCTGCAAAAAAAAAAAAAAAAAAAAAAAAATTTTGCCAGGCCAGGCCAGGCCAGGCCACCGGGCATTTGCCCGACGTGCCCGATTATGCAGTCCGCCACTGCTTGCATAGTTACACTGCTTGTAACGGGTGCAGCTTTCACTACACAGTAGCAGTTGGCTGGGCTTGATGTGCCGAGACAGATTGTACACGACTCTAAGTCTGTCTGGTCTCACGTGGTATGAGACTGTAATCCATTACCTGGAAGACAAACTAGGAGAGGGGACTAACAAGTCAACTCCAAAACACCCCTGAAACCAGAAATGGTGGCAGGTTGGGCTTGGGGCTAGCAACCCCAACCCATAAAATCACCCTTGCTACAGAAATGTCGACGAGAACCCAAAAATCCCAAAGTCTTCACATGACCGGAGTGGATGGAGGGTTTTCGTCGATGGTTCCTCAGGGAATACTAAGGCCTAAGTAAGTACTGATAAGCTTGTCATGGGATGTTTGTAGTCTATTGCAGAGATTTTTGGAGATGTACCAGCTTGTGCAATGTGCATACATAATCATTTGCCCATATCTTCACGCTTAATAAAAGCCTGGATTTCGGGAATAAAATCTTTATTTTATTGTGGACTGTTTCTAAAATGTGTAGAGCCATATTCTCACCTAGTCTAAGGCAGCTTGGCATCTGGTCATCAGGTAAAAAGCAGATACGGCAGTTGCAGATCTGGTGGATACGGAAATGGTCTGTGCTCCAAAAAGTGTTCTGAAAACACAGATGTCGGTAAATAAATGTGATGCTAGTTATCTTGCTATGTAGCTAGCTACTACACAATAAAATGAACTCAAACCAAATAACATGATAAAACAATAACACTGCAGCACCAGGTTTGCCGCCGGGTCTGGCACTGGATCTGGCGGATCTCAGACCGGAAGAGTAATTGAGCAGTAACAGATACCAGGCTCTTCTCCTTTGAGAGAGAGCCTGGTTAATTCTCACCAGACATTACACTGTCCAGCTTACAGCCAAGATAGTTCACAGACTCTTTGGCGGTTATTTCAGTCCCTTGAACTGAGATGCTGAGAGCAGGAGAATTCTGTCTTGAGCCAAATAGAATGGCTTCAGTTTTACCCAGATGTAAAGACAATTTGTTGTCTGCCAACCAACTGATGTTTTCCAGCAGCTGGATGTTTTCAACAATGGTGCTACAGGTTATTAATACAGTATGTGTTGACACATCTCACATCTCAGTTATGTGACGCATCTCAGTCCATGACCGCCATGCAGGAGATATCGGAGTTTACAAACAATTCCCACATGTTCAGCCTGTAAGCACCAGGAGGCTATTGTGAATGTTCCCCCCTTCCCATGCAGTTGGCAGCTGTTCTGGCAAATCTGTTATGGTGTGAAGATGGCATGAGCTTATAGGGCCCTGTTTTATTGGTTCATCATTCATCTCTACTGGACTGCAGATAGCACTGGGTAACCTGGCTGGGTAGGAATCTGTGAGATCGTGCCCCACTGTAGCTACTGTCTGATGCTATCTATAAGAGATGGGTAACTTGAGACTTGGAGTCGACTCGAGACATTTTCTCTATAATTTAATACATTTTTTGTTAGTTTTCATCCTCCTCTAAAGTCGATTATTTTTTATTTCAATGAAATAAAATGCCCCCCCCCCCCCACACACACACACACACACACACCCACACACACGCCCCCCTAGTTTTAGTAGGTACATTTATTAACGAAGACAAAATCAACCATGTTTCAAGATCTCATCGAGCCTTTCAAAATGTAGACATCATCTTGTCATCTAGTCTCATATCACGATATGTATTTAGGGACTTAAGAGCACTTTGCCTGAGGTTTTCGGCGTTTTTTTTTAAACTTACTGAAATCTAGAAAAAACATAGTAGCTCATGCCCCCAGATAAATCCCAAAATGCAGGGGGACGATGGACACTTTTATGATTTTCGAAACGCTTCTAACAGTGTTCTTTGTGAAGATTATCCTCCAGTATGGGATGTTTTTTTTTTAGAGAGACAATGCACATTAAAGATCATCGTGATCAATTAACTTTTCAAATGATCGGCTCCATCATGCGCCCTGTTGTCATGTGTCTCTGTGAGACTGTCTTGTTGTCATGTGTCCTGTTCATATTCATTTCAGCCAGAAATTTTAGCTTCCAGGGAGAGCTGCTATGGACCTTATTCACAGCGCGGCCATCTTGGGATGACGTCACCCGCTGGTTGGGAACGCAAGGAGACTCCCATCCAAACCCCTGTCTGAACATGGGAGCAGTAGACCAAAAGTTTGAGTTCTGTCACACCAATTTCGTTTGATCACATCGATAAATGGGCAGATGAATGTAGTAGTGCTATACTTTGATGCTAGCGTTAGCTAGTGAAAGTGCTAGCGCTGGACCTAGCTAGCGAAGGTGCTAACGCTAGCGTCAAAGTTAGCGCTACTAAAGTTGTCAGAGGTGTCACCTCCGACACAATATTGTTATCCAAGATTTTGATGCCATGGTATTCCCAAATATTGTGTAGTTTCACATGTATTCCCATGCCAGTGCCTAAATTTAAGCTCAAACAGCCTTCTTCGGCTGTGTCATTTCGGGTTCAACTGCTCCACAGCGCCAGATGTATCGGTTCGGTGCCCTCAGTGTGAGGGTGTACAAATTAGACCATCAGCTGCGCTTCCTTGAATATCGTGGATATAAGACTCGATCCAGTTGCTGTAGCCCTTTAAAAAAAATCCTGCACATTCATCTGCCCATTTATCGATGTGATCAAACGAAATTGGCGTGACAGAACTCAAACTTCTACTGCTCCCATGTTCAGACAGGGGTTTGGATGAGAGTCTCCTTGCATTCCCAACCAGCGGGTGACGTCATCCCAAGATGGCCGCGCTGTGAATAAGGTCCATTAGCCTGCATACGTCAACGTTCGTCGAGTTTAAACAGCTTTTTGGCGCTATATCAAGACAAGACGCATTGCCCGCCTCCGGCAATGCGTCTTGTCTTGTCGCATTGCCGGAGGCGGGCAATGTTCCTGAGGTGAAAGAATGCAGACATGGCCAATTATGTCTGGAGTATCCAAATGTCACTGATTATGACTTATTTACTATGTGGGAGAGTGTCTCCACGACGGCAATTAGTCGCCAGAATTGTGATTTATTATTAGTCAGGGCCAGCTGAACCACTCAGACTCCTCACCCAGCGCTCTGACCGGTAGTCAAACCCCGGTCTCCTGTGACAGCACTGGTCTCCTGTGACAGCACTGGTCTCCTGTGACAGCACTGGTCTCCTGTGACAGCACTGCAGCTGCGACGATAGTACACAGGACTGACATGATTCCAGGAGAGAGACCGTCAGTTTGGCGTGCAGTCACATAATTTGGAACTGCCACTTTCACTTGGCGGCCATTTAGGTAAATGAAGTGACCCGATTCATATTTTTTATGTAATCTCGTCTCTCGACTCATACTGTACCTTGATAGGATTTTATTTAAAAATAATATAATATTACTGAAATCCGAATAATGGCACGGACACACTACCCGACGGTTGAAGTCGTCCTGTTCGCACACTTCTTACTGATAGTAAAGGAGCGGGCGAGTTGCGTATGCAAGGAAGGAATCGTTCTAAATACTGTAACGTATCCGGTATCTCATGAGGCAGAGGCTTCTTGATGGTACAAGGGTCTTTATTCACAGTTAGTTATATTACAACTCTCAGCGGTTGTCACGCTCAAAGCTAGCAGCTTTCCCTTCGAGTAGTGTGTGAAGACTGACGCGCATGCTCAGTTCCCTCCGGAAGTATCCCCACAGCATAGTGTTCCCCAATACAACACTCCCACACATCAGTTCCTATCTGCAGTCGAGACACTACCAATGCTCACCCCTGTATGTGTACTGCTGATTCGCTACATACTCCCCGCCCAACAATAAGGTCAACGCCCACGTTGATAACACATCACACACCCCCTTGTACCAAAACATCTTTTTTTCTTTAACAGCTTCTTTGTTTTTTTTTCAATCACAGCATGTTGCACTCTCAGACTTCCCCACATCTCCTCCCCCACAATATCTCATGTCATGCACCTCTTTTACTTTCTGTTACAACAATACAACATCTCCAACCACCATCTCCTCTTTTTTTTTTTTTTTTTTTTTTTTTAGTACAACTCAAAGTTGTTGAATCGTCCTGGAGCCCTTGGCTCTCTCCGTGGCCGTGTTAGTCTCTGTGAATCTGTCTGCGGGGCTGATCCCACCTGCAGTGTCTCTGGGCTTTCACGTCCCTGGGTGGGGCCCGCCCGGTCATAGCCGGACGCCCCTCTCTGTGGGAACAGAGTCCTTCTTTCAGCCGGTCTAGGTGAAACCGCCGGGCGGCCGAGATCTGGGGGAAAGGTGCACCCCCCCCGGTATGGGGCCAACCTGTCTCTGTGGAGTACCTTCCTGCCACCAAGTGGCATCTGCACTCGGTACACCACTTCCCCCATTCTCTCCATGACCCTGCATGGGCCTGTCCAGTGACAGTCCAGTTTAGGGCTACGCCCTTTTTTTCTCTGGGGTGTGTACACCCAGACCAACTCCCCCCCCTGGAAATGGTTTCCTTTTGCCCTCACATCATAATTCCTTTTTTGTTTCATGCCTGCTTTCTCTAGCTGGTCCCGAGCGAAGTGGTGAGCGGACTCTAAGCGATCTTGTAGCCTCCTGGCGTACTCTCGCCCTGGGGGAGCGTCCAGTGCATCTGGTGGCTTGCCGAACGCTATTTCTGCTGGTGTCCGCAGTTCTCGACCTAACATGAGCAGAGCTGGGGTGCAGGAGGTGGACTCGTGTGTGGCGGATCTGTAGGCCATGAGGATGAGCGGCAGGTGCGTGTCCCAGTCCCTCTGGTGTTCCTCCGTGAGGATGGCCAACTGCTTTTTCAGCGTTCTATTATATCTTTCTACAAGGCCATCGCTCTGGGGGTGCAATGCTGTGGTCCGTGTCTTTTTAATGTTCAGTTTCTCGCACATGGTGGCGAACACTCGTGACTCAAAGTTTCTCCCTTGGTCACTGTGTAGGGTCTCTGGTGCTCCGAACCTACTGAACATACCGGTTACTAGTGCGTCGACCACCGTCCCCGCCTCCTGGTCGGGTAGTGTGTACGCCTCTGGCCATTTTGTGAAATAGTCCATGGCGACCAGGACGTACTTGTTTCCACTGTCTGAGCAGGGAAAAGGTCCCATCACGTCTACCCCTACCCTCTCCATGGGGGCTCCTGCTGCTAGCTGTTGGAGCGGGGCGCGAGACTGATCTAACGGGCCTTTGTACGCTGCGCAGAGGTCGCAGCGTCGACAGAAGTCCTGTACGTCTCTCCCCATCCTCCCCCAATAAAAGCCTTGTCTGATACGGCGGAGCGTTTTGTTTACCCCAAAGTGCCCAGCCCCTACAGTTCCATGGCAGCTCCTGCACACCTCCTCCCTCAACGTTGTCGGCACTACTTTCCGCCACTTATGCTCTCCTGTCGCTGGCTCCTTCCAGGACTTCATCAGCACTCCATTACTCAAACTCAGGGTGTCGAACCCCGCCCACAGCCCTTTGGTTGTGTCGGTGGCCCCCGCCACCTCTTCCCAGGGCGGCTTCTGGCCCTCTTCTACCCATTGCAGTACTGGTGACAGCTCTCTGTCGTTTTCTTGGTGGCCCCTCCAATCCGCTGCCTCTGCTACCCGCAGCGTCCTGCACACTGGCCCATCCCCCGTGTGGTTAGGGCAGATCCTAGCTTCCTCTTGGAGCTCTCTCTCTCTTCCTTCTCTCTTTTCGCAGTACGTACACCCTCTCTCTGCACAGGGTCGTCGTGACAGGGCGTCTGCGTTGACGTGGCGCGCCCCTGCCCTGTGTTCTATCGTGAAGTTGTAGTCTGCCATTTTCTCTAACCAGCGGCACACTTGTCCCTCCGGCTCTCTGAAGGACCATAGCCACTGCAGCGCCGAGTGGTCGGTCCGTATGGTGAACCGTGGCTGTCCCAGGAGGTAATATCTAAAGTGTCTTAGTGCTTCTACTACGGCGAGGAGCTCCCGGCGGGTGACGCAGTAGTTACGTTCTGCTTTATCGAAAGTCTTGCTATAGTACGCCACCACCCGCTCCCCGTCCGGCCCCGCCTGGGACAGCACGGCCCCCATACCCCCATTGCTGGCATCAGTGTCTAGTAGGAACGGCAGGGCGGGGTCTGGTGCTCTAAGCACTGGAGACTCGGTCAGTGCTTTCTTGAGGGCTTTGAATGCTAGGTGGCATTCTGTCGTCCAGTGGAAGTCTGCGTTCTTCTCTTTTAACCTGAACAGTGGTTCCGCTATTTTAGAAAACCCGTTCACGAATTTCCTGTAGTATGCGGCTAGCCCTACGAAGCTCTCGAGTTCGCCTTTGTTTCTGGGGGTGGGCCACTCCATGACCGCCTGAGTCTTTTCTTCTAGGGTGCGAATGCCCCCCGCGCCGATGCCATGCCCTAAGAACTCCACCCTCCTCTTCAGGAAGTGGCACTTGTCTGGGTGTAACTTTAGACCCGCCTCTGCTATCTTCTGCAGGACTTTTCGTAACGCCCCCACTGCTGCCTGGAACGTGCCCCGTGTGTCAAGATGTCATCTAAATACACGACGCATTCGGATCGGGGAATGTCTCCCAGCAACTTCTCCATTAACCTCTCGAACGTTGCTGGTGCGTTGCACAGCCCGAAGCTGAGTACTCGAAACTGCCACAGTCCCTTCTCTGTGCGGAAGGCGGTCTTTTGCTTGGCATCGTCGCGGAGGGGCACCTGCCAGTACCCGCTACGGAGGTCTAGGGATGAGAACCAGGATGACTCTCCCGCGGCGTCTAACAGTTCCTCTATGATGGGCATCGGGTATGCGTCTTTTTTCGTCACTTTGTTCAGCCCCCTATAGTCTACACAAAATCGCATTTTGGGGCTATTTTTCTTTTTCACCAGCACTACCCCTGACGCCCACGGGCTGTCTGATGGCTCAATGATCCCCGCCCGCAGCATGTTCTCTACAGCTTCGTTCGCTATCTCTCTCCTCGCCGCTGGGATCCGACGGGGATATGACCTGACGGGTCGCGCCCCCTCCGTGTCTATTTCGTGTTCCACCAGGTGGGTACAGCCTAGCTCATCATCTGACATGGCGAAAATGTCTTTATATTCCTCTAGTACCCTCCACAGTTCATCGCTCTGCTGTGTCTCTAACCCTTCGCTCTGGCGTTTGTGCAATCCCCTGAGCATCTCTAACCTCTCTCTCTCCCCCTCTGCCTGTTGCGCTGGCTGAGGGCAAGTGTTTGGAGGTGGGCTAGGGGTGGGGCTTTGTGGAGGGGCTTGGTCTGCTGGGTGGGGCTCATGCACTACGGTGACGCGATATACAGTGATGTTATTTACATTAGCTCTCTCCTCTGGAACGGTGGGAGGGTGGCCCATCTGGACTACTGGCCCCCCTGCAAATGTCAATGTGCTTTTTCCTAGGTCTACTGTGCATTTGTTTAGCGTCAAGTAGTCTTCCCCTAGGATGCAGGGTCCCGTCATTTCTACCACCCACACCGGAAAGTCCACTGTCTGTTCCCCCACTGTTATCATTACGTGTCCCCTCCCCCTCATTGGCATCAACTCACCGGATACTGTTCTTAGTAGTTGTGCTGCTGGCTGCTCCAGGCGCGTGCCCTCGGGCATCATGTTGACGTTCACCAGCGTTGCCGTACACCCCGTGTCCACCAGGGCGGCGCAGTATCTCCCCTGTATGTAGACTGGAACATGGCAGCCGTTCATCGCGCGGCCCGCTCTGCATGCTGACAGCTCCGGCGATGTCGTCTACTTCGGGGCCCGGCGGAGCCCCACCTCCCCGTTGCTGTCGGTGGGCCCCCTCCTGCGATGACGTGGCTACGGGGACTGTGGCATCGTAGACCCGTCTTGCCCCATCTGGACGGGCCCTGTGCCGTTTCCCTGGTTCCACGCTCTCCGGCGGCAGTCTGCTTCCCGATGTCCCGGGCGTCCGCATCCCCAGCAGATCATGTTCCCTCTGGCCCAGCTGTTGTTCCGCTGAGTGGGCTGTCGAGCGGGGTTGGGCTGCAGGGTCGCTCTGCGGAGCAGTTGTTCTGTCAGCTGTTGTACTGACTCGGACAGTTCTTTCACCCTGTCGCCCTGCTCTCTCACCGTGTTGCCCTGCTCTGCCCAGGCCGTCCTCCACGCTGGCTCCCCTTGCAACTGGCTCTCCGCGGCCACTCCGACCACCGGGGCGGCCCCCACCATGCCGCCGCTCCTGTCCCAGCCCTCTACTGTCTCTATCTCCAGTGCCAGCCCCAGCGCTGCTCCCAATGTTTTCGGGTGTCCCAGCGTTACCTTCTGGCTTAGGCTCCGTGGCTCGATGGCCTGGACAAAGTAGCTTAGGGCTAGTCCATCCAGCGTCTCCGTCGGTAGCTGGCTGTATGCGCGCCGGCTGAGAGTCTCAATGTCCGTTGCCAGTGCACGTAGTGACTCACCCTGTCGTCTGCGTCTGTTACACAGTTCTGCGGCTACGATGGCCTGCTCCTCGCATCGGCCGAAACGTCTCTGCAGGACCCCCATCACCACATCCCAGTCCTTTGTATCAGCTATTGCCGACACGCACGCTGTAGCCTCGCCCTCGAGGGCCATGACGAGGTAGCTGGCTCTCTCCCTTCTCGTCCAGCCATTCCAATCTGCAGCCTCTGTAAACTGCTTGCAGTATGCCTCCCATTCGACTTTACCGTTGAATTTTGGCGGGGTGATTTCCTTTCTTCCCCGCCGCTCGCCGTCCTTTGCCGCCTCGACCCGTGTCCCGTCTTTGTCCTCGGGCCGTAGGCTGGCTCCGCTGGGCTGTGGCACAGCCTCCATGGCTACAGCGGCAGTGTCAACCCGCTCGATCTTCACTCTCACCGGTCCCGGTTCTTCCGCTCCTTCTCCCGCCTCGCTAGCTTGCCTGCTAGCTCCCTTGGGCTGCGGGCTAGCTTCCGTGGCTACGGTGCTAGCTCTGTCTGGCTCGGATTTTATTTTCACCAACCCCAGGCTTTCTGTTGTTTTTCTTTCTTGGTTCCCTGTGGTAGCAGCTGCGTCTACCCAGACATCATCCTCCTCGGCCGGCTGGTAGTCTGCCCCGGCTCTCGCCTCTCCCGCCTCTCGATTGAGCCGCTTGCGCTTTTTCTTCAGGAACTTGTTAACCATTTCGCCAAATCTGGAGGCAATATTCACCGTTTAAACTTCTGACGCCAGTGTAACGTATCCGGTATCTCATGAGGCAGAGGCTTCTTGATGGTACAAGGGTCTTTATTCACAGTTAGTTATATTACAACTCTCAGCGGTTGTCACGCTCAAAGCTAGCAGCTTTCCCTTCGAGTAGTGTGTGAAGACTGACGCGCATGCTCAGTTCCCTCCGGAAGTATCCCCACAGCATAGTGTTCCCCAATACAACACTCCCACACATCAGTTCCTATCTGCAGTCGAGACACTACCAATGCTCACCCCTGTATGTGTACTGCTGATTCGCTACAATACGTTTACCAAAACATCTGATGTCCTGTATCATAGCATTTATAGCCCAAGTCTAATTTGCCATGACCGTCCATAGATGTTATTAAATCACCTGTTAAAAGCAAAGTACAGTAAGATACAAATAAAAAAATACAATAAACATAACAATGCATAACAACCTTGCTCCTTAGTTTGACTTCTTTGCGTGAGATACATCATTCCTTCCAGTTTATGTCTTCAGAGGGACACATCAACAAACAAATGAATAGACAGAGACCAATCCATGGCCTCTCCCATACAATGAAATCACTCATCGTTGCCCTTTGTGACAAATCCCACCCATCCTGCACATCTGCAATTAACTGCTTAAAACAAAATATGTAATAAATATTTGTGAATACCTATTTCACGCGGGTGTGACTGTGTAAGACTAGACTTGGCAAGATCTACAGTATTACAGTAGTAACAGTTACAGTAGTAACTGCCAAACTGCAATCAGAAAGAAACAAAACATCAACAGTGTAATAACCCACTGCTTACAAGAAACTGACCTGCACCTGCTACATGACATGTAAGGGTTTTTCCAATGAAACTGTCACTAAGTAACTAACATCTATTTCATCATCCATGGTCGTGCTGACCCCAAATCAGCTGTAGCAAGGCAGTTTGCCGATGGCAATCATTCTCTTTCTGACCTAGCTTTTTGTGGCATTGATACAATTTTTCCAAAACGTCGTGGTGTCGACCAAGCACTGTTACAGTGCGAGTGTAAATGGATCTATTATCTTAAAACATTGCATCCCAATGGCTTGAATGAAGAACTCGAAATGGCCTGCTTTTTGTGAATGTCTGTATGCACTACTAGTCCCATGGCCTATAATCTAATAATGTATATACTTACCTTTATACCTCTGGTTCATGTATAGGTATGGACATGTGATTGATTGATTGATTGATTGATTGATGTGATTTGTCTGACATGAGCTAGCTGTGCTGATTACCTGCCCCATGTGAGGCTCCTCCAGGTGTGCCTAATTAAGCTCTCCAGCTTGATTGAGAACTCTACAAAGACACTGCCACCAGAGCCGCCCAGTACTGCACTGACGATAGTCCAACTAGGACTGAAACGTTTGCTGCCAATTTGTGCCGATCCTCAATAAAATGGATCTGATTTTTGAAGACTTTGTCTTGTCTATAGTTCTGTGTGCGAGTCCTCCACTGCTTGTTACTACATCATCCATGGTCTGTCATGAGCTATCTGAAGCTTTCTGTAAGACACTGTAAGATTAGGAACCTGTAGTTTCATTTTATTTGAACGTATATTGGCACACAGAGGAAAGATCACAGCATTGATGTCACAGAATGCACAGCAGCATCAGACCCTGCTCACACTACAGGCAAATCTGATTTCCTGCTAAAGTCATTATCTTGATTGGTTTCCCAAATCTGATTTGGGAGAGTGTCGCACTGCCACAAATCTGATTTGGGCAAGTGTTCAAGTCGGATCTGTGTGTCCAGACACAACGAGCCTATCTGCATGGGTTATGGAAAAGACATAGGCGTCAGTAAACAACTAGCTCCGAAGGTGCTTTCCAACGCAGAAGCACGAGGAAAATGACCATCATCTCTTGCCATCCAAACAATCGCACTCCTGAAAAAGACAGAATTGCTCTCTGCGAGACTCCCTCTGTATAATGTAACCGAGCGAGGCAGGCGCCAGGTTTATTTTCCGCTCCGAGGCACACATAGTGTCAAGTATATGCACTGAACACAACTACTTACTTTATAGTCTTCAAAATAAAATAATACTCTGTCCTGTACTGTGTAACACTGAGCATGCAAAGCCTCCAGACACGAGGCAACTAAATAAATTCCATAAAATGCTCACATGAATGTTAAAATAATCACAGTGCTGAACTCCTCGACGTTTGGCAGTGCAGCAGCTGCAGCCTGGGAAAGACAGGGATTTTATTTTGAAAGTTATGACCAGAAGTGGTGTATTTAACTCTGGCTGGTTTGACACTGCTGCCTGTCCCCTCACTCAAGGTGCCGCTGAGAGGTTGTGAAAAATAAATGTTGATAAAGAAGAAAGTACACACTATTTCCTATTTTCAGTGAGTTTGTATCTATCTATCTATGAAGTAGCTCCATTATGAGCGAAGTTTTCTTAGGTGCACTGTGTTTCTGGCAGTGTTTGCATGTCTGCTCTCGATCTGCTCTTCAATTCCCCGCCCCCTGCAAAAGACACTCTCAAATCTGATTTGGGTGATCAGTGCGTCCACACTGAAGACACATCAGTCGAAAGCAGATTGGAAACGACCTCCCTATGTGGTTTTGCGACAAGTGACACAAATCAGACTTGGAGCATCCAGACTCATAAAACCAATCTGGATAGAATCATGTATAGGTCATTAAAGTTCACAAATCAGATTTGGCCACCTAGTCTGAACATGGCCTCAGTCATACTTGTTAGTCATGGATGAATTCCGTTGAAGTCTTGTGACGACAAAGTCAAATCCTCTGACGCATATAATACTCTCGTCCTAATTTTTAAGAAAAAGCCAAACCTGCCCTCCGAGGATTATGGATTGTTTGAACTGCGCTACTGTAGAAAAACATCTTTTATGCAGCTATGATAACTGTGCTGCTGTGGAAAAAACCCTTTTATGCGGCTATAACAACAACTCAACTCCAGCCTGGGAATGAAGTCACTGTGACAAACAAAGATGTTTTCTCACTTCACGCCCAGGGAATGATCTTTCTACTTTCACTGCTAAACCCTCTATTTATTCCTGCACACTCGGACACTTTACACACAGATGATAGCCAAGAATAGCTATCGCTGTATTCCCTTTTGGCAATCCCATGCATCCTGCATTATGCGCCATGCATAACATTACAGCTGTTAATTTATGTTTTGTGTGACCTTAATGAGTCCACAATATGCTTTTTATCTCTAATTTGTGCAGAATCAAATTCTAATTCTGTCGTGGAGGGAAATAATTACCTTATGAAATGACCTCACAGTAAGTGCATCACTGATTCATCACATACTGCATCTCTAAAATATAGAGGATCATCTGGCCACTTAGTCAACCATGGTGGTCATTAGTTGCAACTTGCCTGCTATCTTTTAAGAAATAAATAAATTATTATTATTATTCTTCAAATGAAGGAATGGGGTGGCAATGACGACAGGAATTTCAGCTATCTTCCTCTCTGATGGCCCTGACCAGCTCAGCCTCTGTCTCTCCCTAATGATCACTTATAGTGCCACTATAACTTGGATTCGTCTAATGGGGGCTAGACTGGATCCAGGCACCACAAAAGACTGTGGGCAGATTAAGCACAGATAACGGCTTCTGTTTGAGCTGATGGCCAATCCGATCCCATATCAGTGAGGCCCCTTTAGTAATAAGTCCCAGGTATTCCTCCTCCTAAACTTATAGTTTATTTTTTCTCTTCCTCAAGTTACCTGACGTTTTTGAATGACGTCTGCAACTTGAATCTTTTTCTAAAAAATAAAAAAGAGTCAAAGGCGAGTCGTGTCTGGTCACGCTCTCATCAATGGGGATTCCAGATCATGTTATACAGTATATTGAAACAACTCAAATCTGCATGGCACAACGTCAGCCGTCTAGAGTCTGGGCCAACCGATTCTCCAAAAGCTGCGTTCAGACAGCAAACTGACTTTATCCATTGTAATTTAGTGGCCAGATCATATTTGTGTGTTTAGACAGTACAATCATTTGCAGTCATTGTGACATTGGTTGTCATAGTAACGACACAGTAACAACATACACTGACTGGGTGCGTCTAACATCCCTGACTGCTGCAACAAGCTATAGTGACATGAAGTTTGGCTGTTGCTGAGTCCGATTCAATATTTTTATTGTCACTCTGTTTACAAGTACGCACGTCTGAAATTCTTATGCTGGGAGCTCCATTATCCATGTTTTAGAACACGGTTCTCTTGAATACTCGATTCTGATTGGTCAATCAACAATATTCACCGGTCATTATTTCTCGACAACCGACCGCTGCTCTGCCACACCTGGATTAATCAGTTAAGAGCTTTTTGTCAGCAAGACACTACTAATTCAACACGTTCTCACTCCGACCACGTAGCATATTGATGCTTTGTCCCGTCCCTTATGCGCCACTTGTTACTAACATGGTACCCTTGAGCGACCCATGAAACGACTTGGGCTTTCCGACTAAACTCAATGCAAACCCATAGAAGTCAACTTTGACGCTTATGGCAACTGCTCCCCCATCAGCCTAACTGCTCGCCCATTAGTCAACTGCTCACCATTAGTGTCTGGGGGGAGGTTAGGTTTAGGCGTGGGAGGTGGGAGAGGTTAGGTTTAGGGTCTGGGGGAGGTTAGGTTTAGGCATGGGGTGGGAGAGGTTAGGGTTAGGGTTAGGGTCTGGGAGAGGTTAGGTTTAGGCATGGGGTGGGAGAGGTTAGGTTTAGGGTTAGGGTCTGGGAGAGGTTAGCTCCTCCAGACCCTAATGGGCGAGCAGTTGACTAATGGTGGAGCAGTTAGGCTAATAGGGGAGCAGTTGCCATAAGCGTCAAAGATGACTTCCATGGGTTTGCATTGAGTTTAGTCGGAAAGCCCAAGTCGTTTCATGTGTCGCTCAAGGGTACCATGTTAGTAACACGCGACGCACAAGGGACAGGACAAAGCGTCAATATGCGACGCGCTCAGAGTGAGAACGGGTTGACTAATTAGGCCAACCAGTTGCAGCTGTGGTGTCTTGTGTGCCAATTACGAATGAAACCGCTTTGTCGTTGAAAACGCTACTAAAAAATCTATTTGAATAATTATTTTTGTCAGATTATTGAATGATTTAGTTGTAGGCCGTGTTCTAAGCGGGATAATGTATATTGAGGCGGTGATTACTGGGAAATAATGACCTTCAGGTGAACGATTAAGCCCTCCGCTGGCGCGTCGGGCTCAATCCACCTGTCGGTCATTATTTCCCCCGTAATCACCGCCTCAATATACATTATCCCTTACGTAATCATTAGGGACATCCCTTGTATCACATCAAACGCTCCTGCGTTTCACCACATGACAAAATGTGCACATGTAATGTAAGTTGAAAGTGTTAAGGATTCATCAAGCATTTGAATTAAGGTATTTTGTCTGTTAAAAAAACAAGCGCATATATCTGACAGGACAGCAATTCAATGCATTTCCACACAGTCAGCAATTAAACTGCTTAATCCTGCTAATGTCTCGCATACCAAACCTAACTCCACACTTTGTTTTAGGAGAGAGCCATTCATTTAACCCAGTTACACGATGGCTCATTGATTTGATTTGATTTGATTCGACAATAGAAAAAGCAATAATACAATAAATACATCATAGCTTTAAAAACTGACAAGGATGGCACAATAAAGTCACAGACTTATTTCCATTGTGGTCCTTGATCTTGTGGCAGCGAAGATGAATGGCCTGGCAGACTCAAATGAGGAGGAAGATAAGTCTCTTTGGGCACATTTGTCGCATGGACGACCATCAACTCATAAAGACAGCAACATTTAGCATGACTGGAGGAACAAGAAGAAGGGGGCACCCTCGAAGACACTGGATTGAAGACATCAAGGAGTGGTCTGGCATGAGAATGGAGGAGCTGATCAGGGCGGCGAGCAACAGGCAGGAGTTGAGGAGATGTATTCGAGATGTGGTCGACACCGACGGTCAGTCAACCCATGGAGAGTAAAGCCCAATTTTTATTTTCTGTCGACACTTTTGAAACCGTCGCAGACAGAAATGAGGACTTGAGTCGACACTTTCAAGTGTCGGCGAGAGGTGTCTGCTACCTGGTGAAACTTCTAGTGTCGCTGACTACGTCACATAGTGTTGCGCAAGTGTGATTGGCTATATAGACAGCACGCGCGCTTGACTTCCTTGTTTTGGTTTTCGCTTGAGTGAAATGAATGAACATGTCCCCGCTATTTTTATCAGCCTGTCCTTGATGTATGACTTTGTGAAAATCACACTGAACATCATGACCAATTTCCCAGAGAGAGAGGAGGTTTGTGTGGTTGTGTGTAGTTATATGCGGCTGCAGCCAAGTACGTTACATCAAGCCTCCGAGGTGGTTTCACTGTGCATTCCCTCTCTTCTCTTCTTGAACGTTCACTGAAGTATAAATGCAACACCATGAGCGACACTTTCTTTTTAGTCTGCGACCATGTGCTGAGCGACACTTTCTAAGTATAAATTAAGCTTAAGCGTAATTAAGCTTAAAGTGTAACTTACCCCCAAAACACTTTTTTCCGCTTTTAACCAATATGACTTTGGGGGTGGTATGTGAAGAATTCTGGTCAGAATTTCCACATTTGAGACCAAACTGTAACCATTGTACCATTTGTATCATTTTCAGCCACATAAGTGTCCTATGGGTTCAACCCTGCTCCCCCCCCCCCCCCTCAAAACTGCACAAAATGTGGTACAACCTGTCACGATGAACCAAAGACTATGGGATTTCAAGATAGTAACTCCCCTACTCCCCCTGTACCCTTTCCCAGCTCCTCACAACTCCAAGCCTATTCCCATGATGTCACAAGCATTTTCCTACCAATATGGCGCTACACAACACGTTCTCATTCCGAGTGCGTAGCATATTGACGCTTTGTCCCGGTCCCTTGTGCGTCGCTTGTTACTAACATGGTACCCTTGAGCGACCCATGAAACGACTTGGCCTTTCCAACTAAACTCAATGTAAACCCATGGAAGTCATCTTTGGGGTCTGGGGGAGGTTAGGTTTAGGCGTGGGGGCTGGGAGAGGTTAGCTCCTCATAAGAGTATAGTGAGACAAGAGGAGAAGTTCATTTCTTGGTTTTTCCCATAGGTTTTTTCAAATAAGCAGCATGCCGTTTTGTCACATATCTGGGGGGGTAAGTCCCCCTTTAAGCATAATTAAGCCTTAAGGTCTTTGCACACAGAGTCCGAATTGTTCGCTGTTTTTTTAATCCGTCATCTGGGAAAAAAACATCACGCACAGATACCTTGCACACTGAGTCCGATGCGCTATCCAATATTCGTTGCGGAAATTCGCAACGAAAAGAAAACTACCGCGATCCTATTGATCCAGAACAGCGGCTGGCAGTAGCTGTGTTTCCATTACAGTTTTTCTCAAAATAATTGCGATATTTCTACAACTTCGACAATGTACAATTGCGACTTGTACTGTAGGCGTTTCCATTGAAGTTGAGTTTGGTCTGACGCGCGCACACCTGAACGCAATTCCCCATTACCAGCAGCTGCACAGTGATTACGCATGGGGATCTGCCCATATCCCGTCCCCTGCATGCTCAAATCTAACCAATGGTCAATGCAAATCACAACATGAAGTTACAACGCATATAAACGAGCCTGATTATCAATTCAAAAGAAAATGAGTCGCAAAATGTTGCTGGCTGCGGTGAATGCGAGCGTGACAGACAGAGGAAAAAAGGTAGCCTATAGGCCTACAACTGGTCCGATTTAGACATTTCAGAATGTTGTGTAGGCTATTATAACATTGCACCTGAAACGTGTGTAATGTATTACTCACAGTCACTGTATTCACTTCACTGAATACTGAATACTGAATACTGAAGTGACTTCAGTCAGGAGCACCGCACCGGTGTGTGCTTTTCATCCACTCATCTCGCCGCTCAAATGCGCGCACAGGCAGCCTGTCACCATGGACCGATTTCTGCCATTAAACATGATCTATTTACCCCTTTTGCACAACACTCGTCTTTCTGCTAGGTAGCGTTGCTTCAAAGTTTTCCACTTGCTGCGGAGGTTTTGCCACCGAACCCTTTCTCCCTCATTTTCCGCTGTTTTTCCAAAGGAGAAGACAGGTCACATGACGTGCAAATGCGGAAAATGTGTTTCCATTACACTTTTGCGATAAACTGCTATATCGACACGTCTGAAAAACCATCTCATGAGAGCGCAAAAACGTTTTGCGATATTTGAGAGGTTTTTCGAAATTTACGTGTTTCCATTACCCAATTTCTATTGCGATATTTAGATTTTGCGCATTTCTGAGGGTAATGGAAACACGACTAGTATGTCTGTGTGGCTCTCTCTCTCTCTCACTCACAGACCCCCCCCCCCCCCCCCCCCCAAGCTGTGTTTCCATTACAGTTTTTCGCAAAATAATTGCGATATTTCTACAACTTCGACAATGTACAATTGCGACTTGTAGGCGTTTCCATTTAATTTGAGTTTGGTCTGACGGCGCACACACCTGAACGCAATTCCCCATTACCAGCAGCTGCCACAGTGATTACGCACAGGGATCTGCCCATATCCCATCCCCTGCATGCTCAAATCTAACCAATGGTCAATGCAAATCACAACATGAAGTTACAACGCATATAAACGAGCCTGATTATCAATTCAAAAGAAAATGAGTCGCAAAATGTTGCTGGCTGCGGTGAATGCGAGCGTGACAGACAGAGGAAAAAAGGTAGCCTAATAGCCTACAACTGGTCCGATTTAGAGTTAGAGGGGGAAAAAGGCTGATTTGGTTCAATAATCAGAATGTTGTGTATTATAACATTGCACCTGAAACGTACTCACAGTCACTGTATTCACTTCAGTCAGGAGCACCGCACCGGTGTGTGCTTTTCATCCACTCATCTCGCCGCTCAAATGCGCGCACAGGGTGCCATGGCACGAGTCCGATACCTCACGAGTCCGACACCTCACGAGTCCGAAAAAAGAGGCATTATATTCCCCGTTTTTCACTAACCCAAAACCTAACCTCTCCCACCCCCACGCCTAAACCTAACCTCCCCCAGACCCTAACCCAAAACCTAACCTCTCCCACCCCCACGCCTAAACCTAACCTCCCCCAGACCCTAACCCAAATTCGGTCTCGTGAGGTGTCGGACTAGGGGGCAGTCCCCGCACAGGCAGCCTGCTGTCACCATGGACCGATTTCTGCCATTAACACATTGACTGCCAGCCGTTTTTTTTTTGCTGTAGGTAGCTTTTGCCAAGCCGTTTTTTGAGGATTCTGGCTCATTTTACAAGAGCCGAGGATTCTTTTCTGCTTGGAGTTTGTGAACACAAAGTTCACAAAAGTACTAATAGAATGTGTGCTTTCTCTGTCTAAAAGGGTTAGTTTGTAGAGTTAGTAGTTATGTAGATATTAGCCGTTGAGTACAGCATGGTTTTAGCGTCTGAGAGTGAAAGCTGAGATAATCGCAGTTTTGTGAAATTCAATCAAACAGGCAGAACAGTCACTTTAACCATTTATTTTTGGCATCAGTGAGAGATCAGACATCCAAACAATAGACCCTTCTCACGGGGGCCATTTTGTGCCGAAAAGGCAGGGCAAACACAGGTGCAAGCAGAACACTAATGAGGGTTTCCAAATTCCAATCATGGAAGTTGGAAACCCTCATTAGTGTTTTGCTTGCACCTGTGTTTAACCTGGCTTTTCGGCACAAAATGGCCCCCGTGAGAAGGGTCTATATAGTTCCGAACGCCCTCTCCTTCAACTCCTCCCTCCGTGGACGTGTCTAGTGGCTTTCAGCCTGCGTTTGTCACAAGCGAGTGCTCTGCTGCTGCTGCTGCGAGTTTGAGCAGACTCCCTCCCTGGCAGCGAGTTTGAGCAGCCTCCCTCCCTGGCAGCGAGTGTGGATAGGTCTCACTCGTCTCTTGGGTTTGAGAGCCCCGATGAAGCCCCGTGCGACTCTAGGCTTTATGCTGCCCACCCAGTCCATTTCTGGAACCCCCCACCGCAGCAGCGCGAAAGCGTCCCCGCCTACAGTATGAGAATGAGGCTCGTTCGTTTCTGACTGTAAAATCGCCAAGCCATTTCCTTGAATGGAGGAAGCAGCCGCGGGAGGCGGCTGCTTTTGGTTGACTTTATCTCTGTCGGGAGAGGACCGTCGCCACCTAGCTGGTCGGTAAAATAGATTATACACATTCAATACTTCCAATATCTCCATAGGAGACGCGGGGGGCATTGATCCACGTAGCACCGTCAAAAAAAAAAAAGTATTTTTTGACGACTCAACTCGTCGTTGGCAGTGAACGGTTGGATTCTGTTTGACGACTCAACTCGTTGTTGGCAGTGAACGTGTTAAACATGATCTATTTACCCCGCTCTGCTTTTGCACAACACTCGTCTTTCTGCTAGGTAGCGTTGCTTGAAAGTTTTCCAATGCTGCGGAGGGTTTGCCACGGCTTATCGAACCGTTTCTCCCTCATTTTCCGCTGCTTTTCCAAAGGAGAAGACGGGTCACATGACGTGCAAATGCGGAAAATGTGTTTCCATTACACTTTTGCGATAAACTACTATATCGACACGTCTGAAAAACCACCTCATGAGAGCGCAAAAACGTTTTGTGATATTTGAGAGGTTTTTCGAAATTTACGTGTTTCCATTACCCAATTTCTATTGCGATATTTAGATTTTGCGCATTTCTGAGGGTAATGGAAACACGACTAGTATGTCTATGTGGCTCTCTCTCTCTCTCACTCACAGACACCCCCCCCCCCACACACACACACACACCCCGTCCCGCATTCCAAGCTGGTCTGCAATCACCCGGCACATTCTGTTTTTTAATTCCGAATCTCTGTATTCCTGCTTTGTCGTAAAATGCTTTGTGCTGGGAGACTAAGTGAATTAACTTCTCAGACGCCATTTTTCATTGTGAATAGCAACACTACGGCGGCTCTGGGTGGTCAAACAACTGTCAAAATGATTTCATGGATGCGGAAAAACGCAGAAAATCGAACCTCGTCCGAAAACTTAAATGACGGACGTAATTGTCGGACTCGTGTGTCAATGATGATCGACACAAATGAGGTTGTTTTTTTTATTTTTTTGTGTGCGTCAATTTCGGACGAAAAAACGGACTCTGTGTGCAAAGTCTTTAAGTGTTAACAGGGGAGAGCGATCACACTGGCCGCAGCGTGTCGCCTCGCGACGCATGCAAGAGTTTTGGCGTGTTGAGAGTCAATATAAGTTGTGACCAGCGCAGCGCAAAACAGCAGAGTGAGGCGTGGAGTAAAACAAAGCACTTCTGGTGTGAATGCCGAGGCTCCTGCTCGATCCGTGACGCGCTGCTTTGGAGATGCTTCTGGTGTGATCAAGCGTAAGTAAGTAAATAAAGCTTTATTTATATGCGAGACCCAATCAGCCGCTAGTCATAGGAAGGCCAGCCTAAATGGGTTTTTAGGCATGTGGTGGCATGCTTTGTGGTGGTAAGATTTTGATTGTAATCTACTTTATGCATGTAGTTTGTTTTTGCTTAACTTTAGCTTGCTGCTCTCTTGACCAGGTCTTCCTTTCAGACCTGGCTCAATTTTATATAACTGTTCAAAATCAGGCAGTAATTCTAAACCTCCAGCTTTCATCTTAGTCCAAGACTGGCGTGACTCATGTTATTATTATTGACACGATGGGCACAGTAATGGGCTTTGGGATTGAACATGAGGCTGCATGTATTTCTTTCAGCGGATCAGAGAATATGATTCAGAGAAATCAAGAGTGTGAAAAGGATTTTCTAGGTCACAGCTAATTTAGCACGCAACAGCGCAGCCGGGAGTCATCTTCAGCGAGATGAGAAGATGACGTTTGACATCCTCTTGACCCCCTATGATTTGACCGCTTCCCATTCACACTCTAAATTGCACTCCTCTTAATGTCTCTCAGATCTTCTCCCAAATAATCAAATTGGCAGGTGGCTGCAGCATTCCCAACAGATGTGGAGGGGCCCAACGCCCAAGCATCCTTTCCAGTTTGGATAATCAGTTGGCAAATCTTGTTTGTCTCAGTGGAAAGGTCCCTTCCAGTTCCAGGTGTTGCTGACCATGCAGTGATACAGCGGTAAAGGTCGACATGGATTCATTATTCAACTAGCACATCTGTGTCAACTGTGCATATTGACACCTTGCTATACCCTTCCTTCACACCATCTCCTAGGTGAGGATGTGGGTATCAGCCTCCTCATGTGTGCATGGTGCAAGATCCGAAATATCTCAGGCTGAGTACAGAGGACTTCAGCATGATGGGTGCTGGTTATTTGTTTGTCAGTGTCAAGGGCAGGAAGGAGAACAGCTCAGCGTTGTTGTCGTTGGGGTACGGTGGCGCAGTCGGTAGCGCTGTCGCCTCACAGCTAGAAGGTCCTGAGTTCGATTCTCGCCTGGGACGCTGTGGGCGCTGGGGTTGTGTTCCCCCCCATATCTTCAGTGCCTACTGCCCAGGTGGGTTATCTCGTCGAAAGGGCCTTTCTGTGTGGAGTTTGCATGTTCTCCCCGTGCTCAACAGAGGGTTCCTCCGTACATAACCCCCCCACTAAAAACATGCAGAAGATCGTCATCGTCATCCGACCAGTGACGACAACATCCGAAGTTGGTCCCCGGGCGCTGGAAAGAAAAAGCGACCACTGCTCCTGGCCTGCCCCCCGGAGGAAAGGACAAGCCTGGATGGGTTAAATGCAGAGGACAAATTTCACCGGCCACCGTCAGCACGAGTGTGTGTGTTTGTGTCCGCATGCATGTGTTGGGTGTGTTCGTGTGACAATAAAAGGGTTACATGCTGCCACTCCGACGTGCTGCCACTCCGACGTTCTGCCACTCCGAAATATCGGCACTCAGAAAGGGATCATGTCTATGTTCCCCGGGTTCTATATTCCCCATTTTCCCACGCCAAACCTAACCTCCCCCCATGCCTAAACCTAACCTCCCCCAGACCCTAACCCAAAACCTAACCTCTCCCACCCCCACGCCTAAACCTAAGGTCGGCATTGCGGCTTCTAAGGTGAACGACCGCCAGTCCGAATAATGGAAGTTAACGTTCGGAGTGGCAGGGCTTCGGAAAGGCAGACAGTTACCCAATAAAAGACGGGCTTGTCCGTCTACTAACTGTTTAACATTGCAGCTGAAGCATGTATTAACACTATTCACTTCTCAGTCAGCAGCGCCAAGGTGTGCCTCGATCTCCTCCCCTCCTCTCGCCGCTGTGCCAAATGCGCACAGACACAGCCACGCAGGCAACCTGCCTGTCACCATGGATTCTTAATTCTTAAACAATTTCTGTTGTTAAAATCTGTAATCTCTGTCATCTGCTCGCTATATGTTTGTCAATTATGTTTTTATCACCATTCAATCAAAGAGTACAACTTGAAGTGTGAATGTCGCATTTTGGCACCATTGCATCTCATCGCGTCCAACACCTGACAACACCGACATGTTATTTGAGCCTTTCTTCTTTTTATTAGATTGACATTATCATGCAGTTTTGAGGATAAAGCAGCATTTCCCTACAAGTCCGAAAAGACAGGAAAGGTAGAACAATGAAAAGAATATAGCCTATTAAGGGTTCATTTCTCTTGTGCCTTTTATTGGGCCTATATATTTATGTATTTATATCATATAAGCATTTTATCTTAATATTTCTTCTTATTGGAGATCATAATTAGCCCTACAACTTTCACCTAATCATTTTCACTTTGATAGGCTATGGCGTATCAGCATGTGTTCATGTGTGTCTATTGGGCTAATTTTAAGAATGGCTTTAAATCTGTTTTTGCAAATGAACTATATGAAATATGAAATATAGACAGGAAATAACCAAATACCGTAAATGACCATTAAGCCCATTCATGACCACATGGAGTTAAATAATTAATCATCGAGATTTAAAAAAAAAACATTCCAGTGTTGGCTGGTAGACTACGATTGTTCCAACGTTCTAAACATTTCCAATTACTTGAGGCGGGGAGGTGCACGGGGGAAAACATACATGTACTTTATTGACACAGGAGAGATCATTGATTTTTTTTTTACAACAAAATATGTTAGGCCTACATATCTTTTCCAAATGCATTCACTGCACCACAGAACCATTATCTCTGCTTGTCAACAAAGGGAAACCGCGCACTTCAGTTGGACGGCGGTCTGGCATTTCAGCTTTGGAAATAATTTGTGTGGGATAAGGTGCGTATGTGTGCACTTCTCAGTGACTTGTCTTCCCCACTAAGCCACTGGGGGGCGCTGGACTTAAAGATGGGTCAAGGTTTGCGTAGATTATTTGCGTAAGTTGTCTTTTTTTACTTTTCAACAGTTTTGTTGTTACTATACGTCTGTGTGGGATACCTTTGCAAGACGATACTGGGTGGTGAAACACTGATTGGATGGTTTTAGTAGGGATTCTACGCAAGGATTGATAGGTGAGACGGTGAGACCCCTGCACTGACAAAATGTTTGGGTCCGGGCAGTTCAGGTCGCCCCCAATTATTGGCCAGCGCAAGCGGGCCCCATCTCTGGCGATTTGAGTGCCGATGCTCGTGAATGCTTTATCGCGCTGGCCATATGCTAGGTTCCGACCTAGCCTTGTTATATTTTAATTCCTGGTGTCAGGGAGTAAGTCAAAAACCTTAAAAAATTGGGCTCGTCTATATTTGGACCATAAATGTTGAGGAAGGTTAGCGGAAATGAATTCATGGTGCCAGAAACTAAAATATACCTGCCAAAAGGGTCCGCAGTACAGAAGTAAGTAGAAAGGGGATGTTCACATGGTCTTTTAACTGTGCATTCCCTTTGCTATGATGTACTTCTTTCCATGCAGCAATGTATCATTAAGGGAGTGAAATAGTCATCTGATTCATTGAGGGAATGATAGACTTCAGATGAAAAGTGAGCTGCTGAAGGGGAGAGATGGGATGAGGGACGTGTGGGATCAGGATGGGTGAAGCAGGGAAACCAGGGGGAGGGACAGCATGATGGAGTGAAGGAGAGAAATGGAGAGGCCACTGAGGAGCTCCACACATCTTCTTTCCAGATATATGTGGCTCCACACATCTTCTTTCCAGATATATGTGGCTGAGCGCTGTGATTAAAGGAAGATAAGAGACTTCACACCGTATATGTTTGCCCTCCTCAGCCACATAACTCATGATCCACTGGGACCCTGTTCTCCATCATTTTACATGGATTGACTTTTTTGTGTGCGTGTTTTTTTAGCGGGGGTTCCTATCTGAAGGAAACCCTGCAGGGGAGCACATGGAGAACATGCAAACTCCGCACAGAAAGCCTCTTTTGATGAGCCCATCTGGGCAGTAGGCACTGAATACATGGGGATGGAGACACACCGTCAGCACCCACAGCGTCCCAGGCGGGAATTTAACCCAGGACCTTCTTGTTGGTGATGTGGCATTGCGTAATGGTGACAGCTAGTGTGCCTGTGTGTGTGTGTGTGTGAGAGAGAGAGAGAGAGAGCGAACACCCAGCACAAATCAAAGCAAATTATAGCCTATACTGGGAATACTCAAACAAATTATTTAACTAAAATCGGTCAGATTTGCTGTGAAAAAAATAAACAGGAACAAATACAAAGAGGGGGTAATTCTGTCACGGGATAGGGTCGAACCCAAAAGCAGATGGACAACCGTGAGGAAAAATTACAAAGTATTTTTTTTTTTTAGATTTTCCGGTTGAGCTCTGGGTGGCAAGTCAGCAGGTTGATGATCCTGAGGACACACAAGGAAAAAGACGTCAGGCTAACAGGCAGACAGGCAGCAGATCAAAAAGGAATCAAAAATAGGCTTTTCGCAACAACTCTGACTAATACTGGCTGGAGTCAGGATCACAAACCATGAATGGCAATGTTCCAGCAGAGACTGATGACTGAGGATGGTTCTTATAGTGTGTGAGATGAATGACTGAGGATGGTTCTTATAGTGTGTGAGATGAATGACTGAGGATGGTTCTTACAGTGGGTGAGATGAATGACTGAGGATGGTTCTTATAGTGGGTGAGATGAATGACTGAGGATGGTTCTTCTAGTAGGTGAGATGAATGACTGAGGATGGTTCTTATAGTGGGTGAGATGAGTGCTGATTGCTGACAGGAGTGTGCTGATTGGTGATGAGAAGCAGGTGTGTAGGTTCAGGTGGGAGCAGCAGAATGGTGTTGTGACACTAATGGGAAATGCATTGACACAACACACAGACAAAACACAATTTCTCACCCTTTCACCATTATATACACTGTAGATTATGCTAGAAAATGGTCAGATATTATATATTACACACACACACACACACACACACACACACATATATATATATATATATATATATATATATACACACAGTATATATATATATATATATAACATATACATACAGTCAATTGTATTAACCTGGTAGTTGGTTTTCCTGGTCCTTGTGATCAACACTCTCCAAGCTTGTTCTGAAAGAACTTTGACATTAGCTTTCGGATAAATGCCTTCACCATACAGAAAATATGCAACCCCCCCATCCATAAACCTCAATGTAAGAATCAATTAGACAAAACAAGCATTGTACCTTCCCATGGAGTAGATAGATGGATGGGTGCTGCCGCTGGCGGAAGTGCCTGGTAGAAGAGGAGATGAACCTCCGTCAGTGGATCCTCAAAACAGCCACGAAGCCGCAAACACCTTGTTTTTCGTCTAAAAGACAAAAAGTTCTAAATTAAATGATAAATAGCAAAATTGCATTTTGTGCATTTTTCATTATTTTACATAAATAATTAAAAGTGGACTACAAACCAGTGCATCTGAAGTAGCCTGTCGGGGCCTATAGAGGCGCAGTATGCAGTTGACAGCCAGAGCCAAACGGAGAACCTAAATGGAGCCACATTGAGTGTGCAGTACTTTTTCCTCATTTTTCCCTGTTTGACTCCCTTCTTATAGAATCTTGTGCTGTTTACATAAAGGTGCAGGACATCTATCGAGTGAAAAAATGGGCCAACAGTGAGTAAAATAAGTAAGTAATGTGACAGGAGTAAAAAAAAAAAAAAGCCCAGTAACTGCAGGGTCAGAGAGTTAACATATGTCATAATTTATTGGGGTTAACACTGGACCAGCAGTCAGTGAGATTGTTGTACAGCGATGTGATAGAGTGTGCAGACCCTGAACGGAGTGCAGGGCGAGGTCTCTCTGCTCCAACTTCCTCCTACTTCTGAACGGAGTGCAGGGCGAGGTCTCTCTGCTCCAACTTCCTCCTCCTTGCTAAATTCCCACAATTGTTCTGCTGAGAGCTCTGAGAGACGAGGCCAGTGACCGTGCAGCTATATATAGCTTTTCTCATGAAACACAAGGGGAAAGAAAATACATTTGCCAATCCTGCCTCTTAAGTCCTGGAGACTTGTGTACAGTCGTGATTTAAATTGACCAGTGGTTTCACATGGAAAACGATCTACAGTAGATTGAATCTAGGTCACGTCTGTGTGACCGATGAGTTCAAATTCCTTCATGGTTTACAAGTTCACTATCCAGATTTTAACCGGAGGACTATCTGCCACAACAATATTTCATCACATCTTTGCTTTTTTTTTTAACCGTTATTTATACAGGGGGAGTCTCACTGAGAGCAATGCTCTCATTTTCAGGAGCGCCCTGTTCACATTCACACATTCACACACACACATTCACACCTGACCAGTAGGCTACAACCACACTCTGATCTGCTGGCCACTGAGCAGCTCAGCCCCACTGGAGCGGTTGGGGTTAAGGGCCTTGCTCAAGGGCAGCTCAGTGGTGGTAATGAGGGAGGGGCAAGTGCTACCTGCAGGGATGTGCACAGATGGACCCCAGGTGGTGCCCAAGCACCTGCCCTTTTGCCCTCTGAATGTGCCCTTTTTACAAGACAAATCCGCGACCAACATTACTGTGTTTCAGAGGCTCTAGCGGACCCATTTTTAAAGCTAGAGTGAAGATACTGATATCCTCCAAAACTAGAATGCCTAAGGCATCCATTGGTACAGTACCAACCATGTCAGGCTAGTTGGGAAGGGGGCTAAATAATAACATTTTGGCGAGGGAAAAACTGGCATACAATGCCTTCAACTTTTAAAGAGCATGGTGCAGGTTAGACACCACTTTGCATTAACATGTAGGACTTTTATGTAGCAATTAGGGTTCTCTTTTGTTTTTTGTTTTCCCCCCACACATAGCTGCATCTAGACTGGTTTTTGTGAAGCATCTGGCACACGCACATCAAAAAACCCAAATCTAGCAATAACACCTGTGACGATTTTAATACACAATAATCAATAAATGTTCCCTCGGAATTACCTCGGTAAGTCCAGCGTCTGTCCCGGTCTGTCCGTCCATCGAGAGGCAGCTCGCTGCAGTACATGTCCTCCACTCTGCAACTAAAACTCCTCCCCTCAGTCTGGAGCTAAAATCTCCTCTCCTACAGAGCTCCAGCGAATGCCACTTGTGTCCGTCTCAGACGATAAATTTATCTGCCTGACACCATTCTGCAGCCGGGTTACATCAGCGGAGAAGGTCGGTCCGCTGTGCGGTCTGATGGCTCTCCAAAATTATATTTGCAAATAGGCGTTATTTTGAAAAACATTGCATATTGGGGGCAACTAGTTACGTTTGACTACTGAAACGATTAAAAACTTCATCAAGTGCCATATTAACCATAGATAGAGAGCTCAAACTAAACAGAAAGTACAAGAAAACTCGGCTCCGCCATTTCCCCACTAGAGGCAACTGAGTTTTTTTTTCTCCGCCGAAATGCATTCAGGCGAGGCCACGCAGCAGCCAAGCTGCGTATGCGAGCTGCAGGGCCAGCTCGGTGAGCTGCAGGATGGGCGAGGCCACCCAGCGGCCGAGCTAGCGAGCCCGCGCAGCCGGCAAGCCTAGGAATCGAGCACGTGAGATGCCTAGTAACCTACAAGAGACATCTCATACACATAACAGGGCAAAAATGTGCGTTTTATCATGTCATATAGCTTCAAGGAGAGACAGTTGTCACAGAGTGATGTGTTTGACATGTGATTGTCAGGGACCCCCTTGTTTAATTATAATATGTTAATTTACGTCTTTGCATCAGAGGGTCAAACAGGAAGTGGGAGTGGCTTAGAGATTATATCCATGGATTTCAGGTGCGCAGCCCCCTCTCTGCCATGTTGGTCTGCCAGTCTGATCAGGAGGCCACGTATCGCTCCTGCTCTCCAATTCTCTAGTGATCCCTTTGTTTCCACGTGTATGGGTGTGACTGTGTGTGTGATATTATTTTGAATTAGCGTCCCTAATCTACTGGACGGGAGCTGCTGATGGCCAGCTTCCATACTACCGACTGGGCTGGCCATACAAGCCGGGCTGTCTAGGTGTCAACGCCCCGGCCTGCTAAGGTAAGCTGCTCTCGACCATATTGGTGGCTTCTTGTTTGATATTTCTGTGCAAAGACGTTCTGTGTTGTTGTGGCAAGGTTTGGAGTGACTAGACACGAGCTTGAGCCTGTATTGAGAGCCAGACTCTGTCACACAGTTGAACTAGCTGGAATAAACCAGAAAAATTTAGTAGTTGAAGTATAGTATAGCCTATAACTGAGTGAATAAAGATGAAGGGTACATTATTGTCATTGCTAACTTTGCTAGCTACTTGATGTTGTTACCCTGTGCTACCTAGCTTACCTAAGGTTGACTTTGTTGTTGGGGAAAACTGTAGGAGTGCAGAACCGCCTGTTGGATCAACGGTGGATAGGTCATTTGGTGACAGTATCAAATGGCAACTTTGATGATATATTTCAAGTGCGCGTTTATTTATTTATTTATTTGCGTTGAAGCCGTGGGTCTCCTCCTGTGCGTAATTATGCAGCTGAACCTTAAGTTCATGCTCACCTGATCCAGCAGCTTTTAGCCCCCGAATCGCATGCTACAACCCGAGAATATGAACTTGTATATTACTGTAACACTCATTAACAGTGTGTCATAATGCATTCGCCTCTGCAACTTTGCAATAAGACAGTATTCTGTGTGTTATGGAACGCATCTGTACCAGCGGCCAATAACGATGCCACAACGACAACTGGGCCAAGTTAGAGAAAGCATGTTGTAAATCAGAATGTATGGGACTCTAGTGGAGAAAAACAAAACAATTGACACTCCTCCTGGTGGGTGTGGCCAGCGGCGTCCTGCAGCGCCCTCTGCCAGCTGGGTCTCTAGGTCCAACTAGCTCGTCCTTGTGGGCCGCCTGCACCTTCCTCACCAGCTCCCTCTCCTTCTTTGGCAGGAGCTCCTTCTGATGCTCCACAGTCCCCGAGAGCACCTCTTGGTCTGTCTGCAGGACGTTGACCTACCCTTGCAGTGTGTGTCGACCTACTGTACCCCTGCAGTGTCTGTCTCTCTCTCTCCACAAGCTCCTCCAGCTGCTGGGTGTCCTCCAGGTCCTGCAGCCTGCGATGCAGCAGAGGCAGTTCCCTCTGATGCTGCTCTTCCAGGTTGCTGGATACGGGCACCTTGGAGCTAGGGATGAGCGGGGGATGGAAGGGGGCAGGTGTGGAGGTCAGCAGAGCAGGGCCAGTGGCAGAGGGAACCAGGCCGGCCAATAGGAGAGTGCCGGACTCGATGTGTTGTCGCTGCCACTCCTTCAGCTGCCAGGGGAGCTGTGCTTGCTCTTCCGAGTACGACAGGCATCTCTTGGCAACACTGGCCTCCAGCTCAGCTATCCTGGCCTCCAGCAGCTGGATCTTATCCCGCAGCCTTTTCTCCCTGTTGTCTGTCTTCTTCTGGGCCTGTGCTGCCCTGTGCAGCTTATCCTTGGCCTGGCTGTATTTCTGCTGCAGCTCGGCCTCTCTCCCCTGCAGCTGGTGCTTCTCCTTCAACCACTCCACACGACACTCCTCCACCTGCCTGTCGACCTTGTGCTGGCCCCTCTCTGCCTGGCCGCGGGCTGTCCTCAGCTCCTCTCTCACTCTGTCCAGAGTGTCTCCCAGCTGCTGGTTCATCTCCAGCAGCTCGCCTTCAGAGTGAGACAGCTTCCCCAGCTGGACGCCCAGAGCCTGGTTCTGCTGCCTCAGGTCAGCCAGCTCTGCTTTCCGTCTGTCCAGCTGTGAGCCTTGCTGCTGCAGTTTGATCTTGAGGCTTTGCAACTTTCTGTGGGCTGACTGCTCCCCCTGCTGGGCACTGCATAGACGCTCCTCCCACTCCTCCTGGTGGGCGTGGCCAGCCGTGTCCGGCAGCGCCCTCTGCTGCTCAAGCTCTGCCAGCCGCATCTCCAGGTCCAACTTGTCCTCATGCAGCGCTGCAGTCTTACGGAGCTCATCCTCGCAGGCTGCCTGCATCTCCCTCAGCAGCTCCCTCTCCTTCTCCACAGTCCCCAAGAGCACCTCCAGGTCAGTCCGCAGGCCGTCGACCTGCGCCTGCAGACTGTCTCTCTCTCTCTCCACCTCTCCTCTCCCCCGGGCATTCTCCAGCTTGACGTTGTCCACCTCCCTCTTGTGTGAGTGCTTCAAACTTTCCACCTGGCAGGTGAGGGCGTTCACCGCTCTCTCAGCTTGGTGCAGTCGTCCGGTCACCTGGCTCTTCTGATCGTGGCTGAGCTGTAGCTCGCCCTCTAGATGCACCAGCTGGAGACGCAATGACTGGCGCTCCGCTTCCACTGTCTTCATGTTGGCCTGGGACTCGGCCAGATTGAGGAGATGGACCAGCAACTGGGCCTTGTCTGTCAGCAATGCCTTCACGCGCCGAGCGTCGCCTGCTGGGTTAAGGGACGCAGCTGCCAGCACCTCTTGGTCCCCCACCAGACGACACATCTCTGCCTCATAGCAAATCCTCCTCTCCTCCAGTGCTCGAGTGTGTTCTTCTCTCTGGTGGTCAAACTGGGACTTAAGGGATGTGAAGTTGTACTGCAGCTTTTTGTACTCTGACCGGTACTTCTCTGCCTCCTCCTCCATCTTGTTGAATCTCTTACTGATCGGATCGTACTGTAGCTGCTTCAGCTCGGCCTGTGCCCGCATGTGCTCCTGCTGTAGCCTGGTGTGTTCCTCCTTCAGGGTCTCATAGCTGCTCTTGTAGTTTTCACACCTAATCCTCTCATCAACCAGCATCTCCTGCAGCTCCGTCTCTGGCCCCCCTGTGCCGCTGAACTCCCCCGGCCTGGGCTCCGGGGTCAAGAAGGACGGGCCCAACTGGCCAAGGGTGGACAGTTTCATCTCACCCCTCCTGTTGACAAGACAATGACTCTGTGCGTAAGTAGAGAATAATTTATGACATCACTGATGATGTCACAATGGCTCTTTCTCAAGTTGCAACAGTCCGGGAAGGATTTATGACATGAAGTGATGGGGTGGTGCATCATCTCCAGATGGTGATGAGATCGTACAGAATGTAGAGGCAATCAGTGGATTTATGACATCAATGATGAAATGATCAATCTTACTACTAGATTTCAAGATTCAAGATTTCAAGATTTTTTATTGTCACTCCGTAGTACAAGTATCACGTGTGAAATTCTTGTGCTGTGAACTCCGTTTACAACATAGTACAAATATAACAGGGCATATGAGTGCAAAAACAACAAGAGACACAACAAGCAATAAGGCAGTAGAGTGATAAGACAAGTCAGAGACAGTGGCATAATCACTGCACATAGGTGCACATGTCATGTGCATACTTGGACGTACTTAAACATTTTGAATTCGACGTATTTGACGTACAGGTGCAAATAGCATATACCTAATTAAACATACAATTAAACATTACACATACCTAATGGTAGCATCTACAGTGCGGTACAGTACAGCTACTACACTATTTGTGTATGTTAAGGAGTCTCGTGGCCTGCGGGAAGAAACTGTCCCTCAAGCGATTTGTGCGTGCTTTTGGGACCCTCTATCTTCTCCCTGAGGGTAACAGGGAGAACAGGCTGTTGTGGGGATGGTTTGTGTCTTTGATGATATTCAGGGACCTCCTGAGGCACCGCTGGTTATATAGTTCCTGCAGTTCTGGCAGCTCACCTCCTGTTACGTGCTGGGCTGCGCGTCTCACTCTCCGTAGCGCCCTGCGGTCCATGGTGGTACAGTTCCCGTACCAGGTGGTGAAGCAGCCAGTCAGCAGGCTTTCAATGGTGCCTCTGTAGAAGTCCCTAAGGATTTCTGGCCTTAGCCCAAATTTCTTTAGGCGCCTGAGTCCGTGTAGTCGCTGTTGGGCCTTTTTGACAACAGTGGCGGTGTGACCGGCCCATGTCAGGTCCTGGTGGATGTTGACTCCCAGGTACTTGAAGCTGTCCACCCTTTCCACCACTGTGCCGTTGATGGTGATTGGGGGGTGTGCTGGCAGGGTGGGTGACGCGTTGGGGTTTTGCTGTTGTCTTTCCCCTTTGAAGTCTGTGGCAGCGTGGAGTCCTCTCCACAGGTGTCTGGGGTTGTTGGAGTCCAGTTTCGCCTCCAGCTGCCTGCCGTATTCTCTCCGCGTTTTTTTGATTGTGATTGTGATTACTAAAGCCCGGGACAATGACATACTCCATGCTGGCAGCGAGAGGAGCTCCGCATTCCAATGAAACGCAATTAAAAGTCAATGGAATGCCATTATGTTCAGTAGACTGCGGTTTCACTCTCAAACGATTGTATCACACATGAATAGAATCGCCAATCCTGTTTTTATTGGATGTAAATAGGCCTAGATCTGTCTCAAACACAGCACATTACTTGAAATGACTAAAAACTAACAGTTAGAAATCAAAGTTTACCACATGGGTCAAGAAATGTGGTCAAAACATGGCTCAGTGTAGCCTACTTACTTCTACATTTAGGGGCACTTTACACGAGGACGGTTTCCTATGGAAACGGGGAATTATTGTATCGTTAGTGCCTCCCGTTAAGACGGCGACGGCAAATTCGCGCTTAGGAAACGACACATTTTAAAACCACCCTCCAGAGTGGAATTGTTGGTGACGCTCCCCGCTGAGCGCTCCATGTAATCACTTTGGAACGGCACATTTCAGAAACTCTGACGTGCCTGCACAGGCGACACACGCGATGCCGTGCGCGAGTTGGCAACCAAATACAACGTCAGTATGAATGAAGTTTGGCAACACTCAGAATTAAGCTACACTGCGGCCAACTTCAGTTACATGTTCATAGCGTTACTGCTGCGAGGAGCCGATGGCTGTACCCGGTCGGCATTTAACGTTAGTTACAAAAGCAGTCGACAGTGTTTTCTCACTGCCAGTAGCAGTAGGGTGACAGATCACAGTCAGCTGGCCAGCGCTGAATGAGGAGCCTCCCGGTCCTCGCTGCTCGTTAAAGATTTCCAATAGGCGTTATTCTGATAAACTGGTCACGTATATATTACATTCTCACCCGACAAATATTAAAACTTTAACAGTTTGGGGTTTTTTTTTAGCTTGAAAAAAGCTTTTTGGCAAGTCTAAATGACTGCGGAAAGTGTACTCTACTTCCGCGTTTAAAGTGAAATTACGTCATGCAGTAAGCGTCCTTGTATGGGCAAAGAATAAGGTGATCACACTGCCACCTAGCGACCTGGCATGTACATTACGGCGTTTTAAAAATTCAACAGCGCTCATGTAAACAGGGAGAAGGTGTGAAGGAAAAGGTGTGAAGGAAACGCTATTGTGTCGTTTCTTTCAGAAACTGTCCTCGTGTAAAGGGCCCCTTAATTTCTCTTCCCGTCTCTCCCATGGATCTATTGTCTCCCTGCAAAGCGGAGCAGAGCGGTGCGGTGCGCTGCTAGAAAAATCTGGCGACACGCGTTTACGGCTGCGGTGGCCCCGCCCCCACCGTAATGACGTCATATTGGCCGCACGGCCCTCGCGGTTGGAAGCGTGCATGGAGTATGTCCTGCCCTTAATACGGCGGCGTTTAGTACTATAAAATGGCGGCATTCTGAGCATGCTCATTTGAGCAATTGTGGGTGAAGACAGTTCACTCCCAGGGCGTCCGGGTAGTAACGGTAGATTCCCTGCCTACCAACATGAGGGTCACAGGTTCGCGCCCCCCTGTTACCTCCGGCTTGGTCGGGCATCCATACAGGTACGATTGGCTGGGTCTGCGAGTGGGAAGCCGGTTTGAGGGTATGTGTCCTGGTTGCTGCACTAGCGCTTCCTCTGGTTGGTCGGGGCGCCTATTCGGGGCGGAAGGGAACTGGTGGGAATAGCTCGATCCTCCCATGTGCTACGTCCTGCCGGTGAAGCTCCGTGCTGTCAGGTGAAGAGAAGCACCTGGCAACTGCGCATGTCTTGGAGAAAGCATGGTTCTAGTCTACGGCTCTCCGGGGATTGGCAGAGGGTGCGGAAGCGATCGGGGCAGCAGGGGGGGAAATTGGACACATGACCTAACCACAAAATATGTTACCGTGATCAAATGTCAAGTAGATGGCAGGCTCTCCCCCGTATCTGATGTTGGGCTGCCACCCACTCAAGCCTGCGCAGACATGGATGCACACTGCTCATGCATGCACACGCACACACACACACACACACACACACACACACACACACACACACACACACACATGCACACGCACAATCACACAGACAATTATATCCGTGTCTGGGATGTGAAAATCCAAGCGTAGCATGCTGGTACATTAGCTCTGGTTCAAAAGCTTTGCTTTATGCAATTGAAACCTCAAATGAAAGCTGAGAGAGACAGTTTTCCCCCACTCTTACTGACATCTATGAATATAACACAGCTCAAACATTTCAGCTACATGTTAGAATATATACATCTATGAATATAACAGCTCAAACATTTCAGCTACATGTTAGAATATATACATCTATGAATATAACACAGCTCAAACATTTCAGCTACATGTTAGAATATATACATCTATGAATATAACAGCTCAAACATTTCAGCTACATGTTATAATATATACATCTATGAATATAACACAGCTCAAACATTTCAGCTACATGTTAGAATATATACATCTCTGAATATAACAGCTCAAACATTTCAGCCACATGTTAGAATATATACATCTATGAATATAACAGCTCAAACATTTCAGCTACATTTTGGAATATACATCTATGAATATAACAGCTCAAACATTTCAGCTACATGTTGGAATATATACATCTATGAATATAACAACTCAAACATTTCAGCTACATGTTAGAATATATACATCTCTGAATATAACAGCTCAAACATTTCAGCTACATGTTAGAATATATACATCTATGAATATAACAGCTCAAACATTTCAGCTACATGTTAGAATATATACATCTCTGAATATAACAGCTCAAACATTTCAGCTACATGTTAGAATATATACATCTATGAATATAACAGCTCAAACATTTCAGCTACATGTTAGAATATATACATCTCTGAATATAACAGCTCAAACATTTCAGCTACATGTTAGAATATATATATATCTCTGAATATAACAGCTCAAACATTTCAGCTACATGTTAGAATATATACATCTCTGAATATAACATGTTGGAATATAGCAGTATTTAGAAACCATGTTCCTTAATTCAGGTCAACTAAGGATAGAATTGAAGTCAGAATTTGTGTTTGGTTAGGCTTAAAACAGGACACCATCACAAAGTTCTGATGGGGTTTCTTTCCCTTTGGTTTGGCTTCCTGGTCAGTCTCTTCTTGATCTAATGAGATCACAGTCTCTGGATCCCTTTGAAGATGACTGACTTCATTTTGTTTTTGAACTCAAGTGACTTCTATTTCCCCGATTCAATTAAAATGACTTGATCTATGACCTGACACTCAATTACCAACTGAAAAGACCATGCACGGTTATAATAAGCAGACCTTTTAGGCCTTTGAAGAAAACTGGTTCACATTGATTTGAAAATGCTGTTTTCCCAGTATAAATTGAAAAAACCCAAGTAATCCAAATTATTAAAGCAACATTTATCAAGTGCCCTTTAAAGTTGTTACAGTATACTCGATTTATCGATGCTATCTTGGAAATCTCTTGCACCCAAATCTTTACAGTAAACAACATTCAGTTATATCTGATCATATTTTTGTGCAATGACTGTAACGGCTACATATAGTTAGTTACACATCAGAGGATTGGGTATATTTGCATAATCTCTCAAAAAGAATGCCTGTTTTTCTCTCTCTCATTGAGAATTATCGACCAACAGTTTTAACAGCTAAAAAAAACTGTGGTATTTAGCATGGAAGCTAAAAAGTCCATCTTTTGAAGTCAAAGCTAGCTTTAGTTTTTGAGCAATGAGGCATGTAAAGCATTTCTATAATGAGAGACTAGAAGGAAGGTATAACAAACTTTAATGAATGGACAAACAACATTTAGATTTGGCGTATGACTGATGTGATGTCGCTCCTCCTGAGCAAGAGGAGGACGTCACAGATGTATAGGATAGAGAACCCCCCATAGGGAGTTCTACAGGAGTCATGACATAATAATAATAATAATACATCAGATTTATATAGCGCTTTTCCTAATGCTCAAAGACGCTTTACAATACACACAAAAAAAACTTTAATAGAGAAAAATAAAGAAATAAGAAAGGTGAGAGAGAAATGTACTTTGAAAAGCAAGGGTAAAGAGGTGGGTTTTGAGGGCTTTTTTGAAGGATGACAAGAGTGTCTGCCTGATGGATATGGCTGGGGAGGGCGTTCCAGAGGGTGGCGGCAGCTGCGGCGAAGGCCCTGTCGCCCCAGGTCCGGAGCTTGGTTTTGATGGGTTGGAGGAGATTAGCGTCTGCAGACCTGAGGCGGCGGGTAGGCAGGCATGTGATGGTGAAGGAGGTCGGAGAGGTAGGGTGGGGCCAGGTTGTTGAGGGCTTTGAAGGTGATGAGTAATATTTTGAAGTGAATCCTGTATCTGATGGGGAGCCAGTGGAGATCGTGGAGGATGGGGGTGATGTGGTCAGAGTGACATGGTGGTGTTCAGGGGAGGAGGCGGGTCGAAACAACTGTAACGGGGTAGAATCAGCGACTGCGGGTGACACACAAGGTGAGTTACACACAGACAAATACTAGGGGCCTGATATAAACTACTACTCCATTCATGTGATACTCCATTCAAGTGATTGGCCAGCAGGCCAGAGAGAGGGAAAGCGTGGGAGACAGTGATTGGACAGGATTGAAGGGGCGTGTCTATTTATAACTGAGTGACATAACCTGAACAGGTTGGCTGCAGGGAAGATAAAGATGAATGTAAGGAATCAATGAATTAATGAATAAGATAGTTTAATCAGGTATTGACTAAGGTAGCCTTCATTTATACATATAAGTAGGCGCACTCGATTCCTCCATCACTGATGATGCCACAATGCCTCTTATGACATCACTGATGATGTCACAATGCCTATGACATCACTGATGGCATCACTTCCGGGACAAAAATTGAAACAGAACATTGCCCACTTGCTCCCTTTTATAATAGATTATGTCCAGATGAACAATTTATGCTACATAAAAATAAAAATAAAATGCCCCAATAGGGATTTGAACCCAGGTTGCCAGCGTAGAAGCACATTACTCTACCACTGCGCTATCTAAATGCTAAGGGAAATGGTGGCACGTTGAACTAATTTACCATTTCTAAACATGGATCCCTGTTCACTTGTTTTTTCCAACAGTCACGTCCAACCATGGGACAGTTTAAAAAACGAAACGTAATTTATTTCATTCAAACCTTAATCTTGAAGAATCATTGAGGTTTCCATAAAATTCTACAAGAGCGTGCACAGCCAGCAGTAACGTTACATAGGGCGGGCTTAATTTTCTCCACGCAGCGCTCCTGCACACCACAGCAGACACAAATACTGTAGGCTACATATAACGTTATTAAAGGAACACTCTGCCCATTTTCAACCAGCTTTGTATCATTAGAACATCAGTAGTATATCGGAAAACTGTAAACGGTTTTGAAGTCTGTCATTTAATTTGGTTGAAAGCTGGTTGAAAATGGGCAGAGTGTTCCTTTAATAATAATAATAATAATAATAATAGATTGGATTTAAAGCGCCTTTTTCAGACTCAAGGACACTGTACAATTTAAGAGTAGTAAAAAGTAGTAAAAGGCACAAGTAAAAAGTAAAAGAAACAACAACAACAACAACAAAGAATAAAATAAGAGGGGCTAAAACAACTGAGGGATCATGCTACTCAGGACCCTGGCTGTGCTGTGGGAGGGCGAGGCGGGAAGAGGTGAGTTTCCAGTCTGTTTTTGAAGGTGGAGATGGAGTCAGAGTCCCGGATGGAGGAAGGGAGAGAGTTCCAGAGCTTGGGGGCAGCAGCTGAAAAAGCTCGGTCACCAAGGGTGGAACGTTTAGTGCGAGGGGTGGAAAGGAGTCTGGTTTCTGAGGAACAGAGACCACGTGTGGGGGTGTAAAGGTGGAGTCAGTCAGTCAGATATAGGCCACGCAATGATTTATAGGTGAGGAGGAGGATCTTGAAGGTTATGTGGTGTTTTATGGGGAGCCAGTGGAGTTGCTGCAGAGTGGGGGTGATGTGTTGCCATGGTTTGGTTATTATGGCATACAGTAAACATGTTTTTGATTTAAAAAGTGGGTGTCAACTCTTTGTGGAGTGGACATCACAGTGTGACTGTCGATCACAACAATTTCACAACTAAATAAGTGTCGATAAAATATTCAACAACAAAAAACAAAGACATGCATTGCTGTTAGTGTTGGTAAAAGATATGTGATTTGACCTAGATAACAACCATTTAGTTATCCTCGTGAACATTTCAGTGGCAAAGTATTTTTCTCTATGATTGAAATAGGGTGATATTCTGGGCCAGATGATATGACTTGATCTATCTGGATGCTATCGGGGTCTCTCGATTGGTCCCGGTCCATCCATGCTTGCTGGGTATGAAGATGTAAGGCCATGTTAGCGGAGCTTGCAACACCATATTGGGGTGCTACTTCCAGACTCAGAATGAAGGCTGAGTCTTACATTAAGGCAAAATAAGCACTATCAGTAAACAGTATTAACAAACAAATTAAAAGGAAAATACAACCAAGTTTCAAAATCACTGATTTACAGTGAAAGTACCAAAATCTGGCAATACTAATTGAAGTTATTTTTATTGCCTAGCCTCTGCATAATCAATGAAGGGTTGCCAGGTCTTACGGAATTTCTTGATGGAGCCTCATAAAGTGAATTTGAGTGTTTAAGGTGTTGAAAGGCTCGGATTATCAAGGTACAGTAGAGACCTCTGGGCACAAATGTCTGATGGGCCCCTAGCCAACTTGGTTTGGTATGATAATACTATGTTTAATGTAGGTTCTCCTCACAAACACACACACACACACACACACACACACACACACACACACACACACACACACACACACACACACACACACACCAGGAAAGGAAATAAAAAAAACATTTGCCCTTGTGAAATATGTTTTGGGGGCATTTTGGATCATTTCCAGGGCAATTTTATCAAAATGTTGGGAAATACCGTAGTTTCACCTGTTGGATGACAGACCAATGATAATGAATCACTCTTATCCAAGCGTATTCTATTTCTAAAAGTTAATAAACAATCACAGTTAAAATCTCCTATAATCTAAACAAATTTTAAAAGCCATAGTGAGTAATCATGTTACAAATGAGGAATTTGTCTTTGTGCAGTATGCAGCACATGCGATCGCAGCAATAGCAGAAGATGGAGCAAACAGAAACTAGAACGACCGCACTGCAGATATATGCCTCCGCCAATAACTGAGCAGTCGACATGCATGTCTGTCCGGACTTTGACGTTTGAGCCAAATGTGAAGAACGTCCCTCCCCACACAACCTCCAACATGGTTGCTGTGAGTTGGTCTGCTTAGCACTCCATGTTCTTAAGTTAAAACTCATGCCCCAGGCTCAGTAAGATCCCTACCTATCAGATCCTAACACAGCAGAGTGGCATTGTGGGAGTTGTATCTCTTCCGTCCTGATGCCTCAGGCAAGTAGTCATTACTGTCAAAGTCAATCTACTATGAAAATGATTGTCTCCCTTTGGGCTGTCTGCAGCTCCTAGCATGTTACTGTTCATCTTTCATTCATGCAATTTCACTCAACAGTGGATTGCATGAATGTACTCTTGGAAAATCAGCTTTTTTTTCTTTAGAAATTAGGCTACATGAACTCTCTCCTTTTGTGAGAATGAATTTGGAAATCTAACCAAACAATATGCAACAATAACTGTCATTCAACTGTTGTAGCTGAGTTGCAAAGGGATCCAGTGGCAGCTGGTCACTAGAGGGCGCGAGGGCGCTGGCCCCTCCCTCCCTCTACAGATGGAGAAGAAAGTCTATGCCTTAAACATGTTAAACATAGTCTAAATTAATTCCATAATGCAAAAATAATGATAAAACAATAATTGCTTACTCACACAATGCGCCTGGTACTCTGTCTGTGCCTGTCAGCACTACAGCAGGCTCCAATCTGTGTGAATTACTGTCCCCGCCTGCTTTGGGCACCTACAACAGGTGTGTATGTGGCCGATTCGGCCAATTAAACATTTAATAAACACATGAGCTGAGGCTGATCACTAATTTGTATATTTCAGATTGCCCACAGGGCGCATATCTCAGCGCACCTGACCAATCAAGTCTGTCCTGGGAGCCGAGGAACGATATCAATTCGCTGTGATTAAATGTTGGAGGGCAGCTTGCTGGACTTTCAGGAAATGCTGCAAACTGCGGAAATCAAATGAAATCGAAGACATTTGGGACTTATTCGGTTATTTTCCTTACAAAAATACTCATTCACTGGAAGAGAAAAGAGGATAAAAGCCTGCAAATGTGCGCAATGATTTTTCTGCTGCCGGAGGAGTGGAGCAGACGAGGTGAGTAGTTTCGGGAGATGGGGGAACCACACACAGCGGGAAAAGGAGCGAGCAGAGACCCGGTCAGACAGAGCGTGCTATTTGTATCAGCATGTCCTTGATGTATGACTTCGTGAAAATCACAAAGAACTCCGTGACAAACTTCCCAGAGAGAGAGGAGGTGAGTTGTGTAGTTGTGTGTCGTTATATGCGGCTGCAGTTACATCTTGCCTCCGACGTGGGTTCACTGACAGCATTCCCTCTCTTGGCTGTCTGCACTAGTTCTCTGCCTCCCTCTGTCTATAGCGTCACGTGACCGCTGAGCCGAGGAGAGAAGCATAAATGCAGCAACATGAGCGACACTTTATTTTTCGTCTGCGACCATATGCTGAGCGACACTTTATAATAAGTATAAATTAAGCTTTAGTTCTAGATTACAAATTCTAGTCAAAGTGGCTGCTGTATAATGGTATAATTAGATATTATTAACTCTACATGTGCACAATTAATCAAATCCACATTTCACTGAAATATGTGGTGCAAAACTGTGAGGGCGTGAGAAAATATTCTACAGGTGTGCAACTCTCATTGCATGAATCCACATACTGATGACCGGATGATGCAATGACTTCACATCATTTGATATAGTGAAAATAAATGTTTTTTTTAATATGTGCATTGCTTTGCTGCTTGTTTTTTCGATTATTTTTTTTGTAAAGCACCTTGAATTGCCTTTGTGTATGAAAGGTGCTATATAAATAAAATTTGACTTGACTTGACTTGATTCACCTGTTTGCAAGGGGCACAGAGGAACCCTCTCCTCCAGGACCCCACTTCGTCAACCACTGCACCCATCCACCTACTACAATGCCATCATCTGTCATGCTCAGGCCACGGTGTGGCCTGCTCTGCCTGCTGAGTGACTATTTACTGAGGAGCTAAACTCAGTGGACATTCAGTTATTTACTGTACAGAAATTAGTTATGTTTATCTGCTATGTTGTGTGTGATGTTTCCTGAGGAGCTAAACTCAGGGGACATTCAGTAGTATACTGTACAGAAATTAGTTATGTTTATCTGCTATGTTGTGTGTGATGTTTCCTGAGGAGCTAAACTCAGGGGACATTCAGTTATTTACTGTACAGAGATTAGTTATGTTTATCTGCTATGTTGTGTGTGATGTTTACTGAGGAGCTAAACTCAGGGGACATTCAGTTATTTACTGTACAGAGATTAGTTATGTTTATCTGCTATGTTGTGTGTGATGTTTCCTGAGGAGCTAAACTCAGGGGACATTCAGTTATTTACTGTACAGAGATTAGTTATGTTTATCTGCTATGTTGTGTGTGATGTTTACTGAGGAGCTAAACTCAGGGGACATTCAGTTATTTACTGTACAGAGATTAGTTATGTTTATCTGCTATGTTGTGTGTGATGTTTCCTGAGGAGCTAAACTCAGGGGACATTCAGTTATTTACTGTACAGAGATTAGTTGTGTTATGTTTGTTCCTTGTGTTGTCTCTGTCTGTTCCCCACCTGTTCATGTTCCCTCGTTAGTCTACCTTGATTCCTCCCACCTGTTGCCTATGTGTCTGATTAGTCTGTCCCATTACCTGAGTTCTCCCCACCAATCAGTTCTCCCATTTTGCCCTGTGTTCCTGCCTTCCCAGCTGTCCCTCGTGTGTCATTAGTTAGCTGTCTATATAAAAAACTCTCGTAACGGGACAAGCCCGTCTTTTATTGTCACACGAACACCACAATACATGCATGTGGCCACAACACACTCATGCTGCCGGTGGCCGGTGAAAAGTGTCCTCTGCATTTAACCCATCCAGGCATGTCCTTTCCTCTGAGGGGCAGGCCAGGAGCAGTGGTCGCTTCTCATACAGCGCCCGGGGACTAACTTCGGATGTTGTCGTCACTGGTCGGATGACGATGATGATCTGATCTTCTGCATGTTTTTAGTGGGGGGGTTATATACGGAGGAACCCCCTTGGGGAGCACGGGGAGAACATGCAAACTCCACACAGAGAGAAAGGCCCTTATGACGAGATACCCCACCTGGGCAGTAGGCACTGAGGATATGGGGGGGAACACAACCACAGCGCTCACAGTGTCCCAGGCGAGAATCGAACTCAGGACCTTCTGACTGTGAGGCGACAGCTCTACCACTGAGCCACCGTGCCCCCGTATATTGTCTGAGTCTGTGTGTGGTGTTTGTCGGTTCATTGTCTATCTGTTCCATGGTGTGGTATGTATCAGCAATCCTGTCCCTGTGTTCTGTCTGTTTTTGATATCCTGTTCCTGAGTAGAGCCTAGCCTCCTGCTAGTGAGTTTTGTTATTTTGATTCATTCAGTAAAGACTTATTTGCTCCTCAAATCCATGCCTGCCTGGTCTGCCTTGCCTGCTGCCTCTCTCTCTGCATTTGGATCCACACACAATACACCATCTAACCAAACATCATCTTCATGATGGATTTAGTGTCAGGATTAATCTGGTTGACCTTCAACTGCCACAGGTGCTGTGTGTGTGTGTGTGTGTGTGTGTGTGTGTTGTCACTCTTATTTAAATCACAAACTCACTCAGTGACTCACTCAGTGACTCACACATACACCTGTCTTGAAAAAAAACCTTTTGGAGCTTCAGGTGAAAGTAAATATGTGAAAGCGCTTCCCTCCCTTAACAGCTGTCACAGAGTTTCCCTTCAACAAACATTCAACCCAGAGCTGCTCAGTGGCAAACGGGACCACGCATGCGTGCGCCTGCAAACCTCTTCTGGGTCATAAGTCAAATGAATAAATAAAATGCAATGAATCCTGCGGCACAATTCAGTGATTCAGTCACTACCGAAAGTATCATTGGCTTGCACAATCCTTGGCTGATAACGTAAAAACTTAAATCAAACAGGAAAAAATTAGGTAAACTTGTGGAGAACAGTTGTTGTCTTTGATATGGAAATTACTTTAACAGAGCTGTCCAAAAAAATTGCCTTAAGCAATCAATGGCACATGTTTGGGCAAAAGACTACAGCACGCAACAGAAACTGAGTCACGGGAAACACGTCTCAATGCCAAAGTGTGTCTTGCTTAAACCTCGCTCTCTCTGGATGAACAACAACAACACATTTGTAACGGATGCTGTTATTATATAAGGTTGGACGTGCATCCCGTGCGTCACCTGCCTCTGAACATGTAATGAACTATTTGTTACTTACTGTTTTTTAAGGTCTTTTGCATCAACAGATTCTCATGACCTTGGAATTATAACGTTCTTCTTGGGCAGGTCAATACTGATTTTGTCACATTAACCTATTCTATGAGTGCTTGTCGACATATGTGGGGTGTTATATTTTGAAAATTATTTTTGAGTCTGTAATTTCGAAAACAAATGGACCCCTCTCAATTTAACTCAATGGATGCTGAAAACTTTGAAGCCCAATATCTCGGAAGTTGTCAGAACGATCGCTGAAGGCAGACGGAACCTTATCATTCTAAGCTCACGTGACCGCAAGACATTGTGAACAGTAGGATCAGGATTAGTAAAACTAGGACTAATGTAATCCTCTTATGTGGTGACACTTTTCAAACAACTGCACAATCTCAGACAATCTGTAAATGTAAGTAGGAAAAGCTCAGAATTGTCACATTGAAGTCAAATGATGTCTTTATCCGTGCCAAATCCCACACTCTCCGCATAACAAAAGAAAGTATTTAGTTGTAAGTGATAGTGTGATTGTTCCAGACTGAACATGCATACTTGGCACTGCCAGCCTACAGCCTCTAGACATGTAAGATAGCAACCCATCCTGAGTCTTGGCTATCCAGTGAAGTGTGAACCAAACACAGATTCCTTCCAGCAGACCACTTGAGATGAAATCCAGAACTTATCTAATCAGAAATCTACTCACCCATGTGACCCTAGCTTACAAAAACAACATTAATAGATCAAGTTCTACGAAAATGAGAATGAGAATACCGGCACTTATATATATATTTTTTTTTTCTTTCTAGGCAGTGTAGACTGTTAAAGTGGAAGTCAGAGTGGAAAGAGCTACTGTTACTACTGCTACTAAGCAAAAACTGAAAAAAGAAGTCTCCCCACGATGAAAGTCTGACGATTGAAATGTTGTAACCTTTAACTAAATACATTGCAACGGAGTTGACGGCATGTCAACTCCTTCTTTGTGTTCAGTTCCAAAAACATCATCAAAATGCGACAACTGCCAACGCTAATAGCGTCTGTAGAATAGAATAGAATTCCCACACATGTAGGGCCATGCAGCAAAAGTTTGTCAAAATCAGACGAGTTTATTAGCACATTTCATACACAAAAGGCAATTCAAAGTGCTTACACGAGGTATGTAATACATTCGATAAGAAATACAGGATGCGATAAAGAACAAAACAAAAGAAAAGAGATACAGTAGTGCATAAGGGAGAATACATAGAGAACTAAAATGTATCAAAAGAGAATAATAGGCTGTGCAGAACAAACAAGTTTTCAGTCTGGTATTAAACGTGGTCCCAAAGTTGGGGCGCTTGTGAGACAGTATACAGGGCTTATGTATTCACATGTAAAGAATGCATGCTTGAATATCTTGCACACCAAACAATTTGAGAACCTTGATATACATTTTTTCTCTGGCTCCCTCTATGATCTGCTACAGTACCCTTCACAAAAAGATCTGAACTGTTTAAAGCTCTAAGATAAGATCTAATCAATTAACAATAAAGTCCGGTGTGAACCGTCTTATTTAAAGCTGTAAGATAAGATCTAATCGGGTTTACATGGACTATAGCTGGTGAGTCATGCTTTGCAGAAAGCTAGTCATGCTCCTGCATACAGCCTATAGAGTCTATGCACCAGTGCACATATGTTGCATTGTGTTAAGACGTTAGCCATCCAAGTTATTCTGCTAGATGATACGCTTATCTACCGTATTCATTACATATTTATTGTGCCACATCTGAGAAAGAACAGGTGTCTTTCATGTCATAATACTAAAAGAGGGAGATAGCTTTTGTTTGTATTTTTTGTCAGCTGGCTTTCAGTCACAGTATTATCAAGTTTCACCTTTGAAATGAGTCAAAGGCTAGACTGAATAGGGAAGCGCTGCTTTCTACAAGTCTAGATAATGTGGTAACACCCATTCAACTCCTTTTGTTGATATGTTTTTAAATAAAGTGCCTCGAGGGAGACATTTGGTTTTGGGAGAACTATTTAATTACTCTTACAAGTTTGGCAAGTGTACAAATTGGCGTTTCTTCATTTGGGGTTATTCTGTGTCGTCGATCATTCAACATTTCACAACCGGACATGTACAGTATAGGAGGCTATCATGCTCCGCTGAGTGCACTGTATGCATAATGCAATCCCACACAAGGGGCATAAAAACACAAAGCACAAAGCTTCTGTGCACTCCGTTAATCCCACTCTGAGTCAACTAGCCGCTGAGCAGACGGTGTGGTGGGAGAGGCTGCCTGTGGGGGCGTACTGTACAGCTGACCCATGTTCCCTCCAGAGCGGAAACGCGGCCGCGTGGAAACGGGAGCCTCTCCAGAAATAAAAGGCTGGTGATGGCTGATTCATCTTCACATCGAGGAGGACACTGAGTCACACAGTGGAGAGGATGACCTTAGATCAGATGACGGGGGCTGGAGTGGCCGCGCACCCTCGCTTCGCATTGAGGTGACACTGAACAAGAGCTCTCAAGGCCCCCCTTGTCTGACTGACTACCCCCCCCCCCCCGCCCCCCCCCTCCCCCCCGGGGTCCCTCCGACGCAGGTGATGCATCTCTTTCTCGGCTATTGTCTGTCTCGCTGACTGTCTCCCTGTCTTCCTTTCTTTCTTTCTTTCTTTCTTTCTTTCTTTCTAATTCTTTCTCTCTCTCTCAACTGTCAGACCCTTTCCTTCTCTCCGGCTATGTTTTACGCACAAAGATAATTCTGTTCTTAACTCAGTTTTGAGACAACGCATGCAGTAATTGTCATAACTGCATGGGGCAGAATAACGGAGTTAAGCTCATCCTCTGATTATGAGGAAGGCAGTTAAGATGCCTTGGCTGACTCCCATGCAAAACGGTTACTGTGGCACTGTGGTTTACACCGTCTGTGTAGACCTGACCAGCATTAAGGCTACAGTTTGATGTCAATTAATGTCTTTTTACTGGTCAGCAGGTGTATCTGTGGGAAGGACATTACTGGTCAGCAGGTGTATCTGTGAGAAGGACATTACCGGTCAGCAGGTCTATCTGTGGGAAGGACATTACTGGTCAGCAGGTCTATCTGTGAGAAGGACATTACTGGTCAGCAGGTCTATCTGTGGGAAGGACATTACTGGTCAGCAGGTCTATCTGTGAGAAGGACATTACTGGTCAGCAGGTATATCTGTGAGAAGGACATTACTGGTCAGCAGATCTATCTGTGAGAAGGACATTACTGGTCAGCAGGTCTATCTGTGAGAAGGACATTACTGGTCAGCAGGTGTATCTGTGAGAAGGACATTACTGGTCAGCAGGTCTATCTGTGAGAAGGACATTACTGGTCAGCAGGTATATCTGTGAGAAGGACATTACTGGTCAGCAGGTATATCTGTGAGAAGGACATTACTGGTCAGCAGGTCTATCTGTGAGAAGGACATTACTGGTCAGCAGGTCTAACTGTGAGAAGGACATTACTGGTCAGCAGGTGTATCTGTGAGAAGGACATTACTGGTCAGCAGGTGTATCTGTGAGAAGGACATTACTGGTCAGCAGGTGTATCTGTGAGAAGGACATTACTGGTCAGCAGGTGTATCTGTGGGAAGGACATTACTGGTCAGCAGGTGTATCTGTGGGAAGGACATTACTGGTCAGCAGGTGTATCTGTGGGAAGGACATTACTGGTCAGCAGGTGTATCTGTGAGAAGGACATTACTGGTCAGCAGGTCTATCTGTGAGAAGGACATTACTGGTCAGCAGGTCTATCTGTGGGAAGGACATTACTGGTCAGCAGGTCTATCTGTGGGAAGGACATTACTGGTCAGCAGGTCTATCTGTGGGAAGGACATTACTGGTCAGCAGGTCTATCTATGGGAAGGACATTACTGGTCAGCAGGTCTATCTGTGGGAAGGACATTACTGGTCAGCAGGTGTATCTGTGGGAAGGACATTACTGGTCAGCAGGTGTATCTGTGGGAAGGACATTACTGGTCAGCAGGTGTATCTGTGAGAAGGACATTACTGGTCAGCAGGTCTATCTGTGAGAAGGACATTACTGGTCAGCAGGTGTATCTGTGGGAAGGACATTACTGGTCAGCAGGTCTATCTGTGGGAAGGACATTACTGGTCAGCAGGTATATCTGTGAGAAGGACATTACTGGTCAGCAGGTCTATCTGTGGGAAGGACATTACTGGTCAGCAGGTGTATCTGTGGGAAGGACATTACTGGTCAGCAGGTGTATCTGTGAGAAGGACATTACTGGTCAGCAGGTCTATCTGTGAGAAGGACATTACTGGTCAGCAGGTCTATCTGTGGGAAGGACATTACTGGTCAGCAGGTGTATCTGTGGGAAGGACATTACTGGTCAGCAGGTGTATCTGTGGGAAGGACATTACTGGTCAGCAGGTGTATCTGTGAGAAGGACATTACTGGTCAGCAGGTCTATCTGTGAGAAGGACATTACTGGTCAGCAGGTGTATCTGTGGGAAGGACATTACTGGTCAGCAGGTCTATCTGTGGGAAGGACATTACTGGTCAGCAGGTATATCTGTGAGAAGGACATTACTGGTCAGCAGGTCTATCTGTGAGAAGGACATTACTGGTCAGCAGGTCTATCTGTGAGAAGGACATTACTGGTCAGCAGGTGTATCTGTGAGAAGGACATTACTGGTCAGCAGGTCTATCTGTGGGAAGGACATTACTGGTCAGCAGGTGTATTTGTGGGAAGGACATTACTGGTCAGCAGGTGTATCTGTGGGAAGGACATTACTGGTCAGCAGGTGTATCTGTGGGAAGGACATTACTGGTCAGCAGGTCTATCTGTGAGAAGGACATTACTGGTCAGCAGGTCTATCTGTGAGAAGGACATTACTGGTCAGCAGGTGTATCTGTGGGAAGGACATTACTGGTCAGCAGGTCTATCTGTGAGAAGGACATTACTGGTCAGCAGGTGTATCTGTGAGAAGGACATTACTGGTCAGCAGGTCTATCTGTGAGAAGGACATTACTGGTCAGCAGGTGTATCTGTGAGAAGGACATTACTGGTCAGCAGGTCTATCTGTGAGAAGGACATTACTGGTCAGCAGGTGTATCTGTGAGAAGGACATTACTGGTCAGCAGGTCTATCTGTGAGAAGGACATTACTGGTCAGCAGGTACTGTATATCTGTGGGAAGGGCATTACTGGTCAGCAGGTGTATCTGTGAGAAGGACATTACTGGTCAGCAGGTCTATCTGTGAGAAGGACATTACTGGTCAGCAGGTATATCTGTGGGAAGGACATTACTGGTCAGCAGGTCTAACTGTGAGAAGGACATTACTGGTCAGCAGGTGTATCTGTGGGAAGGGCATTCCAGGACAGGACTCTTCTCTTAAGTGGTTTATTGGTGGCAACAGGGAGGCTCAATCACAGGGTATCAAAGGTTTAAGTAAACAGCTTAACCTGAATAAGACCTCGGCCGGGCTACTCTGCGCATGTAGACGCAGCCTCTTTCTTTCTGTGTTTGTCTGTCTCTTCTTCTGGCACTCACTCACTCTCTCTCTCTCTCTCTGTCTCTGTCTGTCTCCCTCCCCCTCTCCCCCCCAATCTTCTATCTCTACCTGTCTCTCCCTCCCTCCCCCCCTCCCCCCCCCCCCTCCTCTCCCAAAGCTTCTGAGGGGGGGGCCTTCTCCATTTCACCCTCCTGCCCAGAAAAATCAATATTGGGAGGCGGCCTGAAAGACCTTTCACAGGAGTATTACAGCACAGCCCAGTGCTCCGATAAGCCTCCTGTTACGTCCTCTCGGGACGGGGCTGGCCAGGCCCGCGCTCCCCACCTGGGGGGGGAGGCATTCTCTGCTGGCCGCAGGGAAGAGCGCCATAAAGGCCAAGACGTGGATCACCAGTCTATTGGTGCGGGCTATTAGTAACCTTAGAGCCCCTGACCTGTGACTAGGGTCCTGTGCTGATTCCCACACACACACACACGCACATAGACACACACACACACACACACACACACACACACACACACACACGGAGCGAGTGGGAGGGGCCACACACAGAAAAGACAGTTTATGACGATAAAGAGCTTTGTCACGCATTCAAGAGAGTGGATAATGCCTTTTTTTGTTGTTAATGTATGCGCCGTCACTGGAGAGTGGAGAGCGGAGCACTCAGATCCCTGCTTTCATCACGACGCCCTTTCACTGTCTTTGCCTGTAATGACTGTTGTTGCCCGCCCGCCCGCCCACACACACACACACACACACACACACACACACACACACACACACACACACACACACACACACACACACACATACGTACACACACACACACACACACACACACACACACACACACACACACATACGTACGTACACACACACACACACACACACCTTACCTACCGCCTACGCAAACCTCACACCCACATACCTTTCGTGTTGTGATTTATGAGGACACGAATGTGAGAAAAATGTGACACATGCTGACACATGTTGCTGCGGTGTCTCTGAACACTATTAAAAACATAGTGGGCCAATCAATGTGTTTCAGCTCCGGAAACGCGTTCGACAACATTTTAATTCTGATTTTACGATGACGATGTGGGCATTTGATCACTAGCCAAATCGCATTCAAAAAGCTTCCACAGCAGACCACACAACACAATCAAACAACTGTTAAATATATCCCTGTATCAGATGTATTAAATCCCACAGCAAAAATCATATTGAGATGGATTAAGGCTGTAAAAAGCTGCCTGTGCAAGGTCTGGTGATTGGCTTCAAAACTGAAGCATTAACTATGGGATTTTGTAACCAAATGCTATAAACACTTTCAAACTTAAAGTTGCTCTTTCTTAAAGGATGGCTTTGCCGATTTTCAACCTGCTTTGTATCATTATAATCTTGGTAATATAAAGCAGATGGACAGTGCTTACCTTTGGCATATGTTTTCTGCATCCACGTTTGTCTGCCTGCAGAAGCTCCGCCCCTGCCATCTGATATGGGTCATTAACCCTCGTTAAGGCTCTTGATGCGTGGATGTGGCATACAGAAAAAAATAAAAAGAAACAATAACTGCCGCCCTCGAAGAACATCTGTTCACTTCCGTCTCCAGAATGTCACGGAAGTGCTGGAATAACTGCTGAGCTCTCGGTGCAGCAAAACATGAAGAGAAGGTAAAGCCTGCTATCTGCATCATTATTGACATTGTAATGATACAAAGTCTCTTTAAAGGCGTTTTTTGAAAATTGGCACATTGCTCACCTTACCCAATAGGCCTATGTGACAACACCAAAATCATCCCTTTGAGTAGATAGCTCTGTCTGGTGCACATTCTTCATATTTATGGGGGCACAGTGGTAGCCCTGTCGCCTCACAGCAAGAAGGTCCTTGGTTTGATTCCCGCCTGGGATGCTGTTGGTACTGGGAGAATGTCTTCCCATGCCTTCGGTGCCTAGTGCCCTTTCCCTTGAGCCCCACATCCGTCAAATCGTCAAATCCTCCTTCTACCTCCTCCGCAATATCGCAAAGATCTTCCCCTCTCGTTCATTCATGCTCCACTGCTGAAACACTCATCCACGCCTTCATCTCCTCCCGTCTGGACTACTGTAATTCACTCCTTTATGCATGGCATCAATGCCACCCTCATCAACAGACTCCAACTGGTCCAGAACGCAGCCGCCCGACTTCTCACCCATACCAAATCCTGGCACCACATCACCCCATCTCTTCTCCACTGCCTTCTCTTAGTTGAATACGGGGGGATTCAGTGTTTAGTGTCATCTTTGTCCGCTATGTGTTCACTAACATCACCGCCTCCCCCAGGGTTTATGTTGTGCATTGTAAAGTGTCTTTGAGATCTGGAAAAGCGCTATATAAGCCCCATTTATTGTTGTTGTTATTATTATTATTATTATTAGTGCCCAGGTGGGCTATCTCGTGAAAAGGGCCTGTCTGTGTGGAGTTTGCATGTTCTCCATGTGCTCCCCTGGGGTTTCCTCCATATATAACCCCCCTAAAAACATGCAGAAGATCGTCTAACCAGCGGCGGTTGGAAGAAGTTGGTCCCCGGGTGCTTCACTGCAGCTGCCCACCGCTCCTGGCCTGAACCATGGAGGAGGACGAGCCAGGATGGGTCAAACATGGAGGACAAATTTCACAGCGCCTCCAAAGCGTGTGTGTGTGTGTGTGTGTGTGTGCGTGCGCGCGCTGGCTGCTGTGCACATGTGCATGCCACGATGGTGTTTGTGACACATGAGGACAGGGTTTGTTTGTCTGTCCGATTTAATTAGGGGTTTGGTAAAATAGACAACAGAAGTCAAAGTCAACAAAAAAGGAAGCTCTCTTTGAAATCACTTTGCGTGGCAGATCTCTCTTCCGTGTGATTTCAAGCACAACAGCTGCTGTAGTTTTAGCGCCGTCGATTCATAAAGCGCCTCATTAATGATGACGATTGAGTGGGATTTATGATGCACGGTAGGGTATTTTTTCAGTACATCCAAATGATCGAAAGTTACCTTCTTGTGTTGTATCCCTGAGGGAAAATGTCTGGTTGGTAAAACCTGTTTCTAACAGACACATGGTAATCAAAACAAAAACAAAATGCATGGAAGGGCGAGCATGTCTGGGCAATTATATCATTTGACTTTGACAGGAGTGTTCTTCTCCTTGTCCACAGTAACCTTCCATTCTGCCATTTGCCAGATAATAGAGTCCTTTGCTCTTATGTACTGTAAACAATATCTGGGTGGGAGAAACACTGTGAATCGCATTACACTTCCGAGAAACAGCCCAACTGAAAACAAATTCATTTACAAAAAAACAAGACTCCTTTTTGAACTGAAACCCAAGTCGCATTCACAGATCCATGAGGGAGTGATTCATCACGCTCACTCGCTCAAAGATCCAAAGACAGTGTGGTCGCTGTCCAGCTGGCTCTCACACACACACACACACACACACACACACACACACACACACACACACACACACACACACACACACACACACACACACACACACACAGCTGGCTCTCACTCACCACAAACAAGGAAGGGCCGGCTTCCATTATGCTCTTCCTTCAACGCTTTGGACCTGTCCTGTCTGACTGCAGGAGAGGATGGGAGAGTGGAGACTCCTGGCTGTGAGGTAGCATCTGACTGCAGGAGAGGATGGGAGAGTGGAGACTCCTGGCTGTGAGGTAGCATCTGACTGCAGGAGAGGATGGGAGAGCGGAGACTCCTGGCTGTGAGGTAGCATCTGACTGCAGGAGAGGATGGGAGAGTGGAGACTCCTGGCTGTGAGGTAGCATCTGACTGCAGGAGAGGATGGGAGAGTGGAGACTCCTGGCTGTGAGGTAGCATCTGACTGCAGGAGAGGATGGGAGAGTGGAGACTCCTGGCTGTGAGGTAGCATCTGACTGCAGGAGAGGATGGGAGAGTGGAGACTCCTGGCTGTGAGGTAGCATCTGACTGCAGGAGAGGATGGGAGAGCGGAGACTCCTGGCTGTGAGGTAGCATCTGACTGCAGGAGAGGATGGGAGAGCGGAGACTCCTGGCTGTGAGGTAGCATCTGACTGCAGGAGAGGATGGGAGAGCGGAGACTCCTGGCTGTGAGGTAGCATCTGACTGCAGGAGAGGATGGGAGAGCGGAGACTCCTGGCTGTGAGGTAGCATCTGACTGCAGGAGAGGATGGGAGAGCGGAGACTCCTGGCTGTGAGGTAGCATCTGACTGCAGGAGAGGATGGGAGAGTGGAGACTCCTGGCTGTGAGGTAGCATCTGACTGCAGGAGAGGATGGGAGAGTGGAGACTCCTGGCTGTGAGGTAGCATCTGACTGCAGGAGAGGATGGGAGAGTGGAGACTCCTGGCTGTGAGGTAGCATCTAACTGCAGGAGAGGATGGGAGAGCGGAGACTCCTGGCTGTGAGGTAGCAGCATCCATGGACGTTCTGATCGTCGGTGTGGGCCGTGTTTACGAAACTGAGGGGTTGACAGCGCATGGGTCAGCAATGAATAATGAATGCATCAATCCTCAATCCTGTGTTTGTACTGAACCTGGTTCCTGAGGTGCTACAGTATCTCCAACAGCCCGTGAAGCTTTGTCATCACAACCTCTGTGTTTTATTTCATTATAGCATGATACTCTTTGTTTATTGAGGGAAGGGTTTCACTGAGCACACATGCTCTTTTTCACCACTTTGCTTCATAAGCAGGTATAGCGTACATTCATCAGTATAACCTCCAGTCCACTGTTCTCAGGGCTGATGTTGCTTAGCATCAGCAGGAGTCTTTGAGGGTGTGGAGGTCACTACAAGTTCACAAATTCACCTTTTTCAAACATCTTCACAGGGGCACAGTATGGGCCAATGATCTTCAGGTCACAAACCTGCTTCTACAACATTAAGGGAACAATCAATAATAATGTACTGGCACAACATTACCATAATATATCAGCAGGCGTTATCAGCAGGCGTTTGCTGTTACGGTACCTCAATGGCTGCAGACAGTTTAAGCTAAACAGTTTAATTTGGTCCATACTCTTTGTTTTGATGGAAATGCCTCACCTCCAGGCATTTCAATATACAGTACGCCCAAGAGCTCTACCCTGAACTACCTCCAGGCATTTCAATATACAGTACGCCCAAAAGCTCCACCCTGAACTACCTCCTTGCGTTCGGAATTTAGACAACCATGAAGAATGTGCGACCAAATGATTTGCTTTACAAGACACCTCTGCAGGCGTGCGAGCTGCAGCAGTTCTGCGAGGTAGGCGTCAGGCACAGGTAGAGGTAGGCTTGACTTTAATCTCAGAATTCTGACATCAATCTCAGAATTCCGATTTTAATCTCACAAGTCACCTGACTTTTTCTCTCTCAGAATTCCACCCATTTAGAATTCTGGCTTTATTCTCAGAATCCATGAACTCAGAACTTAAATAAATGTTTCACATGCGATGCGCTTCGGTAGTTTTAAATTGTGTGTGGTGTAAAACAAACAAACAAACAGGCGACCTCATTTGAATTCCAGGCGACCCCAAGGTTGGGAGCCACTGGTCTATACAGAGAGCTTGGACCAGTGGAGCTGTGATCACTGACATGATTTATTTATTTAAAAGGTAATTGAATTAGTCACAGTCATGGGAGCTCCCTTCACACAAATTGCTTTGTTTGATGATTTCATAAATTGGCATGGCATGCTGGAAGAGCAGTGTGTGATCTTTGGAAAGAGATGAGCTCAGATATGGGCTGCTCTGGATATGGCTCAAAACCAGACACGTTTATGTCACTTCTGGCACAGCACTGAACGTCATGCTATACAGTATGTCTATTCATAGTGGCACAATCACACATTCAAACATGTCTATGATCAATGGACTTTCAGTAGTCTTCCTGTTTTTTTTCCTGATAGCAAAGACAATATTGCAAGATATGTCAGTATAAGCTCATGTTCTTGGCCTCCGCAAAACAGTTGTACCAGGAAATCGTAAAACTGATTTTATGATGTCCCAAAACCAATTTCAACAATTGCTATATTCAGTATTGTTGAATATATGTGTGTGTGTGTGTGTGTGTGTGTGTGTGTGTGTGTGTGTGTGTGTGTGTGTGCGCACACACACACATATATATATATATACACAGTATATATACTGTATATATATATATATATATATATATATATAATATATACACATATATATACTGTATATATATATTGTATACATATATATGTACTGCATATGTACAGTATACGCGTGGTAACTGCAACGTGCTCCTGGCTGGCCTACCTGCCACCGACATCCGACCGCTTCAGCTCATTCAGAACGCTGCAGCCCGTCTGGTATTCAACCAACCCAAATTCTCTCATGTCACTCCCCTCTTCCGGGACCTCCACTGGCTTCCCATCTCAGCTCGCATCAAATTCAAGACACTGGTACTGGCCTACAGGGCAGTACACCAGTCAGCTCCCCTGTACCTGCAATCTATGGTCAGGTTCCAAACCTCTCACCGCTCCCTTCGCTCCTCCACCAGTGCGGGGCGCCTCGCTCCTCCTTCGCTACGGGCGCTCAAAAGTCGCTCATCCCGATCTCGACTCTTCTCCTCCCTGGCACCCCAATGGTGGAACGAGCTGCCACCTTCGGTCAGGACTGCTGAATCACTGCCGATCTTTCGGAAAAGACTAAAGACTCACCTTTTCAGGCTCCACCTGGGCCCTTCTTGATCTAACTTCTTTCTCTCTCTTCTTTCTCTCTCTTTATAAAAAAAAAAAAAAAAAAAAATCTAATCTAAAACTTGTACCACTGTTCCTTCAGGATTTGTAGTTGTCATAGACTGTGCTCCATAGTTGATTGCTCTATTGCTGACAAAAAGTGTGTTATTGTAAGTCGCTTTGGATAAAAGCGTCTGCCAAATGACGAAATGTAATGTATGTAAATGTATATGCAGTAGTGATTCCCACCTCCTCCAGTCTGCATGTCGAAGTGTCCTTGGGCAAGCTGAACCCCAAATTGCTCCCATTGCTGTGCCAGCACCCTGCGTGGTAACCTGCCGCCATCGCTGTGTGAATGGATGAATGTAAGCGCTTTGGATAAAATATAAATGCAGGCCATTTTATACATACACACACACACACACATAGGCTTTTTCTTTGTTTTGTCTGGAAGGAAGAGGTGATAACCATTACAATAACACTCTCGTACGGTCACTCATGGAATTTCCCTTGTAAACACTGGTAATCATTTACAAACATTCTGTGTCAGTACAATATTTCTACCTTATGTGAGCCTCAAGAAGATTATGAAATATGATTAAGAAGAGAAGGGTTTATCATAATTGAATCTTCTGGGACCTTGCAGCACTGAAAACTTCAAGGCAAGAGATGTGATTTAACAATTTTCAAAGACATTTCTCACTATTCACTTACAAAAACTGACTTCCACCCCAAAGAAGAAAGGGCATTTTCTTTGTTTTGTCTGGAAGGAAGAGGTGATAACAATGCGATTAACGGTCACACCTTATGGAATTTCCCTTATACAGAGATTGTGAGATATGATTAAGAAGAAGCTCAAAAGGCTCAGATTTTTATGGTTATGATAATTTACGCTTCTTTGACCTTGCAGCACTGACAAGTTCAAGGCCAAGAGATGTGATTTAGCAATTTACACTAAATTTTTCATTATTCACTTATAAAACTTTAGACACAACACATTTTTTCTCAGCAGCCTTTTATCAAGGTATCCTGGAGGAAATTGTGATTTAAAGTCTGAATTTTGACAGGTTAAGAACATTCTTGTGTAGTGCGTATAAAAAGCAGTTGGTTTCTGTGAAGATAGCGTCTTTGCTCTATCAGTCTGTTTCTTGGCAAAGTAACTTGAAAAACACATATTGAGCAAGCGCACGCTTTTCTTGGACGCCACTTCAATGTAATCACAACTGCCGAATCTTCACTCTCAATATTTTATTTTTGAATCGCTGATTTTAAGATTGTTCAAATTAAAAAGGCTCTAAATAATCTTGGCCCAGAAACAGGTTATTCATAAAAGAATAACAAAATTATGCAGACATTCCAAAATAGGTGCCTTATAGGTGTACAATACATTTACATTTTAAAGATGTACAGTACAGTGGTTCTCAAACTTTTTCACGTCAAGGACCCCTAAACTGACACAAATTAGACCATGTACCCCCAGTTCATCAGATTTTGTCCCAGGGTCCATCATCTGATACGGTTTTTGTTTAGATGTTTTATTACAGAACGTGTAGTGAAAATAAGTCATCCGCCTTTTTGTTTTGGACCCCCTGGAACCCCCTCAAGGACCCCTGTGGGTCCTCGGACCCCACTTTGAGAACCACTGTAGTAGAACATTGCATGTCAAAATCTGGTCATCTCTGGTTGTCTCAAGCTGCTTTCTGGGTTGAAGGGCATAGCAATTCAGTTTGAAACTTGTACTGTAGATCTTTATCCTGGAGGCTCAATGGCAGTCGCCTAACTTGTCTACAACTTACTACTTAGCCAGAAATGAACAAAATGTTAGTTTGCCCCGGGTGCGATTCCCTGCTGAGACAGGCCCCTTGGGATTTCTCTTCATGTGATGTTCAGCCAATTGTAGAGTCAAAAACATCAAACAAACATCAATAAATAGCAGTTGTGTACTTTATTCATATCTCATATGTTTGTTTACATTTATACAAAAATACAGAATACAGTAGAGTTTCATCCAGAATCTCAACCGGACGATAATTAAATTTTCTTTTTGGCACCCAGACTTGTTTCCTGCTGAGAGCCATTTGATTCTCCGATTGAAGTGGGATGGATCAGATCACTGGAGCCTGACAGCACTGCTCTGGATGCAATGCACACTAGACCACACAACGACCCATAGGACCACACAACAACCCATATGACCACACAACAACCCATAGGACCACACAACAACCCATAGGACCACACAACGACCCATATGACCACACAACAACCCATATGACCACACAACGACCCATATGACCACACAACAACCCATAGGACCACACAACAACCCATATGACCACACAACAACCCATAGGACCACACAACGACCCATATGACCACACAACAACCCATATGACCACACAACAACCCATATGACCACACAACAACCCATAGGACCACACAACGACCCATATGACCACACAACAACCCATAGGACCACACAACAACCCATAGGACCACACAACAACCCATAGGACCACACAACGACCCATATGACCACACAACAACCCATATGACCACACAACAACCCATATGACCACACAACGACCCATATGACCACACAACAACCCATATGACCACACAACAACCCATATGACCACACAACAACCCATAGGACCACACAACAACCCATATGACCACACAACAACCCATAGGACCACACAACGACCCATATGACCACACAACAACCCATAGGACCACACAACAACCCATAGGACCACACAACAACCCATATGACCACACAACGACCCATATGACCACACAACAACCCATATGACCACACAACGACCCATATGACCACACAACAACCCATAGGACCACACAACAACCCATAGGACCACACAACAACCCATAGGACCACACAACAACCCATATGACCACACAACAACCCATAGGACCACACAACGACCCATATGGGAGCAGAACTTCAGGGAGGTTGTTTTCTTTTCTATTGCATGGAGTGTGTGGTTGCTGACTGCCATACATCAGTATAGACTGTGTTCTGTCATACATCAGTATAGACTGTGTTCTGTCATACATCAGTATAGACTGTGTTCTGTCATACATCAATATAGACTGTGTTCTGCCATACATCAATATAGACTGTGTTCTGCCATACATCAATATAGACTGTGTTCTGCCATACATCAATATAGACTGTGTTCTGCCATACATCAGTATAGACTGTGTTCTGCCATACATCAATATAGACTGTGTTCTGCCATACATCAATATAGACTGTGTTCTGCCATACATCAGTATAGACTGTGTTCTGTCATATATCAGTATAGACTGTGTTCTGTCATACATCAATATAGACTGTGTTCTGCCATACATCAATATAGACTGTGTTCTGCCATACATCAATAGTGTTCTGCCATACATCAGTATAGACTGTGTTCTGCCATACATCAGTATAGACTGTGTTCTGCCATACATCAATAGTGTTCTGTCATTCATCAGTATAGACTGTGTTCTGCCATACATCAGTATAGACTGTGTTCTGTCATACATCAGTATAGACTGTGTTCTGTCATACATCAGTATAGACTGTGTTCTGTCATACATCAGTATAGACTGTGTTCTGTCATACATCAATAGTGTTCTGCCATACATCAGTATAGACTGTGTTCTGCCATAGAGACAGTCGGCATGTGTGGGAACGCCCACAAAATGTTATACGGCTGGGCGCGCGAGTGGGGTAAAACCGCCCATACTGTATATCTCAATGGGCAGACTCACCAAAGGAAGGTGCTGCGGCTCTACACTACAGGTTTGGGGATTCTAGAGCAGAACACAAGACGTCTGCTCAGATGTGCGTTTACTGCGGTGGTTAAATCCCCGATTGTGTCTGCCTGGGCAGGGCAGCTGAATTCTAACTTTGCTGAATAGATAGAACGGGAGATTTACCCCACCCTGACCACGCCCCCAGCCAGCTATCCCAGGGTCTATGATGAGACATCGCCTTAACCTATACATCAGTATAGACTGTGTTTTGTCATACATCAATATAGACCGTGTCCGTGGCTCTCAGATAAACAGGAGAATGGGAGACCATGTTTTCGTTCACAGCTTAGGCCTTTTTCAGCTCATGATATTCATAAAAAAAACAACTTTTGACATTTACCTTGTTTGTTTGTGGCTAGACTAGCCTGTTGACTAGACTAGACTGTTGTCAAAATACTGGGCACTGCATAGTGCATATAGTCTTCATGTAGAGAAGCAAAACCTATAGTTGATTGGAACGTCTCAGGTTTAAACTGCCATAATGTTCCAATGTTGTAAAAAAAAAAAACTTTTTTCTTGAATGAATCAAATTCTCTTGCAGTTTTAACACGACAACAATACTTACCACACCGAAAATTTCAGCTATTCACACTGAAAATTACTTTTGCTCTGAACTATATGAACACCAATGTGGTATACTTTTCTTTTCAAACACAATTTTGCACAATAAATATACTCTCCTCCTCCTAATAGAAAATTCCCAACAGCATAGTCCCACATACAACAAGTAGGTTTACCAGGTGAACGCTTTCCTAAAAGTTACAAAGGCTAAAAGGTAACATGCAGACAGAAACGTCACAGTCACTGCAATCTTTTGACATACTGTAGCACTGCTGTTCCTGAACATCCTCTTGGTGCAACGTCGACAGGTATGATGAGGGATGGGAGGGGCAGAGGTCAAGCCAAATCAGTTGTCATGGGTTTGAGTTGATTTTCAAAAAAGAAAAAGAAGAAAGGGGGGGCCGGGGGGGTAAACATTGCTTGACAGGAGGGATTGTGTTGGTTATGGTTCTGACGAGACTGTTCTAATCTGCTGTGTAATTATCTACACTTTGTTCTACCGCTAGAAACATTGACAGGCTTTGACAGTTACCCATTAAGTCAATTACACCATTCAACAAGGCACAAAACCAAGAATGGACATGGTACAATGTAAGACCACAAACATGAGAGAAATACTTGACATAGATACAGGAGTAGATGTTTCTGTATTTGTGTTTGTGTATTTTCACTGTCGGCCGAGCGGGGAGACACGGTCCCATGATGCAAAGGTCCGAAGTGTCCTGTCCAAATCTGCTCGAGTAAGACACAAATGTCCTGTCCAAATCTGCTCGAGTAAGACACAAACGTCCTGTCCAAATCTGCTCGAGTAAGACACAAACGTCCTGTCCAAATCTGCTCGAGTAAGACACAAATGTCCTGTCCAAATCTGCTCGAGTAAGACACAAACGTCCTGTCCAAATCTGCTCGAGTAAGACACAAACGTCCTGTCCAAATCTGCTCGAGTAAGAAGACACAAACGTCCTACCTGCTCACTGATTGTACCGGCTCTGTAGGAGTAAGACACAAACGTCCTACCTGCTCACTGATTGTACCGGCTCTGTAGGAGTAAGAGTAAGACACAAACGTCCTACCTGCTCACTGATTGTACCGGCTCTGTAGGAGTAAGACACAAACGTCCTACCTGCTCACTGATTGTACCGGCTCTTTAGGAGTAAGACACAAACGTCCTACCTTCTCACTGATTGTACCGGCTCTGTAGGAGTAAGCTGTATTTAAAACTGTTAAACCTTGACAGATGGCAGAATAAGATCTGTGATCACTGTGACAGGGAGCACAAACTTGTCATGCATCTGAATGGGCCTGAGGACTGCTGCCATTGCTGCATACCACGGCAAGATCCATGCTGCTTTTAGCAGTGTGAGCGGCCTACCTCATTGTCATCATTATCATCTTTATCAACCTTTATTTAATCAGCCAAGTTCATTAAGAACAAATTCTTATTTTCAATAGCGGCCTGGTGATTGTCAACTATTTGGATTTGCCTACAGGTACAGTAAATGAGTCCTTGCCACAATGCTTTGAGAATCACTCTAAAACTCACCAAACTTGATGAAAAACGCACATCACTTTTTGGAACGGGACACCATTGTGCTACCTTTAAATGTGTGAAGGGGGTGATGGTGTACTTCCTTAGATGGTGTACTATTGTGCAATGGTGCAGCTTTAAGGCAGAAACTGACAATTAGGTTTGCATGGCATTTCTGTGCGGCGAGGTTTGTGGATTGTGGAGATACACAAGGTAACCTGATGAGGTTTGTGGATTGTGGAGATACACAAAGTAACCTGATGAGGTGTGTGGATTGTGGAGACATACAAGGTAACCTGATGAGGTTTGTGGAGACATACAAGGTAACCTGATGAGGTTTGTGGATTGTGGAGATACACAAGCTAACTGACAAGGCAGCTGGATTTGCGTGAGATCATGAGGTCACGATCACACGACAAATCCATGCTGCCACGCTTCAATCTATTGGTTTGAATTCGAACCACCAGTGGTTCGGACCAATCAGCGTCCTCTGAGCCCGTGATAGACAGATGGTTCATCCAATCACGTGCCAGGTATTTTTGGAAAGTGCCTGCCCCTTTGAAAGTGCCTGCCATTTTCCCAAGCGACTTGTTCACATAACTATCGGGAAGCGTCAGGTTATATCCAAGGTGCATCGTCTAGAAATGCCAAAAAAACAACAGTGGTATTTCTTGAACATTTGGATAGTGTAACACGGTATACTAAACTCTATCTGGAGTAGACTAACTGGCCTCGGCAGATTGCCTCTACACGTTTTACTGTGGAATTTTATTGTGTAAGCCCAACATTGATACCAGACAAGGCCAAGCCAAGAAAGGAATGATTTCATCTAATAATGTGCAGAATAAACTAAGATGATTGATTTGATATGCCATGGTGTCTGCTCTTCTTTGAATAAACACAGAGTGGAGCACTGCGGATTTGATAGTTTGGCGCAAGATTCCCATCTTATTTGTAGATTCATTCTTCATTCGTTTGAACTCTCCCAAAACCTTTCATGTCTCTCCCAGAACTACGTTAGACCTTCATTTTTCTTTCCTTTTAGATTTTTTTTATTTTGATCTTCCTTATATAGAGGAATGGCTGTCAAGAATATCTTCTGTAACAGTTTGTAACTTGTAATTGTAAAAGATATTGTGAGTTAAAAAACACCTTCTCTTTCGCTAACAAATGTTATGGGAGACCCATCCATCAGTGTCTTACATGAGCCTCTGAATCCACCATTTTCCTTTTCATAAAAATCCTGGATAGAATTAATCCCTGATATTCATTAGTAGAATGTTGCAGCTTTTAATGGTCTAAATGTAAGTTAGTCAAAGCAGCATATTTCATATATGTGTCTCCATGTAATCCATTCACACAACAACATTACCCAAGTCATACACCAATAATTACACCATCATACAAGGAAATGTCACAAACAGGAGTGTGGTTTTTGGGCTTTAAGATATCCCAGGTGTTTACATGTGTTGTTATACTGAACTTGAAACAACTAATAGATGCATCCTGTACATTGTCCTGTAAATGTGCCGATGTGGACACATTCCTGCTTAACAAAGACACTCTTAATTGATCACTTGAAACGTTGTCACTTGTATCAACAGCAGCAGCTCAGTGCTGCCACCAATAAATAAATACATCATACATCATGGGTCCATGGCTAAACCAGACAATGTGAGTACATCTCGGAACTACAATGTTCTACAATGTTTTAACATCACGTTCTTTGGGAAACCCGGAATAAGAGGAAATAGCAGAGCTGTTGAGAGTACATGAGGGTCACCAGAGGTAGTAATTCATGCCTCAGTTCATACAAGAGATAACCAATGTCATAGTCTATCTGCTTTGCTGTTGAAGATGAACTGTGGGCCCGAAGTACAGGCAGACTGTAGCAAAGTGCTGACGGGAAGTTCTCTGGAAGCAAAGTTTTCCCAAAGTGTTCATTATACAGCAGCTTCTGATGGGTGGTTCCATCAGCAGGTTCTGATGGATGGTTCCATCAGCAGGTTCTGATGGGTGGTTCCATCAGCAGGTTCTGATGGATGGTTTTGCGAAAGCCAGAAAATCCAGGAGGCGGGGCAAAGGGTTTACATGTCTCAATCCTTTCTGATAAATGTCATGGTCTTTTTGAGAGCATGGGGTTAATGTAGTCTGACAAGAAAGGCAAGCTTATCCATGGTAGCAGGCGAAGCCATTGTCAATCTGGAGAGCATTCTGAGATCTCACTATGGAAGTCAGCTTCATGTTTGTTGGGATCACCTTTGGTCACCAAGAGGAGGACAGAGCGGAGGCCTAGGAGAGAAAGTACGGGCAAACGTTTTAGACTCAAGTGTCAAGTTACAAGAGTAGTTTTCTTACATTTTTGTTTTTAATATGACATGAATGATCTCACCAGTGATGCTGAAGAACATTGAAGGGTGTAAGGATTACACGATCTGAATGACGTTCAACTTGTTTCTGTAATTGGATAAAAATATAGAAAAAAATAAAGACGCTGGCCTAAATGCATGCTGTGATCTATAAACTGCAGTTTACGAGGATGACATTGCAAGCAACACGATCAACGAGGCAGAATTCCTTTCATTTCTCTCAGCGCTGAGCCAACAGGGAGACTTGGCCAATGTGGACGCTCAACCAGCTTGGCAGCCAAGAAAAGTTGGCCATGGCTGAACCTTTTTGTAATCATCAGCTGTCAACAGCCTTCCTTACCCTTTCCCTACTCATGTCATTTGACCATAATTTCATGGTTCAGATAATTCTGCCTGACAAGTGCAAAATGGAAGCGAAGTTGTTGAAGTTAGCCATTCAAAGCAAGTTCTCTACATAACATTTGAAAGACTACAGGAATACATTTAAAAAATGGTTGCACCATCACCGATGTTGATGTATATACATATATATATATATATATATATATATATATATATATATATATATATATATATACACACACAATATAATGGTACTTAGTCTGATAAGTTTGGGAACCCCTGCCTAGCGCATCTATCGGTATAGATCAGCCAAAGTTGCTGGCTGTGTGTCCAGGCAATGAGTTTCAGGAAGGGGGAAGTTACTTGCACTATTTATGCATGCACTGCAGGGCGAAAAAGACGAAGCTTACTTTTCCGATGTTTCAGCATCTAGTGGCGCTGCAGTGCCTTCTGTCTCTGTGAAGAGTCCTCCTTCCCCAGGTTCCTGTTCAAGAGCTTCCTGGTTCCTTCTTGATCTCATCTGGGTGGGTAGAAAGTCATACTTAACATCAAGGCAATCCCCTCAAAGTTCCAAATGAAAATCAGCAAAATCCAACTATCCTACAGAGCCTGGCTCCAGAGAAATGACCTCCACTGAGTTGGTTGCTTCGGCTCTGGCATTGTGACATGCAACAGTGATGTAAGTGTTTTGGTCCATGAGGGAGACTTATTGATTAGACAGTCAGCGGCAATAAACAGCGTAATGGGTGGGACTAACGCCATTGTCAAGTGTGCCAGATTCAACCAAATCAATGGCGACCACTACACACAAGATAGATGATCCTGAGGCTGTTCTAAATCGATCAAAAGTATCAATTACTTTGAAATCCCAACAGCACTCAGCTTTGAAGGCATTTATTCAAAGGGGTGATTTTTTTTTTTTTTCTATATTTTTTTGGTTCTCCCGACTGGATTTTATTCAGGTGGATATGTTGGTCTCTATAGTGATTGGTTAGGGAAAATCTAATGGAAATGGAGGCAATGTCAGACTGAAGAAGGAAACAGAGTGTAATGACTGAGTAGAAAATTCAGTCTGATATCAGGCTAGAAGCTGTCATAAACAAAGCACTTTCCACACACAATAAAAAATACTGTTAATAAACAATCACATCTGCTCATGAGGCTCCGGAAGTTATAGCTTAGCGCCAGGGGTCAGAGGTCAGCTCACCTTCTTCCACACAAGCAGGAATACAATGGCTGCCACTGGAATGAACAGTAACGAGAGGAGGCCTCGCTCCACCACCTCAGGCAGGAGCCTCATAAGCTGCTCTCCTGGGAGAGAAAGAAACAAACAAACACAAACAACACAACGTGTTTAACCACTTCTGTTCTGCCAGAAAGGATCATTAATGTGACACGGGAACATGTGTTACATCTGTCTTCTGGAAGCTGGGGCTTTGACCCAAATCAGTTGGAAGGGTTGATTATTTCAGCTTATTCTGGACAGTTAGAATTATTGTTATTAGCGTCTATCCATTCCTGTCTATAAATTAAAAAATGAATCTTGCTGTTGGTGAACAATGTAACACACGTTGCTGAAGTAAAGCATTGAAATGGAGGCTGTGAGTGTCCAAACTTTGTTTGTTCTTATATTCTGGATTTCACTTTGTGCAGCAACTGCCCAGAATGGCTTTTTGGACGTTGCTATTTGTCTTCATGTTGTGCGTGTGCTGTGCATGCTTTCAGATGCCACGTGCGTGGTGGTGGAGAACATTTGCATATTGCATACAGAGTAAAGCCTCAGCCAGATGAGACATGAGGAATGTGCCCTGCAGAGTGCATTCATCATGTGACAGTGGCTTCAGGGAAGTTCGCTGAGAATGTGGCCAAATACTGTAGCAAGCAGAACGCTTCCTTTCCCACACAGCAGCTGGTTCTGCTGCTTCTGTAACAGGACCATCCCCAGCCTGACGCCCAGTGGCGTGCCTGACCAAGTTGGTGCCCTAGGCAAGATTTTTGCTGGTGCCCCCCCCCCCCCCCCCCTCCCCCCTCCCCCAAATAAAATATAATAAAAATGATATCGCAGCTAATTCCACCACTGCAGTGCAGGCTCAGAATGACCCTTCCCCAGTGGCGCTGGAAGTACTTTTAGGTAGGGGGTGCTGTAAGAAAGGGACTCTCGGTGCTGCCCGCGAGGGCAGCAGCGAAGAAAATTTGACGTTTTTTGGACTTTCATCCATATTTAGAAGAATATTTAATTTTAAATTAACATTAGGATTATACTGTTGTGATGTAATTATTCAGTATCTTCTCCTTTTCTCACTCACTTTCATGTAAGCACCTGCTCTCCCTTTAGTCGTTTTACACTACAACAGACAGCAACACAGGCATAAACACTGAACTTATTATTATTATTATGGAAAAACAGATTATGATGAAAATCAAACACTTTTGAAGAGAGAGCGTATGAAATAAGATTAGAGCTGGGAAGCACAAACTGTTTTTTAATGCATCTTGTTGGTGGTATAAACACAAGACAGCCAAATCCAACAATTTCGAAAATCCCATTTCTTGCCACCAGGGGGTGCTGCAGCACCCTCAGCACCCACCTTCCAGCCACCTTCCCCCACTCTGGGAAAAAGCTCAGAGCAGGTAGAAGGGGGCGCGGCCGCGCAGGGGGTGGGGTGGTATGGATTAGGGACCATGGTGAAAGTGCTGCAGCCCAGGCAGCCAGAAAGCCAGAATTAGAAAAATGATTTCACTATTATTTAAAGACTTAAGATGTTGTTCTGCTTATTTTTTGTCTACTATTGTAAAATAATAGTAGGCCTATTATCATGAAAAAGTATTTGTAATTTTTTTTTTTTTTTTTTTTTTTTTACCCTCTCTGGCGCCCCTAACGGCTCAAGCGCCCCTAGCATTTGCCTAGTTCGCCTAATGGACGGCACGCCACTGCTGACGCCCGACGCCCACTGACAAATACAAACTTACGTGATTCGCAGTTTGCCGGATCACAATCTGCTGCATTATTGGAGGACGAGGGTGATTCTGGAAAAGAAGAAGAGATTGGGTGATGAGTAGGGTACACAGATGGGGACTTGAGACTTGGACTTGAGTCGCACTTAAGTCACACACACACATTGACTTGAGACTTGACTTGGACTTGTGACCAAAGACTTGAGAGTTGACTTGGGCAATTAATAGCTCAAAGATTTGAGACTTGACTTGGACTATAGCTCCAAGACTTGAGACTTGACTTGGGCTATAGCTCCAAGACTTGAGACTTGACTTGGGCTATAGCTCAAAGACCTGAGACTTGACTTGGGCTATAGCTCAAAGACTTGAGGCTTGACTTGGGCTATAGCTCAAAGACTTGAGACTTGACTTGGACTTGCAAAAAATGACTTGTGAGCATCTCTGCTAGGTAAGTATCAGTACTTGATACATGTTCCTTTAATGTATCGAACGAAATAACCCAGTACCAACTTCTCCAGGCAAATAATACCTGCATTCAATCCTTTTTGTACACAGATCTAGAAAATCACAACTATTTGTTGTTGAAAAAATCACAACTATTTGTATGGTTTTGCTCACAGCTAAATCACCACAAGCATTCTTTGGTTTATTGCGATGGTGATTGGCCTAGTACTGCAGCAGCTACAACCCATACACAGTCTGTGGTGGTGAAGTTGAGCGGTATAAAGCAGTAAAAAAAAAAGGTATTGAATGAAGTACTCTGTTGGTATCGGTATCATTTGAAGGGTACTGGTATTGGTGCTGGTATCGTCATTTTGTCAACGATACCCAGCCCTATAGTGATGGGTTCGGGGTTACGAGAGAAGAGAGGGCCAAGAAAGAGAGGGGGAGAGATGTAAAAGAGGAGAAGGTGGAGTGTTAATGCCCCGATGATGAAAACAGTTCATTGTCAGGTGCTAAAAAGTCACCTCACCACCGCCCCCCCCCCAGGACAAAAGATCTGATCCGACCACTCGGCCAAAGAAAAGCCAAGCGCTTGGGAAGATTGGAAGATTGCTCTGTAATCAACACGTATACAATACTGCGGTTTCGGCCCTTTTCTTCCTTTCACATGCGCTACCTCGATGTCCTCGGGGAACATCTTCCCTCGCTGCTGTGACTCAGCCACGTCTCAACGGGCCGCTGAGGCCGTTTGAGTTTTTATCTCGCAAAGTTCTCGTGAAGAAATAATGGTTCCTGAAAGAAAAAAGAAGCATCTAAAACTGCCACAAGAGATCTGTCCTAAAAAAGAAAAAAGAGGCTCTTCACAATAGTCAAAAGGGTTGGCGGCAGTTTAGAAGCAGATCACGCAGGCTTGTGAGAGGAATGTTGCTGGTTTTGAATCTCGTGTGTTTCTTTTGTGCTTTGCACCGCTAAGGCTGCCAGGTGTGGATGTGAGTAATGGATATGAAGCAGATTACGCTGAAAAAAGAGCAAACATGTTGAGCAAATTAATGAATTCAACATTCACCTGTTGCTGCTGCTGCTGTTGTTGTTGTTGTTGTTACTGCGTACGTTGCTATTGTGTACGCTGTGGTGGGACAGGGAGGCGGATCACAGTCATCTGAATCATTTTTTAACTGCGCAGCTATAAGGAAGTCTTCCACAAAGTCAAAGTACCGCGCTGTCGGCCACCTCTCCGTTCTGTAGTGGCACTCAAAATCGTACATGGCCAGCTCCTGCAAATATACGAAAACCACAGTTCATTCATACTGTAGAAAGTCACGTTGATGTTTTATTTGTTTTCAAAGGTACAGTTGAATGATTTTGAATTTAGTGAGGTGCGGAAAGATTTAAAAGTTGCAAAAACGGCAAAAGTAGCCAACAAATCCCCCCAAAACACATAAATGATCTTTGCACACACTAACAGTACAACCACAATGATAGACATGAACTTACCACTGCGGCTGAGCCCATGTAGAGTCGCACCTCTTGGAGCATTTGCACAAAAATGCTAATATCTTTTCTGTTGGATGAAATGTTCCCAAACTTATGTGCTAAATCTTTTAAACTCTCCTCCAAGTAGAAAACATTTAACTTTACCCAACACATTCCACCCTAGAATAAAAAAAAAAGCAACATAAACTGAGTTAGCATAAGGGATGATTATGGAAAATACATAATGTAATAGATCAGAACTGTTTCTTGCTTGTATGCAGACAAACAGACCTAATAGATGCACAAAAGAAACAATGATCACTACAGTATCATTTGCTGCATAAATAACTGGAGGCAGTGATCAGGTTATCTCACCTCTTCTTTTGGAATGTACTGCACAGGAATTCTGTAGTCTTTAGGAATATTTTCTCTCTGTAAAACAAAGGAGCATAAAAACATCAAAACTAAGAGGAAATGAATGTCCTAAACAGATATCATACCTTGGCTTGAATCAAATAAAAGAGAGTATATTTTGTTTCATACAATAAGAAAACAATGAGCCAAATCCAATCCAATCCAATTCAACAATATATTTACCGTAAATTCCGGACTATAAGCCGCGGCTTTTTCCCCGTTTTTTGGCCCCTGCGGCTTATATAACGGTGCGGCTTATCTATGGATTTTTTCAGCAAAAAAAAAAAAAAAAAAACGGAATTCTCTCTTCTTTAGCACTCTTTCTAACTATAAATCCACTTCTGTTTTAATTTCCTCTCTTGCCCTCTTTTCACCACACCGCGGACACTGTGTGCACTGTAAAAAAAAACACAGGTGGTGTTGTGTTATGTTGTTTTGTTGAAATGTTAATAAATGGGAGCTTCCTCAAACAGCCATCTCTTTCCCGACAATCCCCTCTGTGCACGAACCCTTACATATGGTAATTAAACATTAAAACACAATAAAAAAAAAAAAAAAAAAAAAAAAAAAAAAAAAACATTAAAACACCTGCGGCTTATAGTCCGGTGCGGCTTATATATGTAACAAACAGGCAATTTTGCTGCTGCGGCTTATACTCCGGTGCGCCTTATAGTCCGGAATTTACGGTAAATAATAATAGTAATTGCTATTCTAGTAAACATAGGAACAAAAACATTTTTTTTTTCCAGATTTTTTATCCCATGTTTTATCCCCCATTAGTGCTAATTTTAATTTATTTATCCTGGTTGCTACTCCACCCTCTGCCGATCTGGGGAGAGCCGAAACTGGCTCGGTTGCAACTTTCAGTTGCAAAGATAAAAAGATTGTTTGCTCTCCTTTCTTATCTTTTATTTCTTATATCGGTTTGCCAAATTCTACCATTATAAGCTTTTTTCCTCTGCGTTGGCCTTTGCAAAGTATATCAGTTTTGCATGTGCGTGGGTGTGTGAACTCATAAGTTATAAGTTCACACACCCACGCACGGGCAAAAGTTTTAAGCTCAACTCCTTTTCGCAACTGTTTATATGTTGAAATGCCCTTGCGGTTTAGTGTTCGTGGGGCAAACCCAGCACAAAGCACCAGACTGCAATCTGCACAAATAACTTTGATTATTGCAATGACACGTCATTACCATCAGGCCTTCATGGCTCAGTGGCGTGCTTCACATTTTGGCGGTTAGAGAGAATTCCCCCATTATCAAGAGGTGGTGATATCATTAACAAACTCGTCCGTAGAGAAGGCTATCGGATCTAAACACTGAACACCATCGAGCTCTATGGTCTAAAATGAATCTGTCTTGTTTCCTGTGATTGTTCTTTTATATATTTATTTGTTTCTTTAATGTCGGGGTTCTCAAAGTGCGACCCGCCAAGAGTTAGGTGACATGATGGTATTTGGTCCGATTCACGTCTTTCAGAGGCTGTACCGGGTTCAGTTTTAAAGCCATATGAAACTAGATGACCTAGGGCAGGGGTAAATGCTAAACTATTTTCACTATAGAGAATTGCACAGTTGCTCATTTGCAGTGTTGGGCAAGTTACTTTCAAAATGTAATATACTACATATTACTAGTTACTCTCATTTGAAAGGAATAAGTTACTTTACAATATTACTTTCTGTGTAGAGTAACTCGTTACTTATTACACTACTTTTGCATTACTTTTACCAAAACAACAGCAGCAGCAGAATGACATCACCGCCCCGGAACCATCCCAAAAAATAATTTCAACCGCCTTGAAGTCAGTGTAAACAATCCAAAATTCTAAATGGTATTCTTTGCCTTTGTTATTGTCATCTGTAGTGGTTATTTGCATAAAAACACACAGTTTGATTAGGAAATGATTGTATCTTTTTTAACACGTTCACTGCCATTGACGAGTTATCTCGGCTTACAGAATCCGACGGTTCACTGCCAAGGACGAGTTATCTCGGCTTAAAAAAAAAAAAAAAATTTTGACGGTGGGACGTGGATCAACACTCCCCACGTCTCCTATAAAAATATTGGAGTCAGCGAACGTGTACAACCCATTCCACGGACCCACGAAGTGGCGACAGTGCTCTCCCAGACTAGAGGAAGGCAAGCAAAAAGCAGTTTCCTCGAAGCCATTCTCATGAAAATGGATTGGCGAAAACGCTTTCGTTTTCGCGCTGATTGCTCGCATAATAGATTACGGGTGGAACACACTTTGAAACACGCAGCATAAATATGACCAGAATCGCAAAAGCTTCATCAAAGCTCTCAACCAAAACTCCAAGAAGCGAGCGAGTCCATCCAGACTTCCTCAAAGAGCGGCCGCGCAGACAGGCACACAGCAGCAGCAAAGCAGTGAGACTGGTGACAAGCTTGTGACATGCCCGCTGCAGCCAAGAAGAACGCCCACGGAGGGAGGAGTTGGAAGCAGAGGGGGGTTTCCTGCTGTTATGGAGGAAATTACTGTTCAAAACTATTGTTTAGATGTCTGACGTCTTACTGATGCCAAAAATGAATGGTTAAAGTGACTGTTCTATCGAATTTCACAAAAAGCCGTTTATCTCAAAATAATTTTTCTGACGCTGAAACCATGCTGTATTCAACTGCTAATGCTTACATAACTACTAACTCTACAAACTAACTCTTTTAGACAGAGAAAGCACACATTCTATTAGTTATTTTGAGATATTGTGTGTTCACAAAATCTTAGCAGAAAAGAATCCTCGGGTCTTGAAAGATGAGCCAGAATCCTCAAAAAAACCCTCTGGCAGAACCTACCTACAGTAAAAAAAAAAAGGCTGGCAGTGAATGTGTTAAATATGTGCTTTGATTTAATCAAATGTAACTCAATTTGTAACTTGAGTTACTTGACAAAGTAACTGGTATAATATTACTGAAATCCTATAAGTAATAAGTTATATTACTGAGTTACTGCTCAAAGTAATATATTACATGTAATATGTTACTTTTGTAATGAGTTACCCCCAACACTGCTCATTCGTAATGCACAGTTACAGACAGTAGATCTGATCATTTGTTTGATGGTAGCTGAGATAACCCTATGTGAAAATGTGTTAGTAAATGTACCTGTAATTGTTTACACTAAAAGAAACAGGACATTTTGGAGGTTTTGTCATTTATAGTTTTTTTTTGTCTGGCCCACTTGTGGCCTGTTTTTTTTAAATCCATTTTGAGTAGGCCAGATCGATACTCTGTCTTTATTCTCCCTCACTCTCTTCCATGCTTACACACACACACACACACACACACACACACACACACACACACACACACACACACACACACACGCACATGCACATGCACGCACGCGCACGCACGCACGCACACTTGAGTTCTCAGTTTCAGCCTGAGCCCAACGGGACCTGCTGACGCAACCGGCTCGGGCTGACAATGTATGCTAACAGGTCGGGCCAGGTCGGGCTTGGGCTTCAACTTACTAGGGTCGGCTCGGGTCGGGTTTGAATTTTTTCAGGCCCTACTATATAACTCTAGTACCAACCTTGTCATGTTAGCTTGTCAGGACGGTGGCTAAATAACACTCCAAAGTTAGGCTCAATTTTGGCAAGGGAAAAATAACATTTTCCAAAGGGGTCCTCTTTGTCACTGCCTAATGTTGGCAGGTGTGTGTGTGTGTGTGTGTGTGTGTGTGTGTGTGTGTGTGTGTGTGTGTGTGTGTGTGTGTGTGTGTGTGTGTGTGTGTGTGTGTGTGTGTGTGCGTGCGTGCGCGCGCGCGCGTGCGTGCGTGCGTGCGTGCGCGCGCGCGCGCGCGTGTGTGTGTGTGTGTGTGTGTGCGTGCGTGCGTGCGTGCGTGTGTGTGTGTGCGTGTGTGTGTGTGTGTGTGTGCGTGTGTGTGCGTGTGGGTGTATGTGTTAAAACATCTACAAATGGACAAACAGGATTTTTTTCCTCCTCCAGAAAACACAAAAGTAATGATTTGATTTATGGTTTCTTGGGCGGCCCTCAATCCAAGGTTGGGTCCCTAAATTGGCCCTCAGTCATTAAAACTTTGAGAACCCCTGTTTTAATGTATTTCTATATGTGGCATTATGACATTGGCTGTACTAATGACATATTGACCATGCCCCACCAATGAGAAACTGTGATCTATGTGTCGGAGGAATGAAGGAGCGTCAGTCCATTTGCACCTAATAAAATAGTTAAATAGACCGTGCGCTCCAGAACTAATTTTTTTATTTTGGATGGACTTCACTTGAATTTGTTAAAAGATGCAGGGATGTTCATGTTCTTACCAGAACAGAGAGTCTAGAGATGTCATCTGTCACTGGGTTGACGTCAAATGCACTTGAATGTACTCCAAGCGTGATGCACAGCAGTAAATGGACACAGACGCGTATCCAAATCTGCAACACAAGAAAGACAAAAACAATTAAGACAATTAGAGTCACATTCTCAACTGCAGGGCAACATTTCCATTTAGGCTGTTCTGGTTCTGCAGAGAATTACAAAACTCTTTAAAAAGCACACTAACATCTCTTATCAGGACAGTATTCTAACAGTGGTGACGGTCTTTTACGCTGTTTAAGTTACAGTTTGTTTGCACATCTGTTCTTGAACAGAGCTCAACAAAGTGGTTGCTAAGAGACACTTTAAGAATTGGTATGAGTGATGATTTTCAGTTAGCATATTCATATTGGAATGAGCTGTTATGCGGTCACATGTAAGGACAGTTCACCCACAAAGGTAAACTCTGTCATCATCTCCTCCCCCTCATGCCATTGAAACACAGGTGAAGTTAGCTCCTCCCCCTCATGCCATTGAAACACAGGTGAAGTTAGCTCCTCCCCCTCATGCCATTGAAACACAGGTGGAGTTTGTCCATAGAACACACACAGGGAGGTTGCCAGCACAACTCCATAGAGAACCAGTCACCACTGACTTGAGTACAGTACAACTGTTCTCTCAAGTTGTGCTGGGAACCTCCCTATGTGTTATATGGACAAAATGTACCTGTGTTTCAACTGGCATGGGGGGGTCACTTTTGGGTGAACTCTTCCTTTAAAACAGCTTTGACTGAGTAAGTCAGAGCTGGAGACCCTGGAGGTGATGTGCCATGGGTGCCTCAGGTATGTCTGGGTTAACCATGCCTGTTGAGCTGAACAAAGCAGAGATATCTGCCCCCAAAGTATGACAGGTGAAACTCGGCACCAAACTTGCTTGAGTGACGTCACTGATGACATAATCACTGATGACATCACGATTCCTTGTGTGACATCACTGATGACATCATCACTGATGACATCACAATTACTTTAGTGAGATCACTGATGCCATGACAATTGCTTGAGTGACATCACTGATGACATCATCGGTGCATAAAATATCGCTATGGGCAGTAGAAGAAGAAGAAGAAGGGTAATGAAACATAAAGGAAACCAACTGCCATAAAACAAAGAAGAAAATATGTATTCATTTTGTGTGTGTACAAGATTCATTCCAGACCTCTGAAAAGTGTATTGCAAATTTTAGAGGTGATCGGAGCAACGAGTGTGGAGATAAATGTGCTCAGCCGGACGGACAGACAGACATTTTGTGATTATAGTGCAAAATAAGGTGCTAATAAGTGGTTTGTAATTACGAATAATAAACCAATACTATGCATAATTAATAATCAACTCATTATTATATAAGTTAATTTGTCCCATAATCTAAAGTGTCTCGAGGTAAGGTTTTGTGGACCATGCATGCTCTTTTGCATCAACTCCCTGAGACAGACAGACAGACAGACAGACAGACAGACAGGCAGGCAGGCAGGCAGGCAGGCAGACAGACAGACAGGCAGGCAGGCAGACAGAAAGGCAGGCAGGCAGGCAGGCAGGCAGGCAGGCAGGCAGGCAGACAGACAGACAGACAGACAGACAGACAGACAGACAGACAGACAGGCAAGAAGGTCGTGGGTTTGAACCTCCAGCCCGGTCCTTTCTGTGTGGAGTTTGCATGTTCTCCCCGTGTTTGCGGTTTCCTCTGCATGCTCCAGTTTCCTCCACAGTCTAAAGGTATGCTGTGTTTGTAATCTACACTGTGTAGATCTACACGGTATAGGTAGATGACATTGCTACTAATGTGTAGTATCTATATGATGTAATATGTAACCTATGTTGTGTGTAGATATATGATGTAGGATAGACTGTGATGGTGCCTATGCAAAGCCCTTTGAGACATACTTGTGATAAGGGGCTATAAACGTAACTGAACTGACTGAACAGAACAGGTAGGCAGACAGACAGACAGAATCATACTTGCTCAGCTACAAATCGTGTCTTCTACTGCCTTGCTGAAGGGCAACAAGGCGATAAGTAGGGGTGCTCCAAAAAATCGATTCTGAAAGGATCGCGATTCTTAATGCCACGATTCCTGGATCGATTCCAAACTCCCAAGAATCGATTCTTCTTTGTATTGTTAAAAAAAAAAAAAAAAAAAAAATTACAGTGCACCTGAAGGCAACATGCAAGATACCGGCTGAATAAGTGTCCAAATGTTCATGTCATCTGTGTACTGTACTGCATCTTATCTGAAGAACATAAGGGGGGAATTCCCCCCTAGTTTGCAAAATGAATTTAGGCCCTGACTGCAATACTTCAGAAGTTGAATTTGAAGTTCAGCATTAATACATTTGTCATTTTTTGTCTTAGATTTACCTTTGTGTGTTATTGCAATATAAAACTACATAATTGAGAATCGATTCTAGATTCTGGAATCGAGAATCGTTGGAATCGAGAATCGTTGGAATCGAGAATCGATTCTGGAATCGGATCGTGACCCCAGGAATCGGAAATCGGATCGGATCGTGGCTTAGCCGGATCGGAGCACCCCTAGCGATAAGCCTTCATGCGACCTCACGTCCCTCTGTTGCTATTTGCCCGTCAGACAAAACCACAACAGGAAGTGAGTGGAACAAAGATCCACGAGGGGCAGGAAAGGCAGACGCATGTTAAGGGCAGATGACATTTAATTGAATTCTGCCTTGCTTCTGCTTATCAAAGCTAATGGTCTTTTACATGGCAGGGCTTCTGCATGTTGGACACAGTAAACAGCCTTGCTTTAGTTTGAAAGGAGATGTAGGCCATGTCGTCCAGTAGGAACAGTTAGTTATGTTCATAGCCTTATTACCACATCACAGTCATATACTACATCATTATATCTACACACAACATAGGTTGCATACATACTACACGGCATATATTTGGACTGGAGGAGGAAACCTCCACAAACACGGGGGGAGAACATGCAAACTCCACACAGAAATGACCAGGGTGGAGATCCGAACCCACGACCTTCTTGCTGTGAGGCGACAGGGCTAACCACTGAGCCACCGTGCCGCCACCTGTTTTGACTTGTGACGCATGATGAGAAAGAGACTTTATTATGGGCAAAATACTGTTTATACAGCGGCTGAGACTTGAGGTGAAATAGACTACATTCCCTCAACAATACCATGTTGTCAGAATAGTTGTGACTTTTCTTCAGATGGTGTCTACAGGTCTATTCACATAGGACTTGCATTATGTGTGAAATCACTTTTGCCCCAGATAGAATTGGGTCAGGATTTATTTAGTCACTTGATTTAACAAAAGCACAACTTGAACAACTTGAAGTTTGCAACGGAAAAACTTTCATCCACAGATTCATCTCCATTTCTTTGCCCAGGAGGAAGGGAGAAATCACGCATCCAAAGCAAATTACAGCTGAAATGATTGATGATTATTGATGATTATGATTAGTATATCAGTTTGATCTCTATCCTCACCAAAACCACAGATCATCTGCGCTGACATTTCCTTTACAAATTCCAGACACATGGCAGACTCACGGGATAAAGATCACTGAGGCTCTTGCCAATCATTTCAGAAACACCAGAGGTGCCAAGGTAACATCAGACATGTGTGAATAGGGCTCAGGTGACATCAGAATCAAACTCTTTGCTGTAACTGCTAAACTGATCAAAACCCAAAGCGGCCTGAGCTGCTGGTTCAGCACATCTGGAAGTGTGAAATCACAGATGGAACTGCATGTTATGGGGCCAACGCCACAGCAAGCCGTCTCATTTCTCCATGTGCTTTGACACCGCTTGAATTACTCACGTCACTGCACGCTGCAATGGATGCAATGAAACTTCTGGGGAGGACAAAGTAGGTAGACACACCATAGACAAAGAAAAATAGGATAGCAATCCACACTCTCAAAAATATATCTTGATTAATTTACTTTATATGTGCAGATTTCCCACTTTTTTTGGTTGTTGATTTCATTCTAAATCGATGCACCATGGATTATTTTATGTCTCTTTTTTTTACGCGGCATATGGACTTTCTCGGTAACTTATTTCAGAAAAATTGACTAAAATAGGTCAATATGCTTGTTTTTAATATGCTCTGTCTCTAGGGGGCAGCAGGGGTGGACTATTTATAAAAAGGCCACTGGACAATTTCATCATCTGGCTCCAAGAAAGTTACCACTAGCCTACTTGCAGATGCTCTGTGTGAGTTTCAATTTGTTTCATAGCTTTATACTGTAGAAGCTATTTTGGATGCATTTGGGTTCAGTGAGTGATATTTTCATTAGAAGCTCAATGACACTGAGCAGAGACACAGTAGGTAAGGGGTGATCCAGAGACACATTACTGTAGTTAAGGGATGATCCAGAGACACATTACTGTAGTTAAGGGATGATCCAGAGACACATTACTGTAGTTAAGGGATGATCCAGAGACACATTACTGTAGTTAAGGGATGATCCAGAGACACATTACTGTAGATAAGGGATGATCCAGAGACACATTACTGTAGATAAGGGATGATCCAGAGACACATTACTGTAGTTAAGGGATGATCCAGAGACACATTACTGTAGATAAGGGATGATCCAGAGACACATTACTGTAGTTAAGACTATTATATTGTAGCATTGTCAGGAACCAGGCGAGAGTCAGGATATAGTTACCGCACTTTATTTGGTTTCACACAGGTCCGGGGGCTACTGTCAGCCGTAGCCCACGCCTAAACAAACCCCACAAACACACACCCAAAACCCCGCTAGCTCCCTCCTAGCTCTCAGCTCTCCCCAAACACAGCCGTCTCTCTAAGGCTCACGCTCCAACTCCCCGAGCTGTTCCCCTCTCGCCCACAGCTCCCCTCCCCCCAGCCAATCACAGGTGAACCCCCCTCTCACCCCACCCACTGGCTATATGTCGCCTTCACAGACCCCCGTAAATCCCCACAGACATGTCAATCCCACCGTTAACCCCCATGCACAGAACAGTATCACACACTTACAGTAGCACACAAACCCAACCCGCTACACTTCCCCCTCACATCAAAGCTTCTGGCCCACCAGAAGCACACTAGTCCCTCTCCCCCCCCAGTGGGGTTACTCCTCCGCCGGGTGACTCTCCTCAGTCCCCCCCCTGTGTCCCACAGTCCTCACACGCACTGCAGTAGTTCCGCACATCCTCCTTGTGTTTGCCCCAGTAGTGTCCCCCACGAACACGGCAGAGCGTCTCCTCAGGCCCGCGATGCCCGAGACAGCCGAGGCCCTTGTGCGCCCACCGCAGTACCAGCCCTCGGAGGGAGCTGGGTACAACCGTCTGGAACCCTCTTTTCCCGTGCTCCCCCCTCCCCAAAACTCCATCTTCACTCAGACGCAGCTTCGCAAACATATCCCACAGTCCTTTCGTGGCACCGGAAAACGTGTGAATCTCCTCCACAGGGGGCCGGTGTCCGGCCACCACCCACGTATACACCGGACCGATATCCGCGTCCTCCGCCTGCCTGCGTTTCCACTCCTCCGCTTCGACCGACCAAATAGCCATGTCGCCCGCCAGGTCCACATCTGAACACTCCCCCTCTTTCTCCGCCTCTCGCCTGCGCTCGTCCTCCTGTCCCCCTCCCCCAGGGGGCGGCGTGTTCAGGACAGCAGGGAGAACACAACCGGCCGCGACCACCACCTCGGCTTCCCGTACAGCAACCGTGGGGGGCGTAGCACAGCTCGGCTGTGCCGGTCCCTCCGGCGTTAGTAGCGACACCTGCTCACCTGGAAATATGAGCGTCGCTCTCCCGATCCTAACAACGTTCTCTTCCCCCCGGCTTTCCACACTCTCCCCAACCCGTGTCTCTTCCCTGACCTCCACTGTCTCAGTGCAGTCTCTGGCCAAATGTCCAGGCCTCTTACACGACCAGCAGAGTCTCACCTGCCAGCCGCCTGCACGTCTCTCCTCTCCCGCCGTCCTCTGCCCCCCGACAGCCTCCTGACACCCCCTGGCCAGATGCCCGAAGGCTCCGCACGACCAGCAGACACCCGGCCGTCCCCAGTATCGTTGCTCCGCGTACCCCGTCTGTCCCTCGGAACCGCTGCGACACCACCTCGCCAGGTGTCCATGTCCCCCACAAGTCCAACACTCTTTGCGGCTCCTCCGTCTGCTTCTCTCCGTGCTGCGCGACCTCCCGTAGCAGCTTCATGAGCCCCTCTGCCCAGGCAGGCGTCGCCTGCAACAGCCGTCTGATCTCCTGCATCAAGCGGGCCTCCACGCCGGCAAGTACCGCGCTGAGCTCCTGCTTCAGGCGGCCCTCCATGCTAGCAAGCACCGAGCTAAACTCCGGGGTCGGTAGCTCCTTTTCCCCCCCGTCCACCGACAGGCGTTCTTCTATACGCACCATTCCACGTGGTCCTTGTAGCAGCTAGCACACAAACAGCTAACCGCTAACGCCAGGTCGCGCTCGAGTCTTCCAGTCTTAGTTTTTCTTCTGACACCAGTGTAGCATTGTCAGGAACCAGGCGAGAGTCAGGATATAGTTACCGCACTTTATTTGGTTTCACACAGGTCCGGGGGCTACTGTCAGCCGTAGCCCACGCCAAAACAAACCCCACAAACACACACCCAAAACCCCGCTAGCTCCCTCCTAGCTCTCAGCTCTCCCCAAACACAGCCGTCTCTCTCAGGCTCACGCTCCAACTCCCCGAGCTGTTCCCCTCTCGCCCACAGCTCCCCTCCCCCCAGCCAATCACAGGTGAACCCCCCTCTCACCCCACCCACTGGCTATATGTCGCCTTCACAGACCCCCGTAAATCCCCACAGACATGTCAATCCCACCGTTAACCCCCATGCACAGAACAGTATCACACACTTAGAGTAGCACACAAACCCAACCCGCTACAATATATTAGAGTTCTCAACGGGCCTGAAAATCCAAACCAAATCCAAATCCAATTCATGGGTACTCACCACGTGATGAAATATTAATCCAAATGCAGAGAAATTATCTTTTTTTTAAGGTAATTAGATAGCATTACTTTCTAAATATGGCTGCCAGGCATGCACGACATACAGCGCATGCTCTGTGTACAGCGGAAGCGCTCTTTACAGGCAAACAAGGAAGTAACTCGGTGTGGGGATTTACTCCGAAAATGAAGTTTCACGTAACTATGGATTAATATTTCATCTAAGTACCCAAAGCACATGTATTTTGGCACTATTAGATATGTGTTTTTTGTGTATTTTGAACGGGTGTACCATTGGCCTCCATTATATGGCGATACTAACTTCACGACTGTGACGGTAAAGGCATGGTGTACCTTGGTTATGTGGGGGGGATATGGCAAATGAGCCGAACTCCTGAAAAAGTGGCGTATCCCTTTAAAGCCATTTTTCTCACGTTTTTCTTTCAGACACATAACAGATTAAAATACTCATAACGTTTGATCTGAGAGAGCTAACGCAGTCATTCAAAAAGTTATATACTGTACAGCAGGCCTATTCAACTGGCGGCCCGCGGGCCGGATCAAAATTCAAACGGGCCGTATCCGGCCCGCGGGCCGCCAGTTGAATAGGCCTGCTGTACAGTATATAACTTTTATAACGCCAGAGTTTGATATAAAAAATTATTATTATTATTATTTTCTTTTCTTTTCTTTTTTCGGTGGGGGACAAAGATCTATGACTGGCCCGGGAGAAGCTTTTTTATTTCATTTTTCCTTGTTTGTTACATTACAGTGTTTGATTTTCATCATAATCTGGTTTTCCATAATAATAATAATAAGTTCAGTGTTTATGCCTGTGATGCTGTCTGTTGTAGTGTAAAACGTCTAAAGGGAGAGCAGGTGGTTACATGAAAGTGAGTGAGAAAAGGAGAAGATACTGAATAATGACATCACAACAGTATAATCCTAATGTTAATTTAAAATTAAATATTCTTCTAAATATGGATAAAAGTCCAAAAAACATCAAATTTTCTATCGGGCAGCGTCGAGATTCCATTCCTTACAGCACCCCCTATTTAATAATAGTTCCAGCACGGCTGCGAAAATGTGGTGGTGGGTTGTGTCAAGTGTACATATAATGGCTCGGGGAACGGTCCGGCCCCCGGCCCCTTAGGTTTCTGACAATGCGGCCCCCTGAACAATTTAGTTGAATAGCCCTGCTGTACAGTATAGGGGAGAGTTTCTAATTTATTGAAATTTAAATGTCAAATTCTTACCATGTGAAGGGGTTTTGCAGACCACCACACATATATTTTGCCTTTACTAGACAGGACAGCAGATTGACAGGAAAGACCACCACACATATATTTTGCCTTTACTAGACAGGACAGCAGATTGACAGGAAAGACCACCACACATATATTTTGCCTTTACTAGACAGGACAGCAGATTGACAGGAAAGACCACCACACATATATTTTGCCTTTACTAGACAGGACAGCAGATTGACAGGAAAGACCACCACACATATATTTTGCCTTTACTAGACAGGACAGCAGATTGACAGGAAAGACCACCACACATATATTTTGCCTTTACTAGACAGAACAGCAGATTGACAGGAAAGACCACCACACATATATTTTGCCTTTACTAGACAGAACAGCAGATTGACAGGAAAGACCACCACACATATATTTTGCCTTTACTAGACAGGACAGCAGATTGACAGGAAAGACCACCACACATATATTTTACCTTTACTAGACAGAACAGCAGATTGACAGGAAAGGCAGGGAGGTCATGTGGCAAAGGGCCAGGGGCCAGATCCGAACCCAGGCCGGTCGCGAGGACCACCAGGCCAGGCAATGGGGCACCCCAGACATGCGTCAATATTAATAAACTTTGAATAAACAAGTGAACAGCGTTCTTCTCTGTGCTCTGTGCAAACAGGCACTGCACTACTAGTGTAGTGTTAGTGTGTAGTGTAGTGTAGTGTAGTGTTAGTGTGTAGTGTAGTGTAGTGTAGTGTAGTGTAGTGTAGTGTAGTGTAGTCTACTTAAATCTAATAATGTATGACATGGTGGCATGTATAATGTTCAGACACACATGCGTACACACGCACGCACGTACACACACACACGTACACACACACACACACACACACACACACACACACACACACACACACACACACACACACACACACACACACACACACACACACCAACCATGCAGGTGTAAACTTCTCCCCAGAGAGAACAGCCTGTTAAAGTTAACATAATGTATATCAGTACACATTGTCATGTTGAAGCAGAGCAGCTACATGTACGGTATGTCTCACACACACGCACGCACACACTCACACACACACACACGCACGCACACACTCACATGCACGCGCACACACACACACACACACACACACACACACACACACACACACACCTCACTGACTCAAAGTTGTCATCATGATATCATTGGTGAATATTTGCTAATGTGTGTGCTATGTGTCACAGCTGCATCTGACTGATCTATTGACTAATTGACAGTCATTTCATATTGCATGTTCTTGCGAGTTGTTGGTTAAACTCAGCCCCTCCAGTATAAAGGCCTGTTAACCAGCTCCGCCAGTGGCGTGTCCAGCCCATTTTGACTGGGGTGGCCCAGGTGGGGGCACAGACTCAAGCAAGGGTGGCACTGAGTGCAACATTTCGGAAGGGAAATTTCGCTTAAAATTTGGATTGTTATTTAGCCCCCTTCCCAATCAGCTAGCAGAACATGGTAGCAATGGATGCCTTCGGTCTTGTAGTTTAATATGATATCAGTAGCTTCACTCCAGCTTTGAGTTCAGCGCGCTGCAGCCTCTGAAAGACAATGATGTCGGCGACAGATGCCAGCTCCCTCAGGATTATGGGGTGGCACCTGGTGGTGGACACTTGATACGCCCCCTGCGCCAAGGGAGCTACTACTGCGGTTAGCACTTAGAGCGTCCCACCTCCACCCCTGGGCAAGCCCCTAACATGGGTCACACAGAGGAAACAGGGCCAATTAAGTGAACAGATGAACATGCACAGCAGGACGTGATGTCTGAGTGATGAAAGCAATATGGTGCCGCTGTTTCTGTCCGTTTCAGGCTCTTTATGAGACAGATTTAGAGCCCATCAATCCCATAACACACTCTGACACATCTGGAGCAGTGGGGGAGCTATGTGAGGCTGCTCTTTGTTGGATTTTAGTTCAGCTTTTAATTCCATCCTTCCCCACAGACTCTGGTGTCCAAGCTGACAGACCTGGGCCTCCCAACATCAATTTGACTTCCTGTCAGACCGCCCCCAAAAGGTTAGAGTAGGCCCCCAGCCACACCTCCACAGCTCTCAGACTCAGCACGGGCTCCCCCCAGCCACACCTCCACAGCTCTCAGACTCAGCACGGGCTCCCCCCAGCCACACCTCCACAGCTCTCAGACTCAGCACGGGCTCCCCCCAGCCACACCTCCACAGCTCTCAGACTCAGCACGGGCTCCCCCCCAGCCACACCTCCACAGCTCTCAGACTCAGCACGGGCTCCCCCCAGCCACACCTCCACAGCTCTCAGACTCAGCACGGGCTCCCGCCAGGGCTGGTGCGGGGTGACACCCTCTACACCTACGACTGTGCCCCCGCCCACCCCAGCAATACCATCATAAAATTCTGACGACGATACCACCGTGGTCGGACTCATCTCCGAAGGGGATGAGTCGGCCTACAGAGGTGAGGTGGAGCGGCTGACAGGGTGGTGCAAGGACAACAACCTGGCCCTCAACACCACCAAAACCAAGGAACTGATCATTGACTTTCGTAAAAATAAAACAGACATTCAACCTCTCCATATCGGCGGTGACAGTGTGGAGAGGGTCTCGACCTTCCGGTTCCTGGGCGTCCAGATCAAAGATGACTTCTGCTGGAGCGCCAACACCATCTCCCCCAGAAGGCTTTTTGCCACTGCTCCATTGAAAGCGTGCTCACATACATACATGTGTGTGGTACGCCAGCTGCACAGCAGCAGAGAAGAAAGCGCTCCAGAAGGTCATCTCTTCCGCCCAGAAAGCGGTAGGCTGCCCTCTCCCCAGTCTGGAAGACCTCTACAGTTCCCGTTGCCTCATAAAAGCAAAAAAAAAAAAAAAAAATCAACGACCCATCGCACCCGGGAGTCGGGACACTGCCTGTTCGAGCTGCTGCCCTCGGGCAGGAGACACAGGGTAATCAAAGCCAGAACAAACCGCCTAAAAAACAGTTTTTTTCCTAGAGCAGTAATCACACTGAATGCTGTCTAGATGCACTAGGGGCTATTTGCCCCCCCCCCCCCTTTTTTTTGCTGCTGTTCCTTAGTGCAATAGACTACTTGCACAACTCCACTACTTCCTGAAATGAGTAGGGCATCTTGGTTTCCTGTCCTGCACTATAGAGCCTGACTGAAATAGGCCACGCCCATCACGGGGGAAAGGCTCCGTTCATTTCCACACACCAGCGTCATTTTCCTTAAATTAAACATAGCTAAAAGCTGTTGTGTTAAAAGCTGCGCAGACAACAAATGTAAAAAATCGCCAGTTAAAAGTTTTTTTGTACTCCTGAGCAAAACAAGGAAGCCATTGAGAATTGGCGAGAAGAAAAATGTGGATCTAGCTGTCAAGGAAGTAAGTTGGAGTGTTCATCTTCCGTATATACGATCTTTTTCCGCAACACGCAACCATGCACGTGACATAGGAGAACGCCAGGATTGGAGGGGGGGGTTTCTGTTTTCCCCCGTCTTGGGCGTGGTTTCTGAATGATGACGCGTTACGCAGTGTCTCTATTGGATGAACTGATTAAAATGACAATGACAAATAAAGGATCTTGAATCTTGAATAAGCTGCAGGGGCCAAAAAGATGTTTGTTCAACTCTGAGAGGGGCCACACAGGTCCCGCGTCGCCCGGTGGAGGTTAGAGGTTCAATTCCCCCCGGAGCCATCCCATGCTAAACGGTCATGTTTCAGTCATTCTGGTCATGTCGCTGTTACCAGCTCCGGATAAATACATCAAACAGCTTGGCTCAAGAGGCGTATAATACAAACAACAACATTTTTACAAGATGCATTTCCCTCTGACCAGGTGGTTGTGTTTTCGCCCGTGTTTGCGTGTTTGTCTGTTCTGTCGGCCATAAAACCTGATGGACAGTTCAGCCTTGGACTGGATCTGGGATTTCCGCCATCAGGTGATTAACGTTTATCGTTTCTGACAGACACTTTGATCCTGATCCTGAGCGGATATTTGCTGAGTCAACAAATCAATGTAAGTGATATGAATGATGGCTTTGGGTGTGACAGCAAGCTGGATATTCAGCGTTGGCGGGGTTTGCTCTCTCCAAGTTTCTAAAATACTTTTCTCTTGCAATCTTACAATGTTATGAAATGCATGGCTTAGAGGATGGTTGAATGGAAATCTCATGGACAGTCGTTCTCCTGCGCGTGTGTTGCATCAATCTAAATTTATAAGGCCAAGAGTACATTTTTAATATGAGTGATGGGACGTCACATCTTCTTTTAGGATTTAATTCGTTCTTAAAGTGTAACTTACCCCCAAAACACTTTTTTTCAGCTTTTAACCAATATATATGACTTTGGGGGTGGTGTGTGAAGATTTCTGGTCAAAATCACCACATTTGAGACCAAACTGTTGCCATTGTACCATTTATATCATTTTCAGCCGCATAACTGGCATAAGTGCCCTCTATGGGTTGAACACTGCTTTTTCTTTTGCCCTCAAATGAATGGGAGATTTGGTACAACCTGACGTCACGTTGTCCCCAAAGACTATGGGATTTCAAGATAGTTACTCCCCTACTCCCCCTGTACCCTTTCCCGGCTCCTCACAACTCCAAGCCTATTCCCATGATGTCACAAGCATTTTCCTACCAATATGGTGCTACAATACACACAGCTCATTGGCTGTTTGTGTCACTTGTTAATTGTTAAACTTGTTAATCACCTGTTAATTGATTACAAACGCCTGTTATTTTCCTACCAACTCCTATGTAACACAATACTATCAATAAACGCCACTATAATCATAAAAGGAAGGAAATGGCATTGTGTTGCTGTAAATCATTCCCAACCTTTTTCATACTAAGGAGCCCTAATTTAGTTCACATTGTGGCAATGGACCCCCATATGATGAGATTTGGTCTCTCAGATGCAAATCTGATTTTTTATTTTTATTTTTTTATGTAGCCTAGATATGATTTAACTACTCAACCACTTGATTGTGCAGAGAGAGAGAGAGAGGAGGAGGGAGGGGTTATTGTGTGTTTGCAGCAGCTCCGAGCCCCCTCACCAAAGTGAGCCTCCCCTCACACAGCGACTTTCATCCCCGCCGTCATTTCCGCAAACAAATCTCATTGCAGTTTAGCACACATGTAAAATATAACGCTATACTACGACGTGACAATGTGACAAAGCTGCTCTAAACACATCGGCTACTATTATATATTTCCCTGCATCTCATACTGAGATTAGATCGGTATTAAGTTTGGACAGACCGGAATGGATTGAGCCGAGGAGGAGGAGGAGGGAGCTCTGCTGCTCTGCCCTGCGCTGCGCTGCGCTCGAGAGGAAAAATCAGAGGTGCAGTACAACTTTGAACAAGAATCACGAAAAGCCCCCAAACGAAAATTCAAAACAGATTTCATGGCGCGGTATATGGCAAGTTGGACGAGGGAATGACGTGGAGAAATCTCGCATTGTGATTACATGAGCGTGAGAGCGGGGCGTTTGTCCTGACTATTGTGCTGTGCTGCGGTCTCGCGTCACTAGGCTCTTTTAACGATAGTTACAGAGCCCCACATACACACAAATGGGAGCCAAATAAAGTGAATTTCTAGTTGGCCACTGAATGACAAAATTGATATAACTTTCAACCATTTTGAGCAACGCTGTTTCCATACAGGCCACCAGCGTTGGCTAGTTGTTGATATTTATAAAGATTTTGGAGCTCTCATAACTTTGTCTTGTGATGTTTTGGGGAAACTGCGGGGAAACTGTCATGGCGTCGATTTCCGGAAAAAAATCCTGAGCTGAGCACAGCCAAAGAGTATTAGTGAGACAAGAGGATACGTAATTTCTTGGTTTTTCCCATAGGTTTTTTCAAATCAAGCAGCATGCCGTTTTGTTACATATCTGGGTGGTAAGTCCCCCTTTAAGAACAAAAACAAAAAGCTTCATACTATGTAGGAAATCAATGTTGGCAGAATCATCCCCTGAAAATAAACTACGGTAACCTATAGGTGAGAAGGAAAGTATTTCCCTAAAACACGCACGCAGGCAGGCAGGCACACACACACACACACACACACACACACACACACACACACACACACACACACACACACACACACACACACACACACTCTCTCTCTCTCTCTCTTAGCTTAACGTGACCTATGACATTTTCTGGATGCTTTGACTGTATCCAAAGCACTTTGTATTTTTGCCAAATGTAGCCTCTGAGAGGCCCTCATCACATTAACTTCAAACACCTGTGCAGAAACCAGCAGCTAGCTTACAGCGTTGATGCAAATTTGATCGTTTTGTTGTTAAGTTTGATTTATTTAGCGGACTTACTGTTGACGTATGGTTGAAAGAAGAGGACGCTGTAAGCTAGCTGCTGGTCTCCGCACAGGTGTTTGCAGTTAATGTAATGAGAAGCTAATGTGTCTTCGCCAAATCCCCAACATGCACATGCCCTCTGGCGCTGGAATACTGTTGCTCGACATGGCGTGGCTTCATTTATTTCTCCGTTTTTCTTGGAGCTAAACATCTGGGTCAAACATGTACCACGTCAGGGCACCACTAGGTGTCCCTATATAACCAGCTATTAAACATGCCTATAGGCTATGTAACAGCTAACGACGTTGTTGTCTGTCAGCTCAGACCGGCGGAGTGATATTTTAGTGATGAGGCGGCTACTGTAGGTGTGCTGTTTATGCTGATTTGAGAACGGTCCAAATGTCTAGCTGACCAATCAGATTGCTCGGTCAAAACCACGTGTTGTATAATAGATCCTCCAGACATACGAAAGATGCTGCAATGTGTTTCTGCTGACTACGCTGAATACACTGCATCTCAGGACTTTAGCCAAAGAGCCCCCATTGTTCATTTAATTCCCCCCAAGAAAAGAAAATGTCAGCAGCAACAACAGAATGTTGGCTAGACGGACAGAACAAAACAAAGCTACACTAACCTCCACCGACACTGAACAACTCAGCCCCGATGTGCTTTTACACCCAAAGACATCATTCCAGACAATCAATCAACCTTTGGAAATTGATACATGAATTTTCTTGACTCTGCAGACATCCCCTTAGGATTTATCATCAAGTCTCTGTCAGTTTCATGGCTACAGTCTCATAATCCTCTTAATGGTGAAACTCCCAGGTCCACTTCTATACTTCCTGTAGGCCCAGACACACCGAGCTGACGTCAAGCTAGCAGCAATGAAGGCCAACTGTTGCGTTGCCTCTCGTCACCTGTGTGTCAGGGCCAAAAAGTACTGGACACACCGCAAAGAGACTACAGCTGACAGTCTAAACACGTACGTCCTGTGCCTGCGTGAGGCCTACTGTAGGACTGCGGACAAACCATTGATACATACATGAGTACGAAGCAGCGTTTGCCTAACATTTTCACACCACTCTCGCTCACGGTTTGGTAATATACCGTAGCTACTTCTAATGTCTGATGAAAAAGAAATTGCAAATGACTCCAGTGTTGTCAGCCCTTTGCCTGAGCCTTTGCTTGGGGGAAGAAAGGAAGTATGATACGACAGGATCAAGAGGTTTTCCTGATCAGATCAGATGAGATGACGTTGAAAAATGAAACAATAATTGGTGATGTGTCCTCTCTCTCCCTCACTCATGAAATGAGAAACGATGAATTGCTACATACTTTGCAACACGGACATATTGTCCAAATCCCACTTTCTGTCATGCTCTGTTTCTCTAGTGAATGGCTTCAAATGTGCACATTAGAAGCACTGTTTACAGTGATAGTCTGAACCTGGCTGAGAAGCTCTACCTCCCTTTCCCAGGTCTCTTAACACATACTTAGATAAAATAAAAATAAAACATATTTATAAAAAATAAAATAAACATGTTGGAAATATGATAACCTGAAATCCAACCCCTGCTGATGGAGCAATTATCAGCAGCAGATACAAGATAACTTTGCAAGTCTGAAAAACAACAGCAAAACTTCTCGCCCTCCCTAATTCCATAATAATCCTGTGCAAATACATCATAGTGGCAGCTTGGCATTGGTGCAGGCTCTGCACACAGCAGAGAGGGGTCAGTGCAGGCTCTGCACACAGTAGAGAGGGGTCAGTGCAGGCTCTGCCCACAGCAGAGAGGGGTCAGTGCAGGCTCTGCCCACAGCAGAGAGGGGTCAGTGCAGGCTCTGCACACAGCAGAGAGGGGTCAGTGCAGGCTCTGCACACAGCAGAGAGGGGTCAGTGCAGGCTCTGCACACAGTAGAGAGGGGTCAGTGCAGGCTCTGCACACAGCAGAGAGGGGTCAGTGCAGGCTCTGCACACAGTAGAGAGGGGTCAGTGCATGCTCTGCCCACAGTAGAGAGGGGTCAGTGCAGGCTCTGCACACAGTAGAGAGGGGTCAGTGCAGGCTCTGCCCACAGTAGAGAGAAGTCAGTGCAGGCTCTGCCCACAGTAGAGAGGGGTCAGTGCAGGCTCTGCACACAGCAGAGAGGGGTCAGTGCAGGCTCTGCACACAGTAGAGAGGGGTCAGTGCAGGCTCTGCACACAGTAGAGAGGGGTCAGTGCAGGCTCTGCACACAGTAGAGAGGTATCAGTGCAGGCTCTGCTCACAGTAGAGAGGGGTCAGTGCAGGCTCTGCACACAGTAGAGAGGTGTCAGTGCAGGCTCTGCACACATCAGAGAGGGGTCAGTGCAGGCTCTGCCCACAGTAGAGAGGGGTCAGTGCAGGCTCTGCACACAGTAGAGAGGGGTCAGTGCAGGCTCTGCACACAGTAGAGAGGGGTCAGTGCAGGCTCTGCACACAGTAGAGAGGGGTCAGTGCAGGCTCTGCACACAGTAGAGAGGGGTCAGTGCAGGCTCTGCACACAGTAGAGAGGGGTCAGTGCAGGCTCTGCACACAGTAGAGAGGGGTCAGTGCAGGCTCTGCACACAGCAGAGAGGGGTCAGTGCAGGCTCTGCACACAGTAGAGAGGGGTCAGTGCAGGCTCTGCTCACAGTAGAGAGGGGTCAGTGCAGGCTCTGCACACAGTAGAGAGGGGTCAGTGCAGGCTCTGCACACAGCAGAGAGGGGTCAGTGCAGGCTCTGCCCACAGTAGAGAGGCACCAGGTAAAGGCTCTGCACACAGCAGAGAGGCAGCATCAATCAAACGTCTATTAAAGAAACTGTGTGACGTTGGTGAATGCAGTGCATAGAGAAATTAGCTTCTAACTCAGACAGCGGCAGTTAAAGTCTCGCTGTGTGGGAAAAGTCCATGAAAAGCTGGGTAGGTGCCCTGGAGCAAGGCACTTAACTCATTGAGTGCCAGCCACTTTTGGAGAACGGACGCTCCCAGTGCCAGAGTTTCAGAGCGTTTTCAGTGATTTCTCGAGGCCCACAGAATATTGTGTGATATTACTATGTAAACACCGAACACGCACAAAGAACGAGGAGACTCTATTGTATCATCAGCAAAAAAAGTTTATTGATACCATTTTCCGTTCTTTAGTTATCAGCCGGAGAAGATAGGTTGTTTTCAGCAAAAACAGACGTTTCAAATTAGAAGCTGAGATGAAGCTGAGATGAAATGAAGCATTTCAAGCACATTCACTGACTCTGAAGCTAATATTTTCTGATGTAGTGACGTGGTGTAGTTGTGTGGTGCCCTGCGTGCCCCACCCCCCTCTCCCCCCCCCAGCTGCAAACTCCTCCCCACACTAACACACAGCCTAACACGCACCCAGCGTCTATTTTCGGAGCGCTCCGTTTTTGTGCGCCGGCTCCCAGCGCGACACTGAAAAGCCAAACCGGACTGCTGAGAATGGTTTGGCCCTTCGGCGTCGGGTGCTGCTTTTCTGGCGGCTAATCGTGTGGAGAAACTATGCAGCAGAGACAGAGGGGCTCAGTTGTGGGCGCGGATTGACTGCTGTTCGCAGCTAACGTTAGCTCCAGCCAGAGCAATCTATACGGCTCTGGCTCCAGCATCGGTTTCCGTTTCATCACGGGGCTTCTTCTGCTGTTTTTCCTCACCTTTCTCTAATCTGGAGAGCACTGTCGCCACCTAATGGGTCCGTAAAATAGGTTATACACCTTCAATAGCTCCAATATTTGTACAGGAGATGCATGAGGCTTTGATCCACGTCCCACCGTCAAAAAACGCATTGGACGCCGATCGACGTCATTGGCACTCAACGTTACTATTTGATTTGACGGTGATCGACGTCATTGGCACTCAATGAGTTAAGCTCCATTGTTCCAGTGGAGCTGCTCAATGGCTAAGTTGTGCTTGTCCTGGGCAAGTTAGTTAATAAAGTAGCACTTTATTAATTCATTACCTCATATAAGGACAGTTGGTTGCTCTGGCAAATCCATACCCATCTTACTCGGAATCACAGAATCCTTTTCAAGTTTCTCTGGGTGTCGGGTGAATTGGACGAAGTCGGAGGCCCTTCTTTCCCTGACCTCCTTTTGCTCCAAATCATTCTTTCAAGCTGGCTCATTCCAATAAGCCACATGAGGGAATGAAGTAGTTGGAAATCCCCTTTCCCAGGCAACTTAGGGACACGGTGACATGGAATTTTGACCCACTCCAAGATAGAATCAGCACAGACATGGAAAGATGGTCTCCGCTTTATCTCTCATTGTGGGGTGAGGTGAATATTATAAAGATGAATTGTGCCCCCAAAGTGAATGATCTTATCCAGTCTCTTCCACTGACTATTCCTACTAAACATTTTAAGCAATTTGATATACTCTGCAATAAATTCTCCTGGAATGGTAAAAGGCCAAGATTGCATAATGGTAAATTACAAAAGCCTGTGGAAAGGGGTGGTTTGAAAGCTGACCACTGAAGACAGGAAACGTGATTTGGAGGTGGAGAGGTCCAGACTAGTATCAGCCCACAGCTGCAATACAGGTGAGCTATCTGCTGCTTAATCATCTTGCATTTATAGATCATGCTCCGGCTTCTGATCTTTCTTTCTTCCGTTAATATTCCAATTCTAACTAGAGGATCTGTTGGGACAGTATATTGTCCATAGCATTAGATGGAAGGCATGAATCTTAGCTGTTGAAGAGACAGACCACATAGTAAATATTACAACTAACAAACCCTGTGATGAACATTCTTCTATCCTGGAAATAGAAAAAAAATGCCTCTAGCAAGTGAAAAAAGTATCAATTTGTGCAACACACACACACACACACACACACACACACACACACACACACACACACACACACACACACACACCTCCTCAAACACACACACCTCCTCAAACACATGCACTGTCAGCAACAGAGCAGCACTCTGCAGCAGTGAAACACTGGGTAGCGGTGATATTTGAATGACAATGGGCTGCATTGTGCGTGCTGTTTAATGGTTGGGAACCCACGTGAGTGCACTGTCCAAAGCAAAGGTTGCAGTGTGTGTGTGTGTGTGTGTGGTGGGGGGGGGCAGTTTGGGGGAGTACGTCAGCCCGAACAGCCAATAGGTATCTGGGGTTTCAACCTGTAGAGGGCAGTCAATATGCATATAGATTCAAATAGTTTGCACTAACGTGTCAGGATTTGGACCTGAGTCCATCAACAACACTACTAAATTCCCATATTTGGTGTCCAGTTACTCTTTAAGAATCCCAAAGAAAGCGTCTCATCTAATGAAAGTGAAGCATTATACACTGTACTGCGATAGAATGCAAAATAGAATTCCATCTTATCATGAGCAATTATTGTTCAAACAAATAATAGATGACAGAATATCTTGTTTAAATAAAAGCACTGTATAAACTGATCTAATTTCCTCACTGGGGCCAAACAGCAATAAATGAAAGGCTTTGGCGAGGAAAGCAAGATGAGTTCGATTCATTCACACATTTGAATGTTAACCTCACACTCTTTCAGAGGCCGTCAAAGACCGTACAGCCAGTGTGGATCTCAAAGTGACAGAGAAAGCCAATCACACAGCTCTGTTATTAGGCTCATATCAGACTGAATCAACTCTCTATACTCCTTTTCCTTATCAGTCTGACATTGCCTCCACTCTAACCGATCTCCCTGGGGGAAATCCCTGAGGGGGATCACAGTTTTCCTAACCAATCACTAGAGACCAACAACATTTCCACCTGAATATAATTTAGTGGTGAGAACGCAAAAAACATCTCCCCTTTGAATGAATGCATTTGAATAAAAGCAGAGTGCTATTCGGATTTCAAAGTAATTGGTACTTTTAACGGATTTAAAACAGCCTTGATAGCAGCGTCGTTTATGTCGTCTAGCGGTCACCATATTGTTGTTGTTGTTGTTGTTGTGGTCTGGCGCACTTGACAATGGTGTTAGTCCCGCCCATTGTGGCATTTATTGATGCTTATTAGATAATTGTTCGTTCCCCTGGCGCTCATTGGACTGAAGGTTTTTTCAACATGAGAAATGGCTGTTGCATATCATGATGCCAGAACACAAGCAGCCAACTCTGTGGAGTGAGTGGATCTGAAGGTCTGGACCCAGGCAACTCTGCTATTGGAGCTGAACAATAAATCTGAAAACATCTCAATTTCAACATGACAGAAGCTGCAATTACAGTAAGTATTTACAGTAAGAGAGGGGGGCATCCAAAATAGATTTCAACTAGGGATGCACAATATATCGGCAATCATATCGGTATCGGCCGATGTTGGTCAGTTTTTAACATATCGGTCATATCGGTATCGGTCGGATGTTGCAATGTTAATATCGGTTATCATTATCAGCCAAATTCTTCACATTGATATGAAATAATGCAGTAAATCTATGATTTATGGGCTTTTCCAAAGGCTTTGCAAATAAAGAAATGCATAACTTTTTCAAATTCAGTGTTAACATGTGTTTTTCAGTATGTACAAAATGTGATGATCATAAAAATGTGGTTTTATACAGATCATATCGACATCGGTAAATATCGGTTATCGGCCATAACAGCAATGTTAATATCGGTTATCGGCATCGGCCAAAATTTTTATATCGGTGCATCCCTAATTTCAACCATCAATATTTTTTTAAATCCAGGACACTGATTTTGAACATTACCATCCCTATGACAAATATGGTGCCGATGAACAAATATCCTCTATGATCACTTTCCAACTGAACTCCAAACCAAAAGAGATGGATGACCAACCTCATCCAACCAGGCACCACTCTGCAGACTAGAGCCCTCTTGAGTGCTGAGGATGAGGATGATTACCCCCTAACTAACCCAACCCTAACCAGGCACCACTCTGCAGTGCAGACAGAGCCCTCTTGAGCGCTGATGATGACGATGATTACCCCTGTCTCATTTTCCATGGCCACTTTGAACCGCAGGCATTATCAGCTCAACAGGCTCTCCAGATCCTCGAGCTCCGTGCTCCTCTACAAAATACATCACCTCCTAAGAGAGCAGAGCAGCATAGGCTGTGTGATATTAGTTCCCATGTTTCATAATGAGGATTAAAATAGGCTGTGTGATATTAGTTCCCATGTTTCATAATGAGGATTAAAATAGGCCATGTGATATTAGTTCCCATGTTTCATAATGAGGATTAAAATAGGCTGTGTGATATTAGTTCCCATGTTTCATAATGAGGATTAAAATAGGCTGTGTGATATTAGTTCCCATGTTTCATAATGAGGATTAAAATAGGCTGTGTGATATTAGTTCCCATGTTTCATAATGAGGATTAAAATAGGCTGTGTGATATTAGTTCCCATGTTTCATAATGAGGATTAAAATAGGCTGTGTGATATTAGTTCCCATGTTTCATAATGAGGATTAAAATAGGCTGTGTGATATTAGTTCCCATGTTTCATAATGAGGATTAAAATAGGCTGTGTGATATTAGTTCCCATGTTTCATAATGAGGATTAAAATAGGCTGTGTGATATTAGTTCCATGTTTCATAATGAGGATTAAAATAGGCTGTGTGATATTAGTTCCCATGTTTCATAATGAGGATTAAAATAGGCTGTGTGATATTAGTTCCCATGTTTCATAATGAGGATTAAAATAGGCTGTGTGATATTAGTTCCCATGTTTCATAATGAGGATTAAAATAGGCCAGACGTTCAAAGAAAAGAGCAGGCTGCTGCTGCTGCTGTCCAGCAGATGTCCTATCACCTAGTCTGTGGTATAGGCCGAGCTCAGAGATGACCCAGGGTTAGTTAAGACCAGGGGGAGAAATCAACTCTTCTCTTTTGGGAATGTTTTTCCCTGTTTCTCTGTGCATTTTGGTCCTTTTCAGGGGGAATTTTATTTGTCTATGAAACACATTGGCAAGTAAATGGTCAATTTTCTTTACTAAGAGAGGTGCTGTTTCCCACTCTCTATCTCCAATCAGTCCATCTTCCATCCCTCCCTTGCTGAGTTTTTGATGTTTTGGTTGTTTTATGTTTGTTACTGCGATGCTTTGTGCTGACTTTCCTGACTTTTCCTGACGCGAGACTTTCCTGCCGCTGGCCTGTGGACTGACTTGACGAGAATTGGTGCCACTGACCCAAAAGGAGGAAATGGGATCCCTGTAAATACTGCTGGAAATAGCCTGGGGGAGATTGGCAGTCTGATGTTTCTTTATATATATATAATGACGATATGGGTCGAAAACGGGAAGAAAACTGTCTATTTACATGGAGGAAGAACACGCTGCCATGTGGCCCCGACGGAGCGCATTCAAGGACTGGCTTGGAGTACTATTTCGATCACAACAACGCCTACGACGGTCCAAATCGCTGCGGAGAACACTGGGTGAGTCATCAGATAATAATTAATGTGAGGAGAGGGCTCCAGGTTAAAAAAAAAACGAAATTCTCCTTTAAAGGAGTGTTCACACTTAGTGTAGAACAATAAATATAAATCTCAAATCTCAGCACTCCAGCCATGCAGCTCAGAGCCCAGGGCAGCTGCTGTCCTGTGCTTCAATGGCCGACATAGAGCCTGGGTGTTGGCGCCATGTAGGAGGTAGGTTGTTAAATATGGTTGGCTTTGGGCTGGGTGCAGCAAACAGGGGCAAAGCTATTGATGACCCAGGCTCAATGTCTTCATTGTTCAATGAGGGCAGGAGAAAATAACATCACTGTCTAGTCAAGCTGTCTTATCTCAAGGTTGAAATCATAAAGATAGTGACACCAGCAACATGCCTGCGGCAATATGTATCTCATTAAAAAGCAGCATATGTCGTGTGGAGGCTGTTACCAGGTCAAGACACAGTCATGGCTTTGTATGATAAAGGCCAACTGTGTGTAAGGAATGGACATTTTAGGTTTTATCTTTATACAGTAGCTACAATAGCTTGTATTCAATCAGCTCCTACTGTTACTATTTATTCTAATATTGAAATGTGACTCTTTAGATTTACTTTCTGGCCAAGCAACAATACAACAAAATCGAGAGGCGGAAGAGGCCGAAATGAACTGTTTACGGCCTTGACACCAAACAGGAAGTGCAATAGTAGATTCTCACAGTCTAGTAGCTACCAGGTTCCACTTTATCCTGGTGTAAATCACATTAATTAGCATCAGTCTGCTAGCGGCTGCTTAGGTGCACTTACAGAGGTTAGCTTATAGAGGACCGGGGACCCAGACCGTTACTCAAAGTCATACAAAATCGAACTGACGAGTGTGTAGGTTAGTGCTTGTGTCTGAATATAGCATGCTTATAGGCCTATGTTTTACTTCTGGATGAACATGGTGATTATTAAAAAGGTAACATTTGTAACATTTTAAGCTCATTAGTTGACAAGCAACAATTCACCTGTTTCACAGATGTTTCACAGATGATCTATAGGCTACTAGTGTATGTGACAATTCATGAACATACCTACATATTACACGAGTTGCAGGTGTGTGGAATGAGAAGCAAACACAATCTGTTTGTTGAACCAACTAATAAGCCGTTAAAACATCTACAGACAAAGCCAAACAGTTGAATTGTTGAATGTCAACTAATAAATAAGCTGTTGAAATGTTACACATACTCTGTATACTCTCTATTCACCTTATCATTTGCCCATATCAGGAGGCTTCTGCTTAAGTCATTTTGTAATCGTTATTCCGTTTTAGACCCAGAAGTAGATTACTCCTACCTTTATCATTTTTAGACTTGCCAAAAAGCTGTTATCAAGCAAAAAAAGAAAACTGTTATAAAGTTTAAAAAGAAATTCGGATGAAAACTTAACATTCCAAATATGCGACCGGTTTATCAGAATAATGACTATTTGGAAAAATTTTAGGAGCAGCGAGGAGCGCTGGCTGTTTGACGGGTCTGACTAGCTAGTATCTGTCAACCCCTACTGTAGCTACTGGCAGTGAGAAAACACTGTCAACGTGCTTTTGTAACTAGCGTTAAATGCCGACCGGGTACAGCCATCAGCTCCTCACAGCATAATAACGCTATGAGCATGACTGAAGTTGGCTGCAGTGTAGCTGCTGAATGTTGCCAAACTTCATTCATAGTTTACAGTTTAACGACGTTTACCGGCCGGCTAACGCTGAACTGGCCGGTCTGAACCGTGTGTCTTACACGGAAGAGAAAAAGTGGGCGTGGCAACATAAGGTGAATAGGTGGACGATCCAAAAAAAAAAAAAAATACCTAGTCTCACCAACAATGGAAAACAAAATGTAATGGAAGAGGAAAAAAGCCGATAGAACTTTTCTCTGGCATTTGTCCTGAAAGCTCCAACCTGTGATTTATGAACTGTGCCTCCTGTTAGAACTCTTCCTCCTACAATACCACTACCTTTGTTTACATAGTGATTTATTCCTGTTAGAACTCTTCCTCCTACAGTACCACTACCTTTGTTTACATAGTGATTTATTCCTGTTAGAACTCTTCCTCCTACAGTACCACTGCCTTTGTTTACATAGTGATTTATTCCTGTTAGAACTCTTCCTCCTACAGTACCACTGCCTTTGTTTACATAGTGATTTATTCCTGTTAGAACTCTTCCTCCTACAATACCACTACCTTTGTTTACATAGTGATTTATTCCTGTTAGAACTCTTCCTCCTACAGTAGCACTGCCTTTGTTTACATAGTGATTTATTCCTGTTAGAACTCTTCCCCCTACAGTACCACTGCCTTTGTTTACATAGTGATTTATTCCTGTTAGAACTCTTCCTCCTACAATACCACTGCCTTTGTTTACATAGTGATTTATTCCTGTTAGAACTCTTCCCCCTACAGTACCACTGCCTTTGTTTACATAGTGATTTATTCCTGTTAGAACTCTTCCTCCTACAATACCACTGCCTTTGTTTACATAGTGATTTATTCCTGTTAGAACTCTTCCTCCTACAGTACCACTGCCTTTGTTTACATAGTGATTTATTCCTGTTAGAACTCTTCCTCCTACAATACCACTGCCTTTGTTTACATAGTGATTTATTCCTGTTAGAACTCTTCCCCCTACAGTACCACTGCCTTTGTTTACATAGTGATTTATTCCTGTTAGAACTCTTCCTCCTACAGTACCACTGCCTTTGTTTACATAGTGATTTATTCCTGTTAGAACTCTTCCTCCTACAGTACCACTGCCTTTGTTTACATAGTGATTTATTCCTGTTAGAACTCTTTCTCCTACAGTACCACTGCCTTTGTTTACATAGTGATTTATTCCTGTTAGAACTCTTCCCCCTACAGTACCACTGCCTTTGTTTACATAGTGATTTATTCCTGTTAGAACTCTTCCCCCTACAGTACCACTGCCTTTGTTTACATAGTGATTTATTCCTGTTAGAACTCTTCCTCCTACAGTACCACTACCTTTGTTTACATAGTGATTTATTCCTGTTAGAACTCTTCCTCCTACAGTACCACTGCCTTTGTTTACATAGTGATTTATTCCTGTTAGAACTCTTCCCCCTACAGTACCACTGCCTTTGTTTACATAGTGATTTATTCCTGTTAGAACTCTTCCCCCTACAGTACCACTGCCTTTGTTTACATAGTGATTTATTCCTGTTAGAACTCTTCCTCCTACAGTACCACTGCCTTTGTTTACATAGTGATGTATTCCTGTTAGAACTCTTCCCCCTACAGTACCACTGCCTTTGTTTACATAGTGATTTATTGCTGTTAGAACTCTTCCTCCTACAGTACCACTGCCTTTGTTTACATAGTGATTTATTCCTGTTAGAACTCTTCCTCCTACAGTACCACTGCCTTTGTTTACATAGTGATTTATTCCTGTTAGAACTCTTCCTCCTACAGTACCACTGCCTTTTGTTTACATAGTGATTTATTCCTGTTAGAACTCTTCCTCCTACAGTACCACTGCCTTTTGTTTACATAGTGATTTATTCCTGTTAGAACTCTTCCTCCTACAGTACCACTGTGTAACCCAGGTCACAAATGGTGGTTACCATGGAAACATGTAGTCCTGTGTTTTCCTGTGGGCGGAAACATGTAGTTCTGTGAATGACACCAATATCAGCCAATCAGAGTGGCCGGTGTGAGAGCTCAGTTGATTACCTGCAGCAGGTGCCCTGAATCACTGAGATGAGGGTGGCTGCTGTGGGGAGCAGAGCTGCAGGTTTGTAGAGCTGGTTATCATCTTACAATTCAATCCATAATGTTTGAACATGAAGTGATTGATTGCAATTTACTGAATCTGTAGATGTCCACCGTGCCAGTGGTGCCAATATTTGACAGAAACTCTGATTGCTGAATTGGTGAGTGATTGTTTTTCATCATGTAACAGCAACTAGCTGCTTTATCCATGAAGTGGTTTTGACCATGTATTTTCATTTATATGATATTATGTATTTCTTTATTTTGTATTGTATTAATGCGAAATAGTTGTGTGATTATACATAGTTCTGAACCCTAGTCCTGGCCTTGTGTGCTTATACAGGCCAGGTTTATTTGACTCTATCAGATGGCGAGCTAACTCATGGAGGCCCGGAACCTGAATGGAACTCGAACTCGCAACAGCAAACTCATTCCTACCTGGGCGGTAGGATTCCTACAAACCCAAAACCCTCTCATCTCATCTTCCCAATTCACCCACACACACACACATTGCCAGCATATCCCAACTCACCCAATGACTTTGACTGACTCTACTTTGAATGACAATGGACAATTCCCTGGACTCTCTCAACTTCCCTGTGCTGGAAATGGACATATGGACAGTGGTGTAGTGGATAGGTGGTGAATGAACATTAATATCAGTTTTGTTTGTTTATTGTTGCTTTAGATTCTCCGACAGATGTGTGGTGTATTGAGAGGAATTATTTGCAGTATATGGATACTTACCTTGTCATCAATACTTACCTATGTTGGATCCAGAATAGAGGTGCATCATCGCAATTGATTCTTGACCCTTTTGACCTAACCTTAAAGGTACGATCTGTAGAGTAAATTGGGTTAAGTCCCTGACTATTGAATAATCGAGTGGATATCCTTATAAATGTGAATTGTGTTTCTAATGCAATCTCTTGGCCATAATCTGTTATGTTTGTTTATTTCTTTGCTTTATAATTATATGGTACCTTTTCTTCAAATACATCACCGCCTCCTGAGTCTTCCTTTATTGTCATCAGTGTAATATTGCTCCTCCTTACTCCTACCTTGAATCTTCTGATTAATCTTTTCCAATATTATAATTTCTACACATAAATACAGTAACAGTATGCTACATTAATTTGGCGAGCTAGCCAGGAGGAGGTTACTGATGTACAACATTTAAGGAATTACTCATATTTGAACATTTGAGTCAAAAAATAAAAAAAATAAAAATGGAGGTATTTGAAAAACTGGGTATCAAAATTCAAAATACAGTGTTGGTTAGTGTGGTAACAGACCTAAAGGAAGGTGAAGAAGTTATTGATTTTCTCAAACAATATGGCTCCATTATTAAGACCGTAATAGTGGATGACTTTTCGTCAGAGTTTTACCAAACCTTGATTGTAGAATATGACTCTGACAAAGCTTTAATACCCTTAGAGCCAATACTACCATACACTTATGTAACAGAGAATGAGGAGACTTCCTATCATATTAAATCGCTAGCGACTGCCGTTGCTGAAGATGTGAAAGATGTGGTAAATAGCAAGACCCAATCATATCTTGCTGATCTCAAAGCGCTAGCTAAAAGGAGTGGCACAAACTATGCTGAAGTTCTTAAAGACATGATGTCTCATATCTCTGAGTCTATGGTTGAATCTAATGGAAAAGAGTCATCTGAGGAACCACCTGAGGTGGGTGAGCTGAAAACTTCACCCCCACCACCTCTGAAAGTTTCTCCGACATCCAACCTCACCATTCCCACTTGTGACATCAATCCCCCTGAAGTACAGCGATATGTGGTTGAACACGTTGTAAAGAGTGAGGATAATGCAATGCACATGCTTTCATCCCAGAGACTCAGAGCTTTTTCAGGCAAGGTACCAAGACCTTCTCATGAAGCAGACTATGACACATGGCGTTCCAGTGTTGATTTAATTATGAAAGACCCTGCTGTGTCAGACCTGCAGAGGTCAAGAAAAATTCTTGAAAGTCTTCTACCGCTGACATGGTCAAGCACTTGAGTCCTGACACTTTGCCCACTGTGTATCTACAGCAGCTTGATTCAGCTTTTGGCACAGTTCAAGATGGCGACGAGTTGTATGCTAAGTTTATGGACACATTTCAAGATGCAGGTGAGACGCCTTCAGCCTACTTGCAGCGTCTCCAAGTTGCACTTAATCTCACTGTTAAAATGGGTGGCATACCTCTTGCTGAAGTGACTAAGCAGCTTCTTAATCAATTCTGTAGAGGATGCTGGGATAACTCACTCATCTCAGAGCTCCAGCTGAAGCAAAAGAAAGCAAAGCCCCCATCATTTGCTGAGTTGTTACTGCTTTTGCGCACAGAAGAGGATCGCGGTGCGGCTAAAACAATGCGCATGAAGCAACATCTTGGTGCTGCAAAGCAGAAAGTGACATCTCATCGGCAAGTTGCATACGTGATGGAGAGGAGAAAGGGGCGTGTGCTGCATTAACTACACTTACGCAGCAACTCGCCAAGCAAATGGCAGACATGCAGGCCCAGTTGGCAGCTTTAATGGCCAACCAGCAACAGGCGAAACATTATTATCCTCCCAAGACGGCTCATACAACCAAGCAGTATGAACGACCAAAATCTGAGAGATTTGTTAAACAGCCTATGCAAGCCTCCCAGAGGAAATCAAACCCCAGACCGAAACCAGGTTATTGCTTCCGATGCGGAGAAGATGGCCACATCAAACCTCAGTGTGATGGTGAGCCAAACCCTACATTAGTTGCAGAGAAAAGAAAGCAATTAAATGAAAAGTGTCAAAAATGGGATAAGCAAAACTCTGCCAGTGACCATTTAAACTAGAATCAGTTCCTATTGCAGGACGAATGGGGACTGGAACAAATCAATCATGTCCTGCTGAAGATAGGCTCAAACACTGTGCTTATCTAAAACAGTCAAGCCTACAGAACCCCCTTGTTAAACTGCCTAAAGGATTAGTTGGTTCAAGATGCACAGCTGTAGTCAACATAGCTGGTGCTGATTTCAATTGTCTTCTAGATACAGGTTCTCAAGTTACCACAATTCCAATGTCATTTTACAATCGGAAACCTGTCACATGAACAAGTGCAACCTCTTCACAATCTGTTAGAGGTGGAGGGGGCAGCTGGGCAGTCTGTTCCATATCTAGGCTATGTTAAAATTACTGTTAGATTTTCCAAAGACTTTCTGGGAGAAGATTTTGAAATAGAAACTCTTGCCCTTGTTGTTCCAGATGTACGGCCTGAAACCCCATCATCAGTTCTGATAGGAACCAATACACTTGATGTACTCTACGAGCAATACTGTGACAGAACAGGCACAAATCATCAGCCTGGGCAGTATGGCTACAGGGCAGTGCTCAAAACACTGGAGTTACGGCACCAGCAGAGCAAAGATGGCAATCTAGGCATTGTGAGGATGGTCAGTAAAACTCCCACCCTCATTCCTGCGGGCCACTGTGTCGTCCTTGAAGGTTCAGCAAAGGTTCCCAGCCTTTCTGGAGTGCGCTGGACAGTCGTGCAACATCCCACCGAGTTCTCCTTGCCTGGTGGCTTGTGTGTCAAGACATGTCTTATTACTCTTCCTTCTAAAGCACCTCACAAAGTCCCTGTTGTGATCACCAATGAAACTGACCAAGGCATTACTCTTCCACCCCTCTGAGTTATTGCAGAGCTTGGAGCTTTTCATAGCATTCTTTCTCAGCAGAGTGTGACAAACTCGCCTGTATCTGAGGAAAATCAGAAATCACAGTTGACCTTCAACTTTGGTGATTCTCCATTGCCTCCCGAGTGGAAGGAGCGGATCACCAATAAGCTCAGTGAAATGCCTGAAGTATTTTCTCATCATGATATAGACTTTGGATGTACAAATAAAGTGAAACATCACATCACCCTGCATGATGGAACTCCTTTCAAGCATCGCGCCAGGCCTATTCATCCTCAGGACATTGAGGCAGTTCGCAAACATCTTCATGAATTGCTTGAGTCCGGTGTGATAAGGGAGTCGGAGTCACCGTTTTCTTCACCCATAGTGGTCGTGAGAAAACGTAACAATGATGTACGTCTTTGCATAGACTACCGGAAACTGAATCTTCAAACTGTGAAAGATGCCTATGCTCTTCCCAATCTTGAAGAGACCTTTTCAGCTTTAACTGGATCAAAATGGTTCACAGTGCTGGACCTGAAGTCTGGATATGACCAGATTGAAGTTGATGAGGCTGACAAGGCTAAGACAGCTTTTGTTACACCCCTCGGATTCTGGGAGTTCAACCGTATGCCCCAGGGCATAACTAATGCGCCCAGTACATTCCAGAAATTGATGGAGAAATGCATGGGAGAGTTACATCTGAAGGAAGTACTTGTCTTTTTAGACGATTTGATCATTTTTTCGGACACTTTGGAAGAACATGAGATCCGGCTAATGAGAGTACTCAACCGTCTAAAAGAGTATGGATTGAAATTGTCTCCAGAAAAGTGCAAGTTTGTCCAGACATCTGTTCGCTATTTAGGACATGTGGTATCTGAAAATGGTGTGGAAACTGATCCAGAGAAAGTCAACGCCTTAAAAACCTGGCCAATTCCTAAAAACTTGAAGGAGCTGAAGTCCTTTCTAGGCTTCTCAGGCTACTATCGACGCTTCATTAAAGACTATGCTGCCATAGTTAGACCCCTTAATGAACTCACTTGCGGTTATCCACCACCATGCAAATCCCGCAAGGCTAAGAAAACCTGTGATCAATATCATGATCCAAAACAACCTTTTGCCGGTCGATGGACATCTGACTGTCAAAATGCTTTCCATATTCTCATTGACAGACTTACTTCTGCTCCAGTTCTTGGTTTTGCAGACCCAAGCAAACCTTACATCTTGCATACCGATGCCAGTACTACTGGACTGGGAGCTGCTCTATACCAAGAACAGGATGGGAAACTGAGAGCCATTGCTTTCGCCAGCCGTGGTTTGTCACCAAGTGAATCTCGATATCCAGCCCATAAATTGGAGTTCCTGGCACTCAAATGGAGTGTGACTGAAAAGTTTCATGACTACCTGTATGGAGGTCACTTTACTGTAGTTACAGACAATAACCCTCTTACATACATACTTACCTCTGCAAAGTTAGACGCTGCCAGCTACAGATGGTTAGCTGAATTGTCTACATTTTCCTTTAAGCTTCAGTACAGGGCTGGAAAACAAAATCTAGATGCCGATGGTCTCTCCAGAAGACCACATGAGACCCATCTGAATGACAGCCAGTCGCAGAAAGAGCAAGACCGCATAAACCGTTTCACTCAGCAACATCTGTCTGATTCCAGCTCCAGGGAGGTGATCTCCCCAGACGTTGTCGAAGCAATCTGTCAAAGTTGCTTGGTCAGAAGACCCAATGACTCAGTTTTCAACCAGTATGATATCACTCTGGTAGAGTCTCTTGCAATTTCTGCTGATGTAATTCCTGACAGTTATGTCAGGGAGGATCAACACGGTTTACCTGTCATTCCTTCTCTGTCCCACCTCGATCTCAAGGAGAAGCAGAGAACAGATTCAAGCATTCGTGAGATAATTATCCAAATGGAGTCTGGAGAAAATATCCCTCCAACTGTAAGGAACGAGCTTCCTGAACTTCCACTTCTTTTGAGAGAATGGAATAGATTGGAGCTGAAACATGACATCCTGTACCGCAGGAGACAGGATGGTGAACAAAATTCATATCAACTTGTTCTACCTGAAGAACTGCGTGCACTTGTCTTGCAGAGCTTACACAATGACATGGGTCATATGGGTATAGAGCGAACTCTTGATCTTGTTCGTGCAAGGTTCTATTGGCCCAAAATGGCTGCAGCTGTGGAGTATAAAATCAAGACATGTGATCGCTGCGTCACTCCGAGATCGGACGAGATCGGGCGTGTTCAACGTGGTATGGCCGTAAGCTAATGGACGACACTTTCCATCGCTCCTCATGCTTCTGCCCCACCTTGATTTCAGAATCAGCGTTTTCCTCTCTCAATCTTGCATCCTCAAACTCCTGACTGGGTCGGCGAGCCCATCTGGGCGACGTGTGGGCAGGACGGACGGGAGGAACGTGGGGAGTCTGGTGCTGGTACGGCGCGTGGATCCTGCCGTGCTGCGGTGAGTGCAGGGGGGAAGTCCAGGGTGTGTCGTGGTGGAGGAGGGAGGGGATCTCTGGGCGGCATGAGTAGCTGCGTAACAGGCGGTTTGAAAGGTCGTGCTTTTCTGTAGAGCACGGTCCTGCAGCACTGGCCAAGTCGAGCTCCTCCTTCGAGCTCCTCCTTCATCTGAATGTGCCTTACTACGCAAAACGCTGGGAAACACCTCATCTATCACAGAGGCAGTAGTCCTTCCTTTCCTATGATTTCTTATGGTGACAAAACGGTCTGTAAAAGGTTGACAGGGTGAAGGAACAGGTTTCTGATTATTTTCCACTGGGGTCAAACTGAACTCCTTCTTCTTCTTCTTCAGCCTGATGGGTGTGGGCAGGCTCATGGGGGTGAGATTGGTCTGTGGTTTTCGTATGGAAGAGAACTGAGATCCACGCTCAGAAAAAGATGAGTGAAACCTATCAAAACTGTCCTTGTGAGTGAGGACATATTCGTCAGCGAGGATAGCAGCTGCAGATAATTTTTCCACCTTCTGCTCATTAATGTAAATCGCAATTCTGCAGCTGTGGAGTATAAAATCAAGACATGTGATCGCTGCGTACGCAGAAAAGCTCTTCCTGAGAAAGCAGCTCCCTTGGTGAATATAAAAGCAACACGTCCTCTCGAGTTAGTGTGCATGGATTTTCTCAGTCTTGAACCTGATACCAGTAACACCAAAGACATTCTGGTACTAACCGATCACTTCACCAAGTTTGCAGTTGCTATTCCAACTCCCAACCAGAAAGCCAAGACCGTTGCAAAATGCTTGTGGGATAATTTCATTGTGTATTACGGGATACCTGAGCGTTTACACACTGATCAAGGACCTGATTTTGAATCTCGACTGATAAAGGAATTATGTGAAGTGTCTGGAATTCAAAAGTGTCGCACAACTTCATACCATCCACGGGGAAATCCTGTTGAAAGATTTAACCGGACATTACTCAACATGTTGGGAACTTTGGAAAACAAGCAGAAGTCAAAATGGAAAGAATATGTAAAGCCCTTGGTTCATGCATATAATTGCACTCGCAATGAAGTAACAGGATTCAGTCCTTATGAACTCATGTTTGGACGTTCACCTCGACTTCCTGTTGATTTAGCTTTTGGTTTACCTGTGGGACATGATCAGCACAAATCTCATTCTCAATATGTGCAAAATCTCAAATCTCGCTTGGAAGAGAGCTACCAAATAGCTTCTCGGAATGCTCTGAAAACAGCAGAGAGAAACAAAGTTCGCTTTGACAAAAAAGTGACCACCTCAGACCTGGAAGTGGGAGACAGAGTGTTGGTCAGAAATGTGCGTATTCGTGGCAAGCATAAACTCATGGACAAATGGGAAGCTGATATCTGTTGTGATTAAGCGTGCAGGAGATCTGCCAGTCTATACTGTGAGACCAGAGAACAAGGAGGAGGGCCCTAAACGTACATTGCATAGAGATCTACTTCTTCCTTGTGGGTTCCTTCCCATGTCAGCAGAGGGAGACCTTCCTCAACCTACACCTGTCCGTAGGCCACAAACACGTAATCATCATCCAGGTGATGATGAAACTGAACCTGCTGACATTGACTGTTATGAGGATGAGGACTCCAGTTCTTGGGTCCTGAGAAATCACGTCCAGCCAACAGTTACATTTACTGTGGATAATAATCCCAAGGCTGGAGAGGAAACTGAAACTAACAAAATTGTTGATTCCAATGTTGACCCTGTTTCTTTATCACCTGATCTTCCATCACAGTCAGTCGTGAGCCATTTGCCTGGTGCTGAAGAGGACTTGTTTGAAGCCATTAACGTGGAACACGCACTTGAATTCACCGATGCAGAGCACTTAATGGAATCTACTGCTGTGGAGGACTTACCTGAAGATGTGGAGGAAAACCAAGCTGATGTCTCACTGGATGGAAACATACCTGATGGAGAGATGTCTGAAGAACATGAAAATGATAATATTGACAAACCCATTGAATCTGTTGACATTTCAAGTGATGAAGCTGAAAGTTCACCTAGACGTTCACAAAGACACAGAGAACAACCTAAGAGGTTTCAGTACCATCAGTTAGGCAATCCTTTAATTTCCATTGTACAGACTCTTTTTCAAAGTCTGTCCACTGCCTATACTGAAGCCTTAGGTGAAAATAATTACCCTCCTTGTTCAAAAATCCATGTAGTGTAATCATTTAACATGCAACGGGACGTGCATGGATTTAAGGGGGGAGAATGTAACCCAGGTCACAAATGGTGGTTACCATGGAAACATGTAGTCCTGTGTTTTCCTGTGGGCGGAAACATGTAGTTCTGTGAATGACACCAATATCAGCCAATCAGAGTGGCCGGTGTGAGAGCTCAGTTGATTACCTGCAGCAGGTGCCCTGAATCACTGAGATGAGGGTGGCTGCTGTGGGGAGCAGAGCTGCAGGTTTGTAGAGCTGGTTAACATCTTACAATTCAATCCATAATGTTTGAACATGAAGTGATTGATTGCAATTTACTGAATCTGTAGATGTCCACCGTGCCAGTGGTGCCAATATTTGACAGAAACTCTGATTGCTGAATTGGTGAGTGATTGTTTTTCATCATGTAACAGCAACTAGCTGCTTTATCCATGAAGTGGTTTTGACCATGTATTTTCATTTATATGATATTATGTATTTCTTTATTTTGTATTGTATTAATGCAAAATAGTTGTGTGATTATACATAGTTCTGAACCCTAGTCCTGGCCTTGTGTGCTTATACAGGCCAGGTTTATTTGACTCTATCAGATGGCGAGCTAACTCATGGAGGCCCGGAACCTGAATGGAACTCGAACTCGCAACAGCAAACTCATTCCTACCTGGGCGGTAGGATTCCTACAAACCCAAAACCCTCTCATCTCATCTTCCCAATTCACCCACACACACACACATTGCCAGCATATCCCAACTCACCCAATGACTTTGACTGACTCTACTTTGAATGACAATGGACAATTCCCTGGACTCTCAACTTCCCTGTGCTGGAAATAGACATATGGACAGTGGTGTAGTGGATAGGTGGTGAATGAACATTAATATCAGTTTTGGTTGTTTTGTTTGTTTATTGTTGCTTTAGATTCTCCGACAGATGTGTGGTGTATTGAGAGGAATTATTTGCAGTATATAGATACTTACCTTGTCATCAATACTTACCTATGTTGGATCCAGAATAGAGGTGCATCATCGCAATTGATTCTTGACCCTTTTGACCTAACCTTAAAGGTACGATCTGTAGAGTAAATTGGGTTAAGTCCCTGACTATTGAATAATCGAGTGGATATCCTTATAAATGTGAATTGTGTTTCTAATGCAATCTCTTGGCCATAATCTGTTATGTTTGTTTATTTCTTTGCTTTATGTTTATACTTATATGGTACCTTTTCTTCAAATACATCACCGCCTCCTGAGTCTTCCTTTATTGTCATCAGTGTAATATTGCTCCTCCTTACTCCTACCTTGAATCTTCTGATTAATCTTTTCCAATATTATAATTTCTACACATAAATACAGTAACAGTATGCTACAACTGCCTTTTGTTTACATAGTGATTTATTCCTGTTAGAACTCTTCCTCCTACAGTACCACTGCCTTTGTTTACATAGTGATTTATTCCTGTTAGAACTCTTCCTCCTACAGTACCACTGCCTTTGTTTACATAGTGATTTATTCCTGTTAGAACTCTTTCTCCTACAGTACCACTGCCTTTTGTTTACATAGTGATTTATTCCTGTTAGAACTCTTCCTCCTACAGTACCACTGCCTTTTGTTTACATAGTGATTTATTCCTGTTAGAACTCTTCCTCCTACAGTACCACTGCCTTTGTTTACATAGTGATTTATTCCTGTTAGAACTCTTCCTCCTACAATACCACTGCCTTTGTTTACATAGTGATTTATTCCTGTTAGAACTCTTCCTCCTACAGTACCACTGCCTTTGTTTACATAGTGATTTATTCCTGTTAGAACTCTTCCCCCTACAGTACCACTGCCTTTTCTTTACATAGTGATTTATTCCTGTTAGAACTCTTCCTCCTACAGTATGATAGATTTCTCTCCCAAATCTATGGTATTTTGATCAAACATTTCTCCATAGGCCCAGGTTGGACTCAACAAGAGGCAGATACTTCAGCATGGCGGCCCTACATGCTGATATGAAAATATGCAATTACAGAGATGATCTTGTCATTTGTTAATTCAAATATATCTTTAATTATGTTTAAATGTTCTGTTTTAGGTCATCGGAGGAGCGGCTGAGTTTGTGTAATGATGAACTTTCTTCATTTCCATTAGGAGACGTGCTGGCCTTGGGGATTAACCAGTAGAGGGTTTAGTGGAAATTGAACAATGTTTTGTGTGTGACAAGCTGTTGTTTTAAGCCTTGTTTAAGGAAGGTCTGGAGAACATTACACAGGGTCTCGGATGGCCGGGTGGATAAGCTGCATAAGGACGGTCATTTAGGATATGGTCGGGGCAGAGGTCACGGAGATCGGCTGACAAAAGGACATTCTTTTAATGTCTCTGCTCAGTCACTTAGTCACTTTGGGATAGGGACTGGAAAACAACACAGAGTTTATGGCTTTCTCTAAGACAAATGGCTGCAGAACATCAACAGGGGGGGGAGGCACATTCCACAAAGCACCACAGGATGCAAAGTTTTAGTGAGAAGGATCATAACATTGTATTCATATATATCCTACTGATTGACTGAGTGGGTTTTGATATCTGATATGAAATAAAGTTTAGACTATACATTCGATGTGCTAACCTTTTTCCCCCAGAAATGAGGACAGGCTCAAGGACACAGCCCATGTGAGGAGAGGTTCCGGGTTCGAATCTCAGACGGCCCGGCGTTGGTCCTAGAGGAATATTAGATGCTCAGCAGAATATAGAGTGTGTCTAGAACAGTAATGGAATGGGGTCAGATGTTGTATTTTGGTGTGTTGAATAAACTTCAATTTGCATTACTTGCTATACAATAAGGGAGCTACAGTATATAATAACTAGATAAATATTAGCCTATTGTTATTATTGTAATTATAGAATGGGAAATAAAGGAATAGTCGAATTAGTTGATAAGTGGTATTTGATAAGAGTTTCTCATCCGGTTTAAACGGGGTGAGTTTTTCTCTGATTTGTTGAATTTAACTATAAGAAACTGTCCTCTTGCTCTTTTTTACACCTCCTAGAGGTGGTTTTCGACCAAGAGGATAGTAAGTCTGAACTGTAAGATGTTTAAATCCAGTTTAGACTGGGATTAGCCCAAATATAGCTGAATTTGATCTTATCCAGAATATAGTTTAAGTTTATCAAGTCTAACAATAACCTTACATAATGTTCTAAACCATAGGACTTTAATAGGTAAATAGCTAAATTAGCTGACCCAAATATAAGTTGAAAATAGGAATTTAAAGTAAATATATTAACAGATGCTTTGGTAGATAGGAACCAATAGATAACTATTTCAAGGAGAAGGTTAGTGTGTGACCTCCAGTGGAAGCCAGGTCACAGGATGTGGACAAGAGGGGGAGAAAAACACGCCGGCCAAATAGGAGTGACAGAAGGGAGAGATCATATGACCAACCAATACCAGCACAGCAGTGAAGGATGACACTAGATGGAGGAGGAACCATACCGGAAGACAGACGCCCCCAAAGGAAATGCAGTTTAAAAGGACACGCAAAAGATAAGGGAGGGGTCGGTTTGCAGGGGTCTTCTTTTGACCTGCTACATATTTTGCTGTGAGGGAGAGACCACTGGAAAATCCACCTCAGAGATCTCTGAATGGGTAATATAAATACTTGATCTGTCTTTGTACTGAATATGCTAAATCCTCTATATAAAATAATGTTCTAAATATCAGAATTGCTTGTTGTATTGATTTTTCATATATCTGGAATGATTGGACACACTGGAAAGGTATTAACATATGTCACACCTTCTGATTGGAGTGAGCTGTTTTTAATTAGGTTGAACGAGGTACAGAGAAATCCTTTCCATCAAATGGTGACCCCGACGTGATTATGATCCATATTTTGAAAAAGCAAGCATTCTGATCAAGCATTTCAGGAAAACAGTGGCTTAACATCCCGGGAAAATATCAATATAGGGTTTACGGATTACCTTTTTCATAAAAATATCTGCATTGGCTATTCTAAATTATTGTTACACTAACTGGATTCCACAAATGCTGTAATTTATCAATCAAATTTAGGAACCTGTACAAAGCTGGTCAGACACGTGTTTTGATATTTTGGAAAGATTTGTAAAGTGACCGAGCGCGTGTGAGGGTCGTAATTAACCCCAAGACCATTGCCCATGACCGAGCACGTGTGAGAGAAGTGATTAATCTCAAGACCATTGTCAGACCGAATGCATGTGAGGCGAATAGTACATTATTATTATGATAATACTAATTTTCCAAGACCATAGCAAAATGTGTTATTTATACAGAACCGGCGTGTTCTGGGGGAGTCCGTTTTGTACAGAGAGCATTAAGGCTCAGGTTTTTGCGTTTTATTGTAATATATTTCTGAAGGTTTTGCTATATTATGAATTGTGAAAAATCAGCTATAGAGAAGATCATAAAAGATTATTTATAATGGGGAAGAAATAACACAGAATTGTCTAATAATAGTAATATCGATATCCATATTTTGAGTTGAATTTTAGATTCTTCCAATTTATGTTGCTATGTAAATTAGACACAAAGGTTTATGCTATAAATTCAAACAACAAGGTGAATTTAATGCAAGATTAGGTCACGTTGGGTTAGTATTCCTTTGTATTTTTGTGTTATACTGCTTTATGATCCATAACTTTGCTGTAAGTTTGAGAAGAAGAGAATGAATGTAAATGATTTTTAAATTCACTGTGCAGGGACGCCTGTCACAGTGGAACGGTAATATGTAAGAGTATAGTATATAAATAGAATCAACAGTATTTTGACGCTTATGAAAAAACTGTTTGTGGAAAAATACACCACAAGTTGATGCGCGCAGCTTCTAACCAAGGGTCCGGGTGCAGCCAAATGGCCGCGGTGAGTGGGCTCTGGCGTCCATACAGGAGAAACCTGTGAGTCTGTCTGGCGGAGTTGGGCTGCAGAGCGGAGCACCATAGATAGCCTATGAGTTATTTTGCCATCAAATTGGCGTAAGGTCGCGCGACAGTTCAAAATAATAGCGTATGCTTTTAACGTTAGATTTATTTAGAAATATAAAGATATGGAATGGGATTAATGGCCTATGGCCTATGGATTATGCGAATAGATATAATAGGCGTCACATAATATGTCCTCCCAACTAGTAGACATGATGTATGCGTGAGACGGGGTAGATTATATAAGCATGACCGGCTCTTTACGCATTCAAAGAAATATAGCTCAGTTGGTAAAGCGCTCGGGTTTGAACCTGTGAAGTGTGCGGTTCCATAGTAGCCTAATGGAACAATGTCTGTATGTAGTAAACGATTGACTGTTAAATCAAAACAGACATCGACAACCTTTATTTAGTTTTTGTCTGTCCGTCAGTCTGTCTGTCTGTCTGTTTGGTTGTCTTTTATCTGTGGGTCGCTCGTAGTGCAAACTTCACATGTCGTTGGGCAGAGAATGTGTGTGTTTGTGTGTATGCGCGAAAGGGGAGAGCATGAGGGGGTGTGTGTGTGTTTGTGTGTGAGCCATGTTAGAGAAGGAAGCGGAGTTTCCGGCTGTTTCCAGCGGAGGGAGAGGATTGCTGACGCCGCGGAACCCCGAGAGACGGGTCCGGCTCGAGGGGGGCTAAGCAGCTGTACAACAGGTAGACGTGGTTTTCTTTCAGGGCTGGTACAGTACGGGCCAAGGAGGGTCTGACAGCGAGCAGAGCACCAGACGCGACTTGCACCGGGCGGTGGCGAGCCAGCAGCTACCAGAATGAATAGGAGGGTGTTTCACGCTACTTTTGTCTGTTAAAATGAAGTTGGTAATGTACAGTTTGATCCAAGGGGGACAAACCCTTTCAGAGGAACTTGTAACACCAAACTGTCTGTTTTGCTGCAGCTCGCAGTGCTGTTTAGTCCAGGACCTTGCTTCCTGGATCTGTTGAGAGGTGGAGGGGGGCTGCTCCGTGAAGCTCCAGTCGGGGAGCTCCGTTGTGTTCAAGGTCTATATGATAAGTGACCTGGGCATGCGCAAAGACTGGGCGTGTCTAAAAACACACCATGTCCAAGAATGTTGTCCCTTGAGAAGGTCAAAGAGGGCAGCCCTTTCCTAAGGGTGGGGCTGCACGAGTGGGGTAGGCTCTTTGAGCAAGGCATTACATCAGGGCAGCGTTGCTTTGGCTGATTATGTAGGCTATAAGTTCCATGTTTGAGTTGATTTGAGTGTGATAATTTGAGATAGATAGGATTTTATGTTACTGCATGAGTGATGGGTAGATGCCGGTAGTAAAATTTGATGTTGTGAATGCATTTAGTGGTGTAAGGAGACAGATAGGATTTAAGTGGGTTGGTATGAGTGATGAAGTTTGTGTAATGTGGGATTTTATGTGGATTGGGAATACAATGCTGATAGTATGGGGCGTGAACGTTCATTGTTTCTATGGAGAATGAAAGCATTGATTATAATATTTAGATTGGCGAAATGGTGCTGTGTTTTGTCGGTGTGGCTGTGATATGTGAAATGATGTCTGTTCAGCTTTGGAACATTTTTGATGACATCATTTGTGGTAGGGCTAGCCTACTGGAGTTTCAGTGTGGATCAATTGGCGGGGAGGATTCATTAATGATTACTCGTTTGAGGTGTCAATTGATCTGACCATATTGATAGTTGTGTGATTAATTTAGACCAAGGGGGGTCCCCATACATTGTGGAATGCATGGTGGATGAATGCGGAGAATATAGAATGGACCCAGATGGAAGGTTAAATCTCAGCAAAAAACACACTGACTCAGATATAATAAATTATGAAAAATAAAATAGATTGGACTGGGAAAGTACAGAAGTGGGGAACACTGAACACTGCACATTATATAGTAATACGTACTGAATAGGAAGTTTGCAGTGACACATAAAAGAACAATAGTTATATGATGAGTTTGTTTAGTTGACAACTTTGCATAAATGAAGGGTTTGTTGATTAACTTGAAAATTCTCTCTGTTGTCTCTATAGAAGAACTAGCTCAAACCCAGGTAAGATACACTATCATTTTTCCGTTTGAGAAAAGCTACACATAGTTAAATTTATACTTAAAGTACGCTGGAGATGTTTTTAAAAGTATTTATAAATAAGTCAATGCCCTCTGAGGACAGACAGTCTTGAGTTTGCGTTTGGAGTATTTGTGAACAATGTTGGCCCTCACTGTTTTACCTAGTGGGGTTATGCCATCCCCAAAATTACTCAAGTGAACTGCCAGGGGTCTAGCCCGCCCCTCCCCCACTCACAGCACCTTCTGGGGTTACCCTCCGCCCCATTGTTTATTGCCACAAGTCTACAAGGTCAGTGCATTGTCACTCTGTAAGCTATGAATGTTCACTCAGGAGTCATCTTGTTTATGAGGATGCATTGCAATCAAATTATAAAAGTAAACAATTGGATATGTACTCACAGAGTATCTCAAATATTATCTGCCATACAAGCGACTTGTTGTACTAATAAGAATACAAGAAATTATTTTGTCTAAAATACAGGCACATTGTGAAATCAAATGTTTGCAGCACAGGTCCAATCTTGAGTATGTGGGTTTCATTTTTGCATAGTGCGATCTAAGCAAATAGTCTTATGCACTTATTTGGGTGCAAATTGGGACAAGGGGGCAACCAAAATATGACGAATTTGGAAATGAATACATGCACTAATGGGGTTAAGTTGTGTTTGTGCTGAGGTTTAATGTTGTCTAAGTGGGTTCCAGGAAAAATATGGGAACAGTTATGCTACTGAATGAACTGAATGTTGTCGTTAGGGGGGTTTCAACTGGGGGTTATGTTAGATTCAATAAGGAGCAAAGATGAAGAGCCAAGTTGAAGAATATGTTTAAGATAACTCAAATCACAGTGCTATAATATGCTATGTTTCAGGAGAAGTAATTGGACCGTCCGGTGCCGCATTGGGACGAAATAATGGAGTAAAGTTCACACCTATAGAATAGGTGTGAAAGGGGGATTGATAGATTTCTCTCCCAAATCTATGGTATTTTGATCAAACATTTCTCCATAGGCCCAGGTTGGACTCAACAAGAGGCAGATACTTCAGCATGGCGGCCCTACATGCTGATATGAAAATATGCAATTACAGAGATGATCTTGTCATTTGTTAATTCAAATATATCTTTAATTATGTTTAAATGTTCTGTTTTAGGTCATCGGAGGAGCGGCTGAGTTTGTGTAATGATGAACTTTCTTCATTTCCATTAGGAGACGTGCTGGCCTTGGGGATTAACCAGTAGAGGGTTTAGTGGAAATTGAACAATGTTTTGTGTGTGACAAGCTGTTGTTTTAAGCCTTGTTTAAGGAAGGTCTGGAGAACATTACACAGGGTCTCGGATGGCCGGGTGGATAAGCTGCATAAGGACGGTCATTTAGGATATGGTCGGGGCAGAGGTCACGGAGATCGGCTGACAAAAGGACATTCTTTTAATGTCTCTGCTCAGTCACTTAGTCACTTTGGGATAGGGACTGGAAAACAACACAGAGTTTATGGCTTTCTCTAAGACAAATGGCTGCAGAACATCAACAGGGGGGGGAGGCACATTCCACAAAGCACCACAGGATGCAAAGTTTTAGTGAGAAGGATCATAACATTGTATTCATATATATCCTACTGATTGACTGAGTGGGTTTTGATATCTGATATGAAATAAAGTTTAGACTATACATTCGATGTGCTAACCTTTTTCCCCCAGAAATGAGGACAGGCTCAAGGACACAGCCCATGTGAGGAGAGGTTCCGGGTTCGAATCTCAGACGGCCCGGCGTTGGTCCTAGAGGAATATTAGATGCTCAGCAGAATATAGAGTGTGTCTAGAACAGTAATGGAATGGGGTCAGATGTTGTATTTTGGTGTGTTGAATAAACTTCAATTTGCATTACTTGCTATACAATAAGGGAGCTACAGTATATAATAACTAGATAAATATTAGCCTATTGTTATTATTGTAATTATAGAATGGGAAATAAAGGAATAGTCGAATTAGTTGATAAGTGGTATTTGATAAGAGTTTCTCATCCGGTTTAAACGGGGTGAGTTTTTCTCTGATTTGTTGAATTTAACTATAAGAAACTGTCCTCTTGCTCTTTTTTACACCTCCTAGAGGTGGTTTTCGACCAAGAGGATAGTAAGTCTGAACTGTAAGATGTTTAAATCCAGTTTAGACTGGGATTAGCCCAAATATAGCTGAATTTGATCTTATCCAGAATATAGTTTAAGTTTATCAAGTCTAACAATAACCTTACATAATGTTCTAAACCATAGGACTTTAATAGGTAAATAGCTAAATTAGCTGACCCAAATATAAGTTGAAAATAGGAATTTAAAGTAAATATATTAACAGATGCTTTGGTAGATAGGAACCAATAGATAACTATTTCAAGGAGAAGGTTAGTGTGTGACCTCCAGTGGAAGCCAGGTCACAGGATGTGGACAAGAGGGGGAGAAAAACACGCCGGCCAAATAGGAGTGACAGAAGGGAGAGATCATATGACCAACCAATACCAGCACAGCAGTGAAGGATGACACTAGATGGAGGAGGAACCATACCGGAAGACAGACGCCCCCAAAGGAAATGCAGTTTAAAAGGACACGCAAAAGATAAGGGAGGGGTCGGTTTGCAGGGGTCTTCTTTTGACCTGCTACATATTTTGCTGTGAGGGAGAGACCACTGGAAAATCCACCTCAGAGATCTCTGAATGGGTAATATAAATACTTGATCTGTCTTTGTACTGAATATGCTAAATCCTCTATATAAAATAATGTTCTAAATATCAGAATTGCTTGTTGTATTGATTTTTCATATATCTGGAATGATTGGACACACTGGAAAGGTATTAACATATGTCACACCTTCTGATTGGAGTGAGCTGTTTTTAATTAGGTTGAACGAGGTACAGAGAAATCCTTTCCATCAAGTACCACTGCCTTTTCTTTACATAGTGATTTATTCCTGTTAGAACTCTTCCTCCTACAGTACCACTGCCTTTTGTTTACATAGTGATTTATTCCTGTTAGAACTCTTCCTCCTACAGTACCACTGCCTTTGTTTACATAGTGATTTATTCCTGTTAGAACTCTTCCTCCTACAGTACCACTGCCTTTGTTTACATAGTGATTTATTCCTGTTAGAACTCTTCCTCCTACAGTACCACTGCCTTTGTTTACATAGTGATTTATTCCTGTTAGAACTCTTCCACCTACAGAGGCCTGAGGCCTGTACTACAAAGCAAGATTAGTGGTTTAGCGAGGTAACTTCAGGTTTAAACCTGGTTTAGCCGTACTACAAAGCAAGTTAACTTCTTACCGACATATATTTATTTATATTTTTTACCTTAAACTGAGTTTACGGAAGATTGGAAGAACTCACTCTGATAGCTCCAGAACATGACATCACTTTACATTATGACATCATCTGTGAGATATGACATGATCAGTGGAACCATCAATGAGTGACATCATCAGTGGCATCATTAAAGATGACATTATCAAAAATATGACATCATCACTGTGGCATCATCACTGTCGGCTCCCCAATGATGATATCATCTAACAGTCAGACATAGGACCTAGGAGGCTACTATACAGTCAAGGTACAGTACTTTAAAGATACAGTCAGACACATTATGGACTTGATAGGAGGCTACTGTATCTTTAAATCATTCCCCGCCATTAACCTGTTTTCACATGAACCCGTCTTTTCACCGCCATGCGATAGATGGAGCTCTTGGCCACCTTATGAAGTGCTACTATACTCCTATAATCGCCCGCAAGCCAGAGTTAGTCATACAAAACCAGCAAGCATCCTCCGTAAAAATCTCCCTTCATCGAGGAAGCTCATAAAACACATCCGGCCTGGTGCCTCAAAGCGGTGAAACGAACAGCTTCCCCCCGAGCTCCACGCACTGTCACACGGGGCTCGTGACAGTCACTCAACGCTGAAGGATTTCTTCCACCAGAAGCTGGTAAACGCACACCAATCACTTCTCCTGTCAGGTAGATTAGTAATCCGCTTTGTGAACCCTCACATAGTGTAAATTTTAGCCGTCAAATATGCCCCCAGACCACACGTCTCTCACCAGGAAGCACGATGAGAGTGTGACCCGCCCCATCCGCTCTCTAGTGCAGGGTGAATCTCTCCCTCGCTCCTCTCTAGTGCAGGGTGAATCTCTCCCTCGCTCTCTAGTGCAGGGTGAATCTCTCCCTCGCTCTCTAGTGCAGGGTGAATCTCTCCCTCGCTCTCTAGTGCAGGGTGAATCTCTCCCTCGCTCGCTCTCTAGTGCAGGGTGAATCTCTCCCTCGCTCCGCTCTCTAGTGCAGGGTGAATCTCTCCCTCGCTCCGCTCTCTAGTGCAGGGTGAATCTCTCCCTCGCTCCGCTCTCTAGTGCAGGGTGAATCTCTCCCTCGCTCCTCTCTAGTGCAGGGTGAATCTCTCCCTCGCTCCTCTCTAGTGCAGGGTGAATCTCTCCCTCGCTCCTCTCTAGTGCAGGGTGAATCTCTCCCTCGCTCCGCTCTCTAGTGCAGGGTGAATCTCTCCCTCGCTCCTCTCTAGTGCAGGGTGAATCTCTCCCTCGCTCCTTTCTAGTGCAGGGTGAATCTCTCCCTCGCTCCTCTCTAGTGCAGGGTGAATCTCTCCCTCGCTCCGCTCTCTAGTGCAGGGTGAATCTCTCCCTCTCTAGTGCAGGGTGAATCTTTCCCTCGCTCCTCTCTAGTGCAGGGTGAATCTCTCCCTCGCTCCGCTCTCTAGTGCAGGGTGAATCTCTCCCTCTCTAGTGCAGGGTGAATCTCTCCCTCGCTCCTCTCTAGTGCAGGGTGAATCTCTCCCTCGCTCGCTCTCTAGTGCAGGGTGAATCTCTCCCTCGCTCCGCTCTCTAGTGCAGGGTGAATCTCTCCCTCGCTCCGCTCTCTAGTGCAGGGTGAATCTCTCCCTCGCTCTCTAGTGCAGGGTGAATCTCTCCCTCGCTCTCTAGTGCAGGGTGAATCTCTCCCTCGCTCCTCTCTAGTGCAGGGTGAATCTCTTCCTCGCTCCTCTCTAGTGAAGGGTGAATCTCTCCCTCGCTCCTCTCTAGTGCAGGGTGAATCTCTCCCTCGCTCCGCTCTCTAGTGCAGGGTGAATCTCTCCCTCGCTCCTCTCTAGTGCAGGGTGAATCTCTCCCTCGCTCCGCTCTCTAGTGCAGGGTGAATCTCTCCCTCGCTCGCTCTCTAGTGCAGGGTGAATCTCTCCCTCGCTCGCTCTCTAGTGCAGGGTGAATCTCTCCCTCGCTCTCTAGTGCAGGGTGAATCTCTCCCTCGCTCCGCTCTCTAGTGCAGGGTTAATCTCTCCCTCGCTCTCTAGTGCAGTGTGAATCTCTCCCTCGCTCCTCTCTAGTGCAGGGTGAATCTCTCCCTCGCTCGCTCTCTAGTGCAGGGTGAATCTCTCCCTCTCTAGTGCAGGGTGAATCTCTCCCTCGCTCGCTCTCTAGTGCAGGGTGAATCTCTCCCTCTCTAGTGCAGGGTGAATCTCTCCCTCGCTCGCTCTCTAGTGCAGGGTGAATCTCTCCCTCGCTCCGCTGCACAAAAGGGGTGTTTTTCTCCGCTTCCTGGTGGGAGACGGATGTTTTTGGTGAAAACGACCTAAATTCAAGTGTCGATAGCTAAAGAATGGATGAAGGCAGAAACAAACTTTTCCCCCCCATTAAAGTAAGAGGCTTTGGTTCTGTCTTTTGGGATATTCTGCTCATACAGTAGAAGAAAATATTCTGTGGGTCCCGGAAAATCACTGAAAATGGTCAGAAACCCTGGCGGCGAATGAGTTAAGGTAGCTACAGTACTTTAAAGATACAGTCAGACACATCTGGACTTGATAGGAAGCTACTGATGCTTCGTGTTCCATCACACCCTGACACTGGCGTGCAGCAGGGAATGTGTTACTGAGCACAGTTTGGAAGGGGAGGATGAAGATGAAATGCATTTGGAGTTAGTATTCTCTTCCCCTGTTGTTTTCTTTGCATTTAATATTCCCCCACGGTCCCTTTAGAGTTTAGATAGCCACATCACTTACCAAGTCAATAAATAACTGCTTGAGGACGGCCCCTTGTTAATATGCAGCAAATGAAGGGGGATTTGGCGTGGAAAAGGAAGTGATTCCAGTTGTGCTGTTTTTTTCTTTTCTTTTCCAGATTCGCTTACAGATGTTACAGATGTACGAGTTTGTCCCCCGCAAAATAAAGACATCTCTTTCACGCACAGCAACCATTTTGTGTCTCAAATGCAGCAAGTAACACAGGTGCAAGCAAAACATTAATGAGGGTTTCCAACTTCCAATCCATTTTCGGTGTTCCAATGTTTTGGTTACACCTGTGTTACTTCCTGCCTTTATCTAACTTGCTCCACTGTAAACCTCAACCCTCGGCTGACCTGGTGCATTGCTCCGTGTACATACCATGTAAATGCAACGGCACATGGTTCAAATCCGGCACAGGTTCAAATCCGGCCCAGGACCTTTGCCTCTCTCTATTTTCAACTACTCAAGTCAACTTAAAGGCCGGCTTTACCGTGGGGAATATGAATATATATTAATTCTTAAAAAATCTTAAATTTCGAATCCGTTGAAATTTTTTAAATTGCTTGTTCACAGCCAGAGGAGAAAAAAAAATGGAAAAAAAAAAAAAAAAAAAAATGGGCCAGGTGACGCGTTTCGACGCGAAACGCGTCACCTGGCCCAATTTTTTTTTTTTTTTTTTCATTTATTTCTTTCTCTGGCTGTGAACAAGCAATTTAAAAAATTTCAACGGATTCGAAATTTAAGATTTTTTAAGAATTAATATATATTCATATTCCCCACGGTAAAGCCGGCCTTTAAGTCAATTTTATTTATATACAGTATATCGCCAAATCATAACAAAAGTTATTTTGAGGTGCTTTACAAATAGAGCAGGTTTCAGGACCAGCCAGGCTCTTTATTTTAGACCCAACAATTGAATTGAAACAATTTCCCTACAAGAGCGAGCACCTGCCGGCAGCAAGGAGAGAAGCCCTTTACAGCAACGGGAAGAAACCTGGAGCACACTTGGCTCTAGGTGGGCATCCATCAGGCTTCACTAGTTGGGATGAGAGAGAGAAAGAGAGAGGAAGAGCGAGAGGAAGAGGGGGGGAGAAAGAACGAGGGAGAGAGAGAGAGGGATGGGGGTGAGAAAAAAAGAGAAAGGTAGAGAAACAGAGAGAGGGGAGAGAAAGAGAGCGAGAGAGAGGGGTGAGAGAGAGAGGGAGAGAAAGAGAGGGAGAGAGAGAAGCCGGGGTGCACAGTAGCAGCAGTAACAGCATTGATACCAAACAGCTATAGTCAAAGTAAAAACATGATGTAATACTATATAATAAAAACCTGAAGGTGCACAAATGTGCAGGTAATCAAAGAAGCTGCTGCTCTGTACGAAGATATCAAGTGTGTGTGTGTGTGTGTGTGTGTGTGTGTGCGCTCGCGCGTGTGTGTGCATGCGTGTGCGTGTGTTTGAGCCTTTGAACTGATCTAATTTATCCCTGAATCTACAGTATGACGTGTGCTTTATTATGGCTGCCTGGCTCCCTGAAGTTAACGAGCTCTTGGAAATTAATTGTGGACCACTTATGCAAATCTGACTCATGTAGCGTACTATGTAGCCTGCTTTGATCACACCAGGCTGATGAACAACAAAACAAATTAGCCTAGCATTGAAAAGCCCTTTCACGAAGGAAGTTATAAAACCATGATTCTGATGTAACCTTTAATTCAAGACTAATAAACTTCAAAATGTTTTTTTGTCACGATAGCAGCACAAAGTTTAGTCACATTTCAACCATGACCATTGAAATATCCAAACTTAGACCATCACAAGATTGACATACTTTTTTTCGTGACAAAAATGTTTCCAAACAGCCCATGAACTCTGGGTAGAATGAGCACCATTGTGAGCACTTGTATGGCAAATAAAATAAATTAAAATGATTCCATGTGCATTCAAATTTGATTGGGACAATGTGGTATTGACCGGGCCTGTACACACTGTCATGTTTGTTCACTAAGAATACACAGTTTTCAAACTGGGTTTCACGCAGTCTTCTGACACGTCCTGGGGGAGGACTTGATCATCTGGTTAACCATAGCAAATTGCAATTTCATAGAGATGTGCTATTGGCGAAGAAGCTTTCCACAAGATTGAAGCGAATCAAATCCATCTTTTCATCAAATTTAGGATGATGATATTTGTGAAAATATACAGGGGTTCTGCGCGTGAAACTGATCTCAAGTTCCTGTTACTGTAATTATGTGAGTTTGCAGTGGCGCGCGCGCGCCTTTAACACAGAACTAGGGCACATAATGCACGGCCACATGCAGCCTGCAGGAATATCTACAGTATAACTACAGCAGTGTGCTAATTTAATGAGATATTTACAGTATAACTACAGCAGTTCTACATTTCCGACTGTGCCTACACTCCATTTGATACAGCAGGCTAGTGGAATGGAGCTACCGCGTGAAACCAAGTCCACTACTGTAGGCATTTTACTGGAAATCTCCCTTTGATACAGCACATTACACGTCATAGAAAAAAATTACACAAAAATCTAATTTCAAGTAAATGCATGTACGGATAGAAAATTAAGCCCCCCTGGGGATTTTAGATCTAAGGTTAGATTCTTATATCAAGTGTGGCATCTGCATTTTAGATTCCAGGCTGTAAGTCAATGGTGTTGTGTATCCAGAGTGACTTAGAATCACAGTGGAGCAGTAGAATAACATTAAATTCCTGTTTCATCGCCAGTTCAAATAACTTTGGATTATGAAGTGTGCAAAGGTTCAATTAAGTCACAGCTCGTTGGAACCTTGAAAAACCTTTTGAAAGGCTTTCATAATGCTGTGTGTAAAGGAGCAGTGAGTTCTCCAACTGAATTTCAAGCATGAAAATAACCAAGGTTACGAGGTTTTCACCATTCTCCTTTTGACAACCAAGCGGGTAGCTAGCTCGTAGCTAGCTCGTAGCGCCGTTCCTGAAGCCAATGCAAGCGTCTAAAACCTGCATTCTTTCGAATGACCTGCACGGGGGCGACTCCACTGGCTGCAAAAAGGGGTTTGATTATATAGAAGTCAATGGGGAAATGACCTATACTTCTTACTTGATTTATGACCTGATTAAACACTTTCCCAATGAGTTGACAACAGCGAAATATTCCTCTGTTTTCCGAGAACGATCATGTATGTCAGAGAGAGAGGCGCAAGAAAAAGAAAAAGAATATCCCCACTATATAGCCTACGGTATCTTTACCTCAAGCCCAAGTTCACAAGACAGAATTCAAGTCTGTTCTTGGAAATCATAAAAAACCCCAGAGAAAGTGAGTCATTGTTGAGAAGTTTGTAATTGCCTTTTACAAGCCACACATTAGTCTCGCAAATCAAATCACGGTGCCTTTGGCTCACAGCACCTGTCAATCCAACCCTCAGGACAGACCCACCACCACCATGTTCCAGCAGCATCTGACAGAACGGACCCACCACCATGGTCTAACACCACCTGACAGCCAGTCACTCCATAAAGTCCCACATGACAAAGCTCCACGTTATATTTCACATATTTGACACATTTAAACCCTCACTGTGCAGACAAGCCCAAGCCAGGGTCTAAAACATTTGGGATCAAAGCTAACAAAGCTTGCATGTCAAGTTGAAAAGGCAAAAGGAGGAATTCCTAACCGGCAGTGTGATGTCAACCCTAACTGGCAGCATGTCGTCAACCCTAACTGGTTTTTGAGATCTTAAAATATTGTTTTAAACACCCGACATGTCCTACTCCTTACTGTATGTGTGGCTTTGGTTTTCCTGTCTGGCTCCCTTGGTACGCACTAAAAATAAGATCATGTGGTTTTGTAAAGATTTCACACGCACGCACGCACGCACACACACACACACACACACACACACACAGACAGACAGACAGACAGACAGACAGACACACACACACACACACACACACACACACACACACTCTTGATGACAGATGAGAAGCAGTCTACAGGATGAGTCTCATATAGTGATTTGATGGACATCAACCAATAAGCACTTTGATGTTTGTGGTGATGAATGGACCCTGACTCTAACAGGACAGAACAGACTCTGTACCTCTCACACTGTGTCCCCTCACCTGTAATGGCTCATGTGTCATGACTCTAACAGAACAGAACAGACCCTCACACTGTGTCCCCTCACATGTAATGACTCATGTGTCATGACTCTAACAGAACAGAACAGACCCTCACACTGTGTCCCCTCACATGTAATGACTCATGTGTCATGACTCTAACAGAACAGAACAGACCCTGTACCTCTCACACTGTGTCCCCTCACATGTAATGACTCATGTGTCATGACTCTAACAGGACAGAACAGACCCTGTACCTCTCACACTGTGTCCCCTCACATGTAATGACTCATGTGTCATGACTCTAACAGGACAGAACAGACCCTGTACCTCTCACACTGTGTCCCCTCACATGTAATGACTCATGTGTCATGACTCTAACAGAACAGAACAGACCCTGTACCTCTCACACTGTGTCCCCTCACATGTAATGACTCATGTGTCATGACTCTAACAGAACAGAACAGACCCTCACACTGTGTCCCCTCACCTGTAATGACTCATGTGTCATGACTCTAACAGGACAGAACAGACCCTCACACTGTGTCCCCTCACCTGTAATGGCTCATGTGTCATGACTCTAACAGGACAGAACAGACCCTCACACTGTGTCCCCTCACCTGTAATGGCTCATGTGTCATGACTCTAACAGAACAGACCCTCACACTGTGTCCCCTCACCTGTAATGGCTCATGTGTCATGACTCTAACAGAACAGAACAGACTCTGTACCTCTCACACTGTGTCCCCTCACCTGTAATGGCTCATGTGTCATGACTCTAACAGAACAGAACAGAACAGACCCTCACACTGTGTCCCCTCACCTGTAATGGCTCATGTGTCATGACTCTAACAGAACAGGACAGAACAGACCCTCACACTGTGTCCCCTCACCTGTAATGGCTCATGTGTCATGACTCTAACAGAACAGAACAGAACAGACTCTCACACTGTGTCCCCTCACCTGTAATGGCTCATGTGTCGTTTTACAACACAAAATACACACTCACAGCTGGCATATGGGGCGAGTTGTTCCACACTCCACACAGGAGACACAGCCCACATCTGAATGATTAGAACACGGAGACCCAGACTCATACAGAACTTAAAAATTAAATCAAAAACAGCACTCACAGATGTCTATAGTTAAGTTAATAAGTTTAAACTTTTAATGCGCACAGCAGCAGTATAGTACAACGGACGCGTTTCAGCCTCACAGGCTTTCCTCAGCGTTGCTACAAACAGTGGGTGTGACCCATATAAGTAGAAGCCAGGGCCATGCTGAATGAAACCAGCTGTTGAAAATGCATGCATCAATCAATCAATCAATCTCAAACATTAGGGTATATCTAGAACAGACAGAGTGGTCAAGAACCTACATAACAAATAAATAAGATGACCACACAGCTAATCAGAATACATCGACATGACTGATTAAATCACTCACAGATCCTAAAAGAAATAAATCTGTGAACAGGTATTCAAGTATCAAGACAAATATAAAAAAGAAGTATCAAGCCAAATATAAAAAAGAAGGTAGATAAATATGGACAATTGTAGATATATACAAGTGTCAATCTGTATAAATGGTATCTGCCACAACGAGATAAGTAATACCAAAAACACATTAGAAGTAGCCTATGAGAAAAATATAAGAAAAATTTAAGAAAACCCCTCAGTCTAAATCTGCTTGACAGGAGCAGATGACCCATCTCAAAATGTGTAAGCATGACCAATCACAAATCAAAACAAGGGATCAAACCACTTATAAGACACAAGAGAGCAATAATTCTTCATTTAAACCCTTAGGATGCTCAGTCTGTAAGTGGTGTATCCAATATGCTTCTCTCTGGAGAAGTTTTCTCTCCCTGTCTCCTCCTCTCAGAAGTGGCCCCACTGACTCAATCCCCATAAATCGCAAGCTACAAACGCCATGGTCATATTTATTAAAATGTTTGGCAACTGGAGAATTCTCGTCACCCCTTCTGATGCTGCTCTTATGTTCGGAAATTCTAATTCTCAGTTGTCTTTTTGTTTTCCCCACATAGTACAAACCACAAGGGCATTTTAAAAGGTAGACAACATGAGTGGACCGACATGTGATTCTATCTTTGACCATCATCGATTTCCCCGTATGGGGATGTGAGAATTGATTACCTTTAATCATGGCGTTGCAGCTTACACAATTCAAACAAGGAAAGTTACCTGGGGGAAGAGAATTTAAGCTGGAAGCTGCTCTGATTGACATGGTCGGAGCCAATGACAGATTAATAAGCCGGGAGCGGACATCCGGCAGCGACTGACACAGTCGCTCCAATGGGAGAGCAGCTGTAGAGCAAGGGAGGGCTACCCGCTCCCTCAGATCCTCCTCCTCCATCCATCTCTCTGTCCCTTCTGCCCGGCTCACCACCATGGGGAGCAGAGCTTTCAGCCGCTCTGCTCCCAAACTCTGGAACTCACTCCCTCCTGACATTCGTAACATTGACACCCTCCCCCTGTTCAAATCCAGCCTCAAAACTCATCTCTTCAAAGTAGCATATTCCCTGTAATTTCCATGGTGTTTTCTTTGTTTACTGTTTAGTTTCTTTGTTTTTGTTCTATCTTATTTCCCTTCCACTCTTTTATATTATATTTTATGCTGTTTGCTTACTTGTTGCTCTGCATCTGATTTTACCCTGTAAAGTGTCCTTGAGTGACCTGAAAGGCGCTTTTAAATAAAATGCATTATTATTATTATTATTATATCCCAGTAGCCTGTTTCCGTGCGGCCAGACTTCTCTCACAGGAGGGAGGGGAGGCTGGCCAGCAGGTAGCACACGATGTGTGGGCAGTGGGCACACACACACACACACACACACACACACACACACACACACACACACACACACACGCGTATCAGCACTAGTGATTCTAAAAATTGACGCCCCATCACCAGAGACCAGCAAGCATATCAGCAAGGTAAATGGAGTGCACTCAGCTCCAACAGCATGCACTCTCTGGCTCATTAACAGCATGCACTCTCTGGCTCATTAACAGCATGCACTCTCTGGCTCATTAACAGCATGCACTCTCTGGCTCATTAACAGCATGCACTCTCTGGCTCATTAACAGCATGCACTCTCTGGCTCATTAACAGCATGCACTCTCTGGCTCATTAACAGCATGCACTCTCTGCTCCAACAGCATGCACTCTCTGGCTCATTTTGACACAGAAATGCATCCCTCACAGTGAAGAGCCATCTCCTCCACTTCAGACAGTATTTCAAACTTCTAGCACCACTACACAGTGCTGTTGGGGATAATATAAACTTCTAGCACCACTACACAGTGCTGTTGGGAATAATATAAACTTCTAGCACCACACAGTGCTGTTGGGAATAATATAAACGTCTAGCACCACTACACAGTGCTGTTGGGGATAATGTAAACTTCTAGCACCACTACACAGTGCTGTTGTGAATAATATAAATTTATAGGACCACTACACAGTGCTGTTGGGGATAATGTAAACTTCTAGCACCACTACACAGTGCTGTTGGGAATAATATAAACTTCTAGCACCACACAGTGCTGTTGGGAATAATATAAACTTCTAGCACCACTACACAGTGCTGTTGTGAATAATATAAATTTATAGGACCACTACACAGTGCTGTTGGGGATAATGTAAACTTCTAGCACCACTACACAGTGCTGTTGGGGATAATGTAAACGACAGAACATCAGCCCTCTTTTCACATTTAGCCTGGTATTTCACATCTTTCCAAACATGCAGCTGGTTACCCAATCTGGACCCCCAGAGTCTATCAGTCTGACGACTAATAAGACTGTGTCTGGGACAGACCATGTTTCCGGTGTAGAGCGGACGTCCGCACCTACACTTGCGCTTCTGTGCGCCGCAGTCATTGTTTACGATCGTTCGATTGAGGCGAGAATGCAGTTGGAGTTGATCAATTGATATTTTTTGTAGGTGTTTTAGGTCCAGCTGATATTTCAACTCATCTCTATCCACCTTATTTTTGAATCCCCCGCTGTAAAATAATTATGGGTGCAAGGTCCGGTCTAGAACGTGACTGATTGTTGCAGCTGGCACATTTCCTCAAAACTCCGACGCTGGAAAAATTTGCTTGTCACAACACTCGTTTGACGACTTATTTGAGGGAATGAAATAATGTTATCTAACATCACATCCACTATTTCTGTTGCTCTTTGAACAACTTTGTGATATTTATCGGTGAGATTTCTGGCCAAGCTGGATGTGATTTGCTCTGTTCGCGGTTCGCCTGCCTGCAGCTTTGAAACATGGTTTACAGACGGGCTATGTTGTGTCCGTGTCAACAACGTAACGGTGGGAGGAGGCTGGGAGGATTACACCGGAAGAAGCACCCATATTTCACATAAGGCATCACGGCAGCTAGGAATAAGGTGGATAAACGCATGAGACGTCGTCAGACTGTAAACAACCACGGTAGAGGAAGTCTTGGCGCGGACGTCCACTCTACACGGGAAACCCTGAAATATCGGCCATCTGTCCCGGAGTCTTATTAGTCGTCAGACTGATAGACTCGGGTGTCCAGATTGCCGGTTACATACTGTAGCTGTTACATACTGTACATACTGTACATACTGTTACATACTGTAGCTGACAGCTGTTGAGGCAGGAATAAAGATGAAACACATTCATTATATTGTTTCAGCTTCAGTTTCAAATCCCAGCCAGTTTTCAACTCTCTCTTCCTCCAAAGCTTCCTGCTGGTATCTAAGGACAGGGGGAAAGAGGAGAGCTTTCTGGAAGTGAGTTCAAACGAGGTGTGCATGGTGTGTGTGCAGGGGGAAAGATGGGAGGCGATTTATTCCATTTGCCATAATAGGCCTAATGCCAAACTGTGCTAGCTTTGACATGCACAAAACCTCATTCAATCACAGAGTAGTATTTTCCCTTTCCCCGTAGGCTCCGCACACCCAGGACGATTTTCCATGAAGTCATTTGCTAGACAGTAAAACTGAAATGAACAATATGTCCTAGAGAAATGACAGAATAGGTATATTTCCACTGACCAAAATGGCCTATTCGACACGGCTACTTCCTGGAGACTCGGCGCACCGGGCACCAACTCTTCCCCGCTCTCGCCACCGGACCGGACGAGTGAGTCCACCCACGGCTCGAGCTCGACTCACCACTGGGTCGCAATCGCTCATCGGCGGTTAAGGTTCGGGTTGGTTATGATTTCGGTCGGGGTTAGGGTTAGTGTTGGTTATGGTTTCGGTCAGGGTTATGGTTAGGGTTAGGGTTGGTTATGATTTCGGTTGGGGTTAGGGTTAGGGTTGGTTATGGTTTGGATCAGGGTTCAAAACGGAACACGCTGATGGGAGAACTCTCTCGGTTGAGAGACGAGCACGCTACCACAGGTCCACCTAACCCACGCCTATGCCCTAACGTGTCAGCAGCCCATTTCAATATCAGACTGTCTTTACGTTAAAGACCACTAGAGGTCACCACTCCCGACTCCACCGTGTCCACTGCACGCATGCAGTTACTCACACGACTGCAAGAGGTCGCAAAAAGGACAACATGGGTCGTTTTAACACCCTGGAAAATAGACATATGTTGTCGTGTTTTTGTGAGGATGGTCCAGAAGTGAAATAAAAAGAATTAAACCAAATATGATGTGTCTTTATTCACACTGTAGATTTATTAGTATGATCCTAGTTATCCAGTTGTGAAATGTCGCTGGAGATCAGCCACTGGTTAACTGAGCTAGAATATGACTGTCATGTTATCAGAAACTGTCAAGCTCAAGCTTGTAGAAGTTCATTATGTGTTTAACTCACTGACCTCGCAAGAAAAATTAAACCATAAAACCAAACCAAAGCTTTATCAGAGCGTGCATCAAATAGCACTGACAGACACTAATGCTGCACTGATGGATTTCCTCATTTACAGTGTTAATAACATCCAGGACACAGATGTGCAGCCAGGCGTTAGTGACTAAAACATGAGTCACAGAGCCTGCAGCAAAACTGACAAACCAACGTTCTTCAAGCTGCCTGATGCATCTGCTGACAAAACCAGAAAACACGGTGAAGAACCAAGGAATGTGATGGACAAAGGAATGTGATGGACAAAGGATTGTGATGGACAAATTCCCACCAGTTCCCTTCCGCCCCGAACAGGCGCCCCGACGGACCAGAGGAGGCGCTAGTGCAGCGACCATGCAGGACAGGACACATACCCTCAATCCGGCTTCCCACCCGCAGACACAGCCAATCGTGCCTGTATGGATGCCCGACCAAGCCGGAAGTAACACGGGGACGCAGGGAATCTACTGGTACACTACCTGGACATCACAAGCTCTCTTCTGACAACATTTTAGTCTTTCAAATTAAGATTAATAATGGATTTGACTGTGATTAATGAAGTGTACGTGACATTGCCTTTCCTGCATGCTTACGCAACATAATTACTTCATTCTAATGATGGAGAACGCCCAGTGATTTTGATTTGCATTTTGCCTTTTTCCTGCTGCACCCTGCTTCTAACCCCCCACTCTGCTTTAGTAGCCACAGAAAACACTACACCCATGGATTATTGTGTGAAAATAATAGTGAAATTCTGATCCCTTTCATTATCAGGGTTTGACCTATGGATTTGCAGCTGTGTGGACGTGACCTGCCCAGCTGTGAGCATCTCAATCATCTGGCCAGTTAAACTGGAAAAGTGCTGTTAAACTCCCACTGACGTCCTGGGGTCTTCAACGCTGCAGCGCTTCCCCCCCGCATGGAGACGCTTAACCCCCCGCATGGAGACGCTTAACCCGGGCAACATTGTAAATCAGTAACCCTGGAGTTATGGTGGTTTCGTTTTAAAAATTCAATAGAGTTTGTGTCACACACTTTGCATTTGGTCAAAACCCGAGGTGTATATGGTTTCTACCTGCAAAGGCCAAACATTTGAAGAGAAGACGTCTATAATTTCACAAAATGTAGCCTATATCAGTGATTTGCAACGTGTGGTCCTGGGACCACTGGGGATCCATGAAGTGGTTCCAGAGGTCCCTAGCAAATTGATGAATTATTCATCTTAACCATTATTTCATTTACAAGATTTCACAGTCAGATAATGTAGAGGAATGACTTTTTGATAGTTTCTCTGTTAGCTCTCTAACTACAATACAGGGTCATGATGGCTTTTTGGACAAAATCATATCTAACAATACAAATATTCTCAGATTTGGGTCTAAGAGACAAAATCTCATCAAATGGGGGTCCATGGCTCTAGTGTGTGCAAAATGAGGGTACTACATAATGAAAAATGTTGAGAATCACTGGCCTATCTGACTGATTCCTTATACCTGCCATCGCTACGCCTTCAGATACCTGAGGGGAGAGGGCTTCAGCCAATGACCTTTCTGTACCCCACACCTCCCACCCACCCACAGACACACAGCACCACCCACACTGTGTCCACCCCTCCCCAGAGATTTGGCCTTCAAGCAGGTTTATGTGTTGGAACTTGTGTGTTTTAGCACAGCAGACATCAGAAACTAGTGCTATCTACTGGCATGCTGGGTCCAAAATGTTCTCTCTCTCTCTTTTTCTCTCTCTCACTCACTCACACACACACACACACATACACACACACACACACACAGCGTGTGAGTTCCGCTGAGTTTTGACTCACAAGTCTCTTGGACAGTCTCATTTATCACAAAAGGTTTTGGCTCGGCTCTGTTCAGAAACATTTTACATCCTGGGCATGTGGTAGGCTATTAGAAAGCAGTAGCGGCTGGTGCATTTTTGTCCAGGGAGGGCTATACCAAATATAGGCCTGGACAATGGGGTTGAAATCAATATGATAATCATAAGGATTATTCTCAATATCAATATCATATGTTTCACGTATGCAAAATCAGTGTTCATCTCATTGAACTGAATGGTGATGTCAAACAAACCTTACATTTTCAAATAATATTCCTGCCATACCTCATTTGATCAGTTTTTAAGTAGCCTAACATTTGCTTGTCATCATCAATTTAGACAGCAGAAATGTCACTATTAAAATAACTTCATATCATCACGATGATTCTACTGAAAGACAACAAACAATAATAGGCTATTGAATTATCCACTCCAGCCCTAAATCAAGCAAGTAGTAACGGACGTTAGCCTACTAGTACCTTCTGAATCATATGGGCAACAGATTAGTAGGCATATCAATCACGGAGCAGATGACAGAAATAGACACAGTAACCTGGTCAGCAGCCCTCTGATCTCTACATCAAACTTCCCTCATTATAGCTTTAGCATCCATATTTAACTACGGTACTTGAAAAGCACATGGCATAAACACTGAGTTACATTACATTACCTATGAGGAAAGCACGTTCGTGCATGCAAATAGAGTCCGTAAAGAATGCATTGCCGTCGCTCTACCTGGCCCCACCTCCACCTGGTCGCTAGATACCAGCGCCCCGAATCCCTTTGTTTTGAGAGCGAACTGCGCATGTGCAATTTACACAGATCCTGGCTTAGCACTGGTGGAAGCCGGAAGTCCCCGGACAGCGTCCGTGGCAGAAAGTAGTTGACCCAAAACAGTAGGCTACACATGTAGATCATTATGAATCTACATATTTATTGCAGATTATATACTCACTATCTAATATTCACCTCGCTCATAAAATATATATATATATATATATATATATATATATATATATATATATATATATATATACACGTTTTATTTCCCCCTCCTTCATGTGGGTGTAGGTGGGGCGGCGCCCTGGCGCCCTCTAGTGGCCGGCCGCCACTGTTCGAAAGAGACATTACATTGGCAATTCAAAAAAATACATTCTTAGGTGTAGGCTATACTTTATTATAAATATAATTGATAACACAGCTGAGAATGCCTTTTTTGAATTCCCAATAATCTGTTTATAGCTATTACAAATCTGAGCCTACAATCTGAGAAGCTGAGAGTCCTGATCCCCTTATGGAAAAAGAGCCATAGACTGATATAGGCTATAGCCTACAGATATAATATACTGTTATTATAAACTCACTGCCACATACACACCACACTGTAACTTTCACTTCCACATAGGCCAATAGGCTACACACCACACTGTAACTGTCACTACCACATAGGCCAATAGGCTACACACCACACTGTAACTCTCACTACCACATAGGCCAATAGGCTACACACCACACTGTAACTGTCACTACCACATAGGCCAATAGGCTACACACCACACTGTAACTCTCACTACCACATAGGCCAATAGGCTACACACCACACTGTAGCCTACAAGTCCCAGAACTCGCCCTCATGATGGTTCTGTGACTGCGTGGCCCGGGACGTCAAAGACAAACTACACCATTTTACTTATGAAGCTAGAAAATGAAGAATAAGTGACATAAATAAGAAAAACAAATAGAAGAATAAGTAGGCCTATGTTTATATTTTTTTCAATATTTTTCTTCTTCTAAAATTAGAGGTTGTAGTGGGGGGCAACAATCTGGGTTTCTCATGTGCACCCCCCCTATCCCCCCACCCCCCAGGAAAAATTATTGCCCACCCCTGGCTATAAAAAACAAGGCCTTGCCTTGCCAGGTAACGCAAAACATCACTTCACTAAAAAGACATGCAGGGCAAAGGAAACTATAAAAATGACAGGGACAATGCTCTGCACACATGCTTTCAACAGGAAACTTCAAAGGTTTTCCCCCCTTCCATGCTCGTGCACACACGCGCGCACACGCAGATCCTTACTGATAGTCTAAATATGAATATGCGTTTATGTCAATCTGACGTCTTGAGTAGCCTATCCTAACTGGGCAAACCACACAGACGGGCCAAGAACCCGCTATGCAAATGAAGGCGCAGCTTGATGTAAACCTGCCTGCCTGGATGCACTTTGGCCGTTTTTCTATTTGCGTAGGCCACACGCACGTTTTTAAGCAAATGTAAATCCATACATGGGCGAATCCAGTGTAGCTACCTACAGGATGCTAGCCTACTGAATAGGTGTCATGCAAATCAGATAGCTAAAACGCACGCACGCACGCACGCACGCACGCACGCACGCACACACACACACACACACACACACACACACACACACACACACACAAATAATTGTTTTCCTGAAATTATTATAGCCTACTGATTTTATTGATATTTGTTTCAAATTGATTGGAGTTATATTTGTCCACCTTTTAAATAGCCTATAGCCTACCTTTTATAGGATATAGGCTGTTTATTGAATAACCGATGAAAAGTGGTTAGAAGTGCAGGCACCTGAGATAGCCTACAGGCAAAGACGAAGGGGGGCTTATGGATGAAAAATGCCCCAGTGAGCCGAAAAGATCGACTTGGTCGCGATCATTTGAGCCGATCGTGTGGGAGCTTGCAGGCAGAGAGCCTTATCAAAGCTCGCCCCAGCTCCACAGTGAAGAGCACCTGGGACAGCAGCCCCTGCCTGGAGTACCCTAAACTATGACCTATGACCTCCAGTCCACCAGCGAGGCAAACAGCCAGCAGTGAACATCACAATATTTATTACACCCATGACCCACGAGACTCTGAATTTAAAAGGGAGTCAAGACAATTAGCCTATACGACAGTTGGTGGGCATGATTCACTGCAGCCAGCAATACATAAGAATCAATTAGCCTATAAGTGGCCATATGTTTTAAAGGCTAATCATTTAGTTTATTATGGGAATACCAAACCAGCTGTCCGTGTAACAGCAGTTCAACTTTAGGGCTACTTAATTGACCAGTGACAGTGTTGAAGTGGGTGACAGTTTAGCTTGGACTCTCTCTCCCCTGCCCGCCCGCGGGTTTTAATGTCACCATTGCATAATTATAATAACGTTCAGTAGCCTAGTAGCCTATACGCCTTCAGTCATTTATAAGCTATAGTTAATTATAAACTAATGACGAACTAATCATTTATAGGCTACAAAACATTAATATAGGCTGATGTAGGCTAGATTAAGTTGTAACTATTAAAAGTTTGTATATTCCAACCTGTCTTTATACATATTTGTTAATCGTGAACAAATTATGAGGAAATAATTAGTAGCCTAAATGAAAAAAATAATTAACTAATAGCTTATAGGCCTACTAGCCTACTGAACGTTAGGCTATTATAAAGTGCTACCGTGAATAGTCACAACTATGCCAGACTGGCGCCGCCGCAAAAATCAATTTATTGATTTATGAGCCATTAAGTCTGCCCTGCGTGCGGAATAAGGAAGACGTGGATAGGACAAGCTGCTTAAATTCCAGACAGGTGGAACATTTTGAAACGAGTTAAAGGAAAGGAAAGTTTAGAGAGAATTCGCAATAGGCTTCACTGCTACCCGCAATCCACGAGTATGAAACATTTCCTCCGGTAGCCTACACTACCCCGACACGCTTTGATCCAGTAACAGTTTAATAGGCTACAGTAGCTTGTGAAAACCTACCAGGAATTTGCCTTGAATGGGTTATTTCTGTAGGCGACACAGAGGCTACTCATGCCTATAATGACCTATTAAAGCCTCATAACAAATGTTATAGAACTTTAATTGTTTCCATAAACCATGTATCTGCGGACTGCACTGCTCACAGTGGAAAGCTAGGCTACTGCCCTGCGTCGCAATGCAAAATGCCTTTAAAAGTGAAAGCAAAGCACGGGAAAAATCACTTACTTTTGACTTCTTCATATGGAACGAGAGGAGTAAATCCAGTGTACGCGAAAGCCTATTTTATCTTACTTCTACGGGGAGGAAAGGGGTTGTCATCATCCCGTGTGCACATATCCAATGCCTCAGTCAGTAGTATCCAAGCAGGGCAGAAAAAGAACAACGAAGAGGAGATATCCTAACGTTAAACCTTTGCAACCCGTAGGCTAATAATGTGGCGGGCGGGTGGCATCGATCCACCAAATATCTAGTGTAGTCAGTGAAAGTTAGATCCAGAGACTGACGGACTGACAGCGGCGTGCAGAGCAGCACTGTGCGGACTGACGGAAGGAGTTGGAGACTCCTCGGCAGGACAAGCCTTTATAATGATGCGTAAAAGCGCTCCAAGAGCCGCCCTCTGACGGGCTGCTCTACACAGCATGGAGTTCACTCAACACCAAACCACTACATCCTGGATAATCGAAACGATACGCAATCATATAGATCTTTAGACCATAGCCTACTGCAATCACCTGTGGTATCACAAATGTCCCCAATGAGACCTAGTGCGTCTGCAGTGCCTAGTAATGTAGTGACCTTATGGTAGCCTATGGGATTTAGCAGTGCTTTTTCTTTTTCTTTTCTTCCATATTAAGGGCCACTCATTTAGTCCACACTAGGGCCACAGACCTCCATTTGATCAGATTTGGTCTCTCAGACCAGAATCTAAGATTATTCTATTTTCTACGTTAGATATGATTTGGTCCGGAATTTCAAGACTGTCTATAGTATTGTAGGTATAGAGAGGTAACAGAGAAACTGATCAAAACAGCCATTCTTCTACATCTTTAATTTTTTCAACTTCTTTTAAATGAAATAATGCTGAGGTTTAACATTCCGAAATTTGTTGGGGACCTCCTAGAGAACCGCCCGCCACAAGGACCCCTGGTGCCCCCCAGCAGTCGCGTAGGGTAGTCATGATGGGCCCCAGTGCAAGCAATTTTGTAGTAGGCTACATGCTAGTTAAGTACACACACACACACACACACACACACACACACACACACACACACACACACACACACACACACACACACACACACACACACATATATATATATATATATATACACGTGTATGTGTGTGTGTGTGTGTGTGTGTGTGTGTGTGTGTGTGTGTGTGTGTGTGTGTGTGTGTGTGTGTGTGTGTATACCAACATATGTTGGATTTTACAGTTGAATGAGTTACTTAGGCTATTTTATGGGGTAACTAGAGGGGTCATAGAGCAAGATATCAGAACCATGGACAGCGCTCTGACACCCGGTAACTAGTCTCGTCTCCCAGACGTTTAGAGACTGAGAACTGAGTCTACCCGGTAACAGACAAGGCTGCGTTTCCCAACAAAGAAGCTTCTTAAGGAGTTAAGAAGCTTCTTAAGGAGTTAAGGAGTTAAGAAGGCTCCAAAGAAGTGTTTCCCAAACGCCTTCTTAACAGCCTTCTTAACACATCGCTAAAGAAGGCTCTTAAGAAGGGTTCTGTGAAAGGTGCTATATAAATCCACAACATTCTTATTATAAAAGGAATCCATTCTGATTAGAGGAATATAGCCTACGGTAAAACATTTAAAACACAAGTAACCATATTACATAGAGGAGAGATTTTCAAGTGTTCCCCAATTTTAAACACTAAAGGGTGCATGAAAGAAAGGAAAAAGGCAAAAACACAACAGTGGACACTATATTATTACCTCCTTTTGCCTGACACGGCTGAATCTGCGAGTGTTTCGTCGTTAAGAAGGTGTTAAGAATGCCCCAGACCCTTCTTACAAAACCTTCTTAACGAAAGATCATCTTAGGCTAAGAAGCAATTGGGAAATGCATTTGCTTCTTACGGGAAGGGTTAAAGAAGCTTCTTAGCGCTAAGAAGCTTTTGGGAAACGCAGCCAATCATAGTTTTTAAGCAACACCTGAGAGCAGAGGAGCTGTCTATTTCACTGTGGTTCTGAAATGACCACTGACTTTAACATGTTTAATGTTGATGAATGTTGATGTTATGTTGAATAAGCATAATATCATTCTGAAAAAATGGCATGACATGAGATAGGCCTAAGTTGTTGGAGAGCTGCGCTGTCCACGGGCCCCTCTACCCCAGGGGCACCAGTGCAACCGCACTGCCTGCACTGTCTATATTTACGCCACTGGCCCCCAGAGCCCACGTTGAGAACCACTGTATAGTATCACTCATATTCCTATAGGGACTAATATGAGTAATACGATGACAATGTCACTCATATCATTATGACAAAATTAATGACATTGTCAGAGTAGTCCCTACAGGGACTTAGGCTGCTTTCTCACTGGGAACGATTGCTTTCATTTTGTTTTGTTTCATTCCGTTCCGTTCCGTTCCGTTCCGTTCCGTTCCGCACCCGGGAACCATTGCCCCCCTCTCCTCTCCCCCGATGGTCAGCTTTCACATTTAATATTTCTTCCGCGCTCGGAAACGGAACAGAGTGCACTTGCGTCATCAACTATGCCTGGAGTTTATCCTCGCCCGTGTGTTGTCTATGAGTTCCGGAACGGTTGGCTTTCACACTCGCAATTGTTCCGTGCCCGGGCACGCCAAAGCGCTCCCCAGACCACCTTTTCAAGTGGATCCTGTCACGGTTCCCTGTTGCGCGCCCAGGCGCGGAACGCAACGCAATGCAACGTTCACACTCGTCAAATGTTCCGAAACTGGGGTCAATTTGGGGACAAGTGTGATCAGGAACGGTACCCGAGCGCCAGTGTGAAAGCACCCTAAAACTGTACGAGTGATACTGTATGTTATAGAATGGAATTTCACCACTCCTCATCCACTATATAATCATTATAACAGCTTATATAAACCAAATTGAATGAAACCAAGAGTCCAGGAAGTGTCTTATAAGGGCCTGTGTCCACCTACCGTCTTTTTCCGACGTTAAACGCTGGGGAAACGCTGATCTCGGCGCACAATATAACAAGGAAGCAGTCTGAAACTAACGTTAGCTCAGTGCGGTAGTAGCTTGATAGCTGACAGCTAACATTAGCAAACAACACACATACAGTGATTTAGCTCAACACTCACCAGAAATATTAAGTGTCTAGCCAATCTGCTCCCACAATTGAGCCTTTCTGTCTCTGTTGCGATAGTTTTTTCATATGATTAGTTGCCAGAATAGGAGCACCCAACACCAGCGTCTTTCTGAAAAGTTAAAATATTTTCAGCTGGGAGCGCTGGGAGTCGGGCGCACAAAAACACCAGAGCGCTGTGAAAATAGACGCTGGACGCAGCGCACTTTCTCTAGACGTCTGTGTGCGCCCGCATACGCTCTCCCCCCATTGGAAACAATTGAAAATAGACGCCGGAGCTGATGAAAAGGCGCTAGGTGGACACAGGCCCTAAAAGTATATTTAAAGCCATACATTACTTTGGCAATGTATGTACACATTTTGGTATGTCAAACAGAGTCCCAATGTATTCAGTGGCGATGTCACTGCAAGGCAGCAAAAGAGAGGAATGGGATGATCTGTTGTAAATGTGTGTGCGTCGGTGCAGTTTAACTGGGAGACTGTTATCAATCGTTATGGAACATGATGCACTGTCCAAGGTTTCAGCAAAAGGGAGAAATCCTCAATGCCACTGGGGTGAATGTATGTGTGAGATGTCACTAATAAGTCATACCATTAATTATGCGTATGCAAATATAGCTTATGCCAATGGCACTTCAATTTTCTACAACACTGTATGATGTGTCATAGTATCACTCATATTCCTATAGGGACTAATATGAGTAATACGATGACAATGTCACTCATATCATTATGACAAAATGAATGACATTGTCATAGTACAGGGACTACTACTACTGTATATGAGTGATACTTTATGATGTGTCATAGTATCACTCATATTCCTATAGGGACTAATAGACTTGTCTGTGGCAGGTTACTCAACACTGAGTGAGTTTATGGTGACTGTAATGGAGGGCTTGGTTCTCAGGATTCACTTTGACTTGTCACCATGGGGCATCGGTCAGGATGCAGAAATATAGAGTGTCCAAACAGGTTTGGGTCCAGTTGAAAGTATTTATTGGTCCAGCAAACAGTATCTGGGCAATGAGGAAACACAGGAGGAAAACACACAGGAGCTGCCCTTTAAATGCAGTGCTGTCTGTGCATCATGCCGCCCCAAGTTCAGAACAGTGACCTTGGTACAGTATAGACCTTATTCGCTAACCCCGGACAGCGCCATATTGTTGACATACCGTCCTGCAGCTGACAATTATAGTAACGGCCTTATTGTCATTTCTGTTCCATTACAAAATAACGATAGTGATGACATCAATAAAAACCCCAGAGTTGTTGTTTGTATGCTGCCGTTAATGCCTGTAATAATAAACAAAAGAAAAAACGAGGTGAACAGACTTTGCTGTGAGGAGCTGTCAGAAAGTTTCACCTGTCTCTCCCAACTATCCACCCACCTCTCCTGTGCTGCTGACGTATCCTCCGTCTCGCTCCCTTCACGTCTGTGGACGGTAGAGATAGAAACAAACCACGGGGACTTTATTGCTGTCATTACTACAGCCTAACGCAGGTCACCATCCGAACACAATTGGAACGATACGGGTAACGCTAACGGCGGCTAGCTTCCTATAAACGCTGCTCTCACATAGGTTGTCACTTAAGAGCTGCAGCGCTATGTCGGGAACATGGCGGCGGTGGGCGTGCCCGCACGTGAGTGACGTCACTCGAATGAGGTCTATTGGGATTCTTTATTTACTACCAGAGGTGAGTTGTTTACACATTGTCAGTCTGTGTGTGTCATCATGGCAAAATGTGGTCCTGGAAACATCTATTGTAGTGGGAACTACCACAGAAGCTGTTTTGAGTACTTTTCCAGGTGATTAGATATGTCTGTCTGTGAACAGATTTGAACACTGTGCAAGATGCAGTTACGAAACTTAACAAATGTGGAGTTGAAATCAAAATGAAGGCCGAGCTCGAAAATGGGTGAGATTTATGCCCCTGGTACACATTCAGGGTGCAGCTGGTATGATCCCATCACAAGTCGGTGTAGTTTATAGATGATCATGGTTTGACAACATAAACATTCTAAATTGCCCCCAGCTTACTTCCAGTTGCAGTGTTTGCTAATACAATAGCTGACAGGACATAAAAATAACAACGGGAAAAAAGAAAATATTTTTTTTCCCCCCCCCGTTATTTTTTGTTCTCGCTTAAACCAAATGTTTTATGGTCACTCAAGATTCTCTGGAAGACGTTTTGGCTTGGTTCAAGCTTTAAAACTTTGGATTTAGCTAAATGTCAATGGAGAAAATGGACGCGGAACTTACTTCCGGGGGGCAAATTACGTCACAAAAGGTCACGTGCCCGTTGAGCTCTATGACGATGAGT